>NC_088979.1:119151886-119467812 GCF_963932015.1 Anas acuta | reverse complement strand
ATATTCTCTCTCTGATCTCTGTCCGGTGAAGTCTGTATCCTAGGAGCTCAGCACTATTTGGGGTCCTCTGTCCTTCAGGTTAAGTACACACTTAAGGATACAGGAGTGAAGTTGCTTCCCTTGTAAGACTGGTCTTCTGAAACTGTGTTTTGGTTTTAAATTCCTCGAGCCATGCTTTTTTAGAAGCAGCCAGAGATATGCAGGAAGTTTTGCAAAAGTACAGGCATCCTGTTAATAAATTTTTTCTGAATCAAAGTACAGAGAAAAAAGTCCTTCATAAATGTATTCAAAGTACAGGGTATATGCATTCTCCATGGCCTGAACTTAGTTTTACAGCCCTTAAAATAAATAGCCAGTTTAGTCTGTACTGAAGGTGATGGGAAATAGCTGGATTCTTCTGAATGCTTACACCTTAAGGAGTTGCAGCAAGGTGAAATCTTGGAGTGTGGAATAGAGGAGCTGGGTGCTGTGCTTGTGTTACTGAAAGGAGTCTGCACCACCAGCCTTACAGTAAGGGTCGAAATTCTTTTCTCTAGCGTGTACAAGGGGAAACTTAAGGGTCAATAATATTTTTTTTTTTCCATGTGGTCTTTGCAAAATTACTCTTTTACAGGCAGGGACATGACGGCAGTGCTCCAGTGACTCACCAAGCTTCTGACAGAGTAGGAAACAGAACCCGAATGCATTGACTCCAGTACAACGCTAGAAACTTCCCTTTTCCACAGGAGTGCATGCAGAGGTTTTGTTACAGAGACAAATACATGAGGAACAGAGTGTGCATTTCCTTTATATTAGTTCTTCAGGTGCTACTGACAGCCTCCCTAAATATTTTAAAGTTTTATTTTCTTATGTAGACAGACTCAGAAGTTCACCTGCGTAGGCAAATCTCTTGGGCTGGAAACCTAAATTAACAGCTATGCTGCCTACTGGTGGAGGGAGATAAACAGTGCTGATTAATCAAGCTCAGGGAAATGCAAATCATGTTGTTCTGTGAATCTCTGAGGAATTGCAGAGTTAGTTTTGAGGTCAAGGAAGTGGCTGGTGCCCTCTGCATACTTAACCAGACAGAACTTCAGACAGCTGCTGTTGGAATGGCAATGCTCAGTTTCTGCTTATGCTGCTGAGAAACCTGCAGCTAATTACTCTGCTCACCAGGCGTGGACTGAGTTCCTGGGACATGGACTTTGTGTGTACTGCAACGTGGTGTTTGGTGTAGGCTTCACTAAATCATCAGCTGTCCTGGGAAGCCATCACCAGTAGGTGTGTGAGATCGTCCAGATACTTTTAGCTGCCAAACAAGCCTACTCTTGAGTGCTTCCATCTCCTCCTACTCTTGAGTCCTTCAGCTCCTTCTGATTGAGCCCGTGTTACTACATAACTTTAGAGTTGAGGAAATTTGGTCTTTCCATCCCAGAATTAGAAACTCTGGGTGCTTTACTCCTCCTTGTACGACATCTGGTGGCCTCACCACATCTACAGCATCATGAGTTATTTTGTAAGATCTTGATCTTTCTCTTCCACACTTAAGGGCTTATTTAGCTAGAATCCTTCCTTTCCATCACTTTCTATGTTGCTTCAAAGAGCAAATGAAGAGTAATGATAAAAAAAAAAAGTGAATTCTATCTCTCTTGCTTCAGGGTGCAGTAGGGTTGTGGATGGACCTGAAACCTTGTGTGTAAGAAGCTGGTCCTCTGAAATCTTCAAAAACAGAATTGAAGTGATATTTCTGAGGTCTTATTTGGAAGCTTAGACATCTGTTGCTGGTAGCAGGAAGCATTTTAGTACATTTAGGGAGAAGTACCGAAAACAGAAGTACCTCACTGTGATCCATCCTTTGGGACTTGATGTTCTCCCTTGATTTACTGCTCCTTGGTGTATCACTTGGCATAGCGCTGGTCCCTACCAGGAAGGATCCAAGGAGGAACGCCTCCTTGGCGTATCCCGAGTCATGTATGTGAAATGGCCACAACTTTGCTTTAGACATGGGGTTTTGATTATTTTTGTTTTCCTTTTAGTACAAAGCACTGATTAAAGTTAGCGTTGCTGGTAGTGGACCTTGAAGATGATTTGTTAATGTTGCTAGTACATGGACCTGAAAGATTTTAATTTCTTTGCTCCTTTTAGAGGCATTTAGGAGAGAAGTTGTAAAGCTGTAGATGTTCTCCTGCTACCTAAGTACCATGGCACATGTAGGGGGAACCTAAGGTGTTGTAAAAGCACCTCAAGTAGTGCCAGCAGAACAGAAATAATTCATTTAGCGCAACAGTCCAGACTGGACAAAAAAAAAAAAAAAAAAAAAAAACAACTTCCTTAAAACTCCTTCCATTAGAGACTGATTTTTTTCCTTTAAAATTAATTTGAAGGATAAATAGGAATTCCCTTTTAGATGTTTTAGAAAGCAGCTTTGGTTGTTCATATTAAGAGCAACTTTCTTGAGAACTTTGAATCATTTAAATTTTGGGGAAAAAATTAAGACCAACCTAGAGTGGATTTTTAGCATGTTTACTTTGGGAGAAGTCTCAATTTTCTGTTTCCAATGATTATCTTGCACAGCTGCCTGAAGATCTAGAAGAAATCCATTACCTGTTATAGCTCTACTCGCTGTGTTCACTTTTCTGTCCTACTCAAGGCCACGTTATAAGCTCGTGACATTCAAGGTTTGCTTGTAAGTGATTTTCAGAGCAACACCCTTCTGCTGGTGAACCATGACAGTGAGGAGGGGGGGGTGTACGATGGCTCTCTGGATGGTATGTTCTCCATCTCGGTGCTCCAATGATATTAACCCTGTTGCAGATGGTCCTGCATAAGCACTGTAACACAAAGCAGGTTGTTTTTTTTCACATCCCTGTGCATTTTGCCTTTGGGTTTGGGTAGGAGAGTTGAACATGGTCTCCATAAATATCTCTGGTAAAGTGGGTCATTAGTTCTTTAAAATGTTTCACTGTCAAAATAGCAACGTTAAGGGGGGTTTTTTTTTTTCTTTTCACAACTTCCAGTAGCTTACTGAAAAAACAAAAAAAAAATCATTTTCTGGCTTTTAGCTTTAAAAGCTTTCCTGGTAAATTTACTTGCCCACCTTAGGCAATGTTAAAGAGTTGGGAAGAATTTCTTTCCTCACCTGCGTAACTTCACTCCTGTAAATTCTTTCTTTCCTGACATTAGCTTAGGCTGTTTTTTCAGGCTGAGCATACAGCAAGAGAGGATGTGGGCCTTGTATTTGAGTCTAGAGCTTCTGGGGGGGCACAAATGGAAAGGAAGACATCAGTTACTGCTGGATCGCCGTGCCTGAGTTTGCTACCTTAGCTTTTTTATTCTTTTTTAAACAACTGTGATGATGATGCAGAAATAGCGATAGCTGCAGCTCATTCCGCCTACCTCTTCTGACGCTCCAGGGCTGATTGAAAGAAGGAGCAGGGAAAACTTTGGTCAGCAGAAACAACAAATTTTATTAAATCTTCTTGAAGGACAGGTCCATGATAAAAAGAAAAAGAAAAAAAAAAAAAGAGCACATTTTGGCAGTTTTCATTTTTTTTTTTCAGGATCTTTAACACGCTTTAAAAGACTAATTCCCCTCTAGCTCTAATTGGGAGAGCTCCCATTGCCAGCAAGATTATTTTGGGGGTATTAATCATTTCCTCAGCGGTCAGTAAGGAGAAGGTGCAGAGCTGGGATCCCTGCCGCTTGCCCCGGGTTTGAGATAACCTCTCAACTCTTCAGTCACGATGTGCAAAAGCATTCTTAATGCTCTTAATGGTCCTGTTTTTCCACTTGTTTGTGCCGATTCTTACACAGCTCTCTTTCATTTGTTTGTATGCACATTTTTCTGTGTCTCTCTCTCTGTCTTGGTCTTTATCTCATTCTTCCATACATCCCTGTTGTTTTTTGTCCTCCTCGTGCTTCATCTTTGTCTTAACTCAGTCTCTATTCTTTCCCTCTTGTTTTTCCCTGCGTCAACTTGTTTTTCTTCAGTTGCCTTCTTGTGCGTGTGTCTGTCTCTTCCTCTCTGCTCTCCCTTCTCTACTCATCCTTTATCTCTTTCCCACTCTTTCTCTTTTTTCCAATTCCATTAGCGAAAGTAGATAATAACTTGTGAATTCAAGTGGGAACTTCATTTCTGAAACCGTACACTCGTGCTGGAACCCATTAAGCTCGATAGCGAGAAATGAGAGAAATCATAATTATCAGGCCAGTAAAATACATGAAACATAAAATTTGTCAGGGAAAGTAATTGAAATTATTGGAGCAGTTGGGTCCTGGTGCTGTGCAGACCCTCAGTGATATGGAAAGGTTACGGGCAATGTTTAGCAATGCTGATGAGGCCCAAGGTGACTCAACGCCACCACAGTCAGCAACTTTATGCTCTGCTTACATTAATTTGCTAATCCATCTTTGGAAATGGCCAGGCTGAGCAGTGCATCGGGGTCGCAGAACCCCTGCCAAAGAGCTGGCACGGCCAATGTTGCAAAACTTTTGCTTTCGTTTTCCTCCTACCTCACCTTCTGTTCCTCCTCACGTCTCCGCGCCTTTCCTCTTCTCTAGCCTGCCCACCCATTTCCCTCCGCGGCCATTTTAGGGCCTGCCCGTGCAGTCACAATATGTTGATTACTTAAAGCTCGTGCCACGGCAGCCCCATCCATTTCCCTAGACCTCCCCTCTGAGAAGCCGTGTACTTGCACGCTGCCGGGGAAGCCCAGGAGCTGTTGCCGATGCGCCCATTCTCTCCTAATGGGTGGGAAAGCTAAATCAAAGGCAACTCGGGTTGTCACCGTCTGAGCTGGACATCATATATCTGTCTTGGTTATGCTCTCCCTCACCGCCAGATCAGCCTTCACCCATTTCTTGACTGAAGACACGCCGTTGCACAGCCAGTGCAGCCTTCAGTGTGCAGCAAGCCCGGGGATTTGTGCTGACACCGTTTCAGTGCATGCTAAGTATCCCTTTGGATTCAGGGTTGTATAATAAAACGTTATTGCATCTGCTCCAGCAAGGCAGCCCTGAAAAATTGGCACAAGCGTTGATCAGACAAGGTACAAAATCTACTCACCCACTCTCATAAAGGCAAGCACTAATGAACTATTTGTTCTGCGCAGGGAGAATGATTTTGCAGAGCTCTTTGTTTTTAGAAGGGAAGGAGATGAGGAAAGAAGAGAGAGAGGAAACAGCATCTGCTACTCTGTAGAGCTTGAAACAGATTGTGAGAGTTCCTGAATCATCCAGCCCCCTCTCTTTCCGAAGGGTTAACGTGCTCTGGAGAGAATGACACGGTGGCCTCGGTGTTCTCCTTTGCATCATTGTCGGGGTGACACAAGCAAGCCCCAATCAGAGCAGCCTGGGATCTGTCTTTGTTTCCATACCTGCCTGCCTGCCTTCTGCATGGTGCATCCTTTCATCCCCTGGGGTTCAGGCCCAGCCACGTGCGATGCTCAGCTTGCTCACGGCCATTTGTGGATATCTCAGCATTAGACTATCATCTGCTCTTAGCCTGATATCTATTCATAAATATTAATGCTAAATGGGTAGCCCTGCGATACGGCTTCTGAAAGGGCCTGAAAGCCTGATGGGGCCCACCTGCACAGCGTGGGTACGAAAATAATCAGTCTTGCCATCCACACAGAAAGAGTGGGGGCTCTGTTACCTTGCCTGCAGCTTCTGTTTTCTCTCTCCGGGCAAACTGTTGGGCTCTTCCCCTGCTCACCGGCTGCTGCCGTGGAAGCAACAGCATTTCGGTAGTGGTTTCGTGGGCTGCACTGACAGGAGGGCTGCTTTATCCAACCAGGTGCACTGTTAAAAAGTGGCAAACCTGATAACGACAACGAGAAGAAAAAAAAACAACAAATTTTAATGAAATGAAATCCCCTCTCCAACAATTACTCCTAAGCCGCGGTGCTGAGCCTGTCATTTTCGCAGCAGAATACAGTCAGCTCGGCCACATTTCCAACCCCAGAAAAAAAAATGGTGTTTAACGAACTGTTTGAGCAACCTCTTAGCAGCGACGGGAGGAGTAGCACAGCTTATTAAGGTTGATGCCTCTGGTTCAAAGCAGAGCTCCTTATTATAGGGAATATGTTACCCAACGCTTGTCTGAGGGGTCCAATTGTGGATATCTCTTCTATTACCATTAATACTTTCCTGATGGCAGTTATGAAACCACTGGGTAGGACCTTGCTGCTGCAATTTAAGAATAATCTGTGGTCGTTTTTCCGGCATTCCCCCTGAAAGCCTTGCCGGGCCCTGGGTTTAAAAAGTCTCTGCGCGGTTCCATCAGAGACAACAAGAAATCAACAGCTGCAGTGCCAGTGGATAATAGAGAAGTTATATGGCATCGGAAGAAAATGAGGCATCATTACAAATGGCCTGGGAGCAAGAATTATCACCAACTCCTGAAATGGCTGGAATGCTCTTTTCCCCCCTGACACTTGGCAAGATAGTCTTTACGTTTCAGGGACTGAAGATTATATTGGTATTTCTGTCCCTGGGAGCCTGCCTTCTGTAAGTGGTTGAGCGGAGTTGTAAGCAAGCCCGGGGAAGATGAAAGAGAGGGGCTCGTTTCCTTCCTCGCTGAATTGTTGTTTGCTCCTGGCAAAATCGGAGCCTGCTGTTCTCTGGCAGCGTAAGCCGCTGCTCCTCCTGCGCCGGCTCCGGCCTGGAGGGTGAGAAATGGCTTAGCAAGGCAGAAGGATGGAGCAGCCACATCCATCTATTTGCACCCCCTCCCCAGAGGCGGGTCTCTGCCCTAAGGGGTGTCTCGGAAGCATCTCCGGTGGTGCCGAGCGTGGCTCTCCATTTGGCTGCGAAGCGGTTATCTGTCAAGCAGCATGCTGTCCATTGGCCTCACGTTGCCAAGCCGTGAATTTACGGCAAGTCTTGTGAGCATCCTTCTGCCCTGCAAGCCCCCAGCAGCTGAAACGATTTCGCGAGGCCTCGCCCTCGCTTTATTTGGTCGAAATACGCAAAATAAGAAAAACAGCTTTCTGCCCTTCTGCTTGCAGAAAAAATACCTGGAAATATAGCACGTTTATAGCCTCAATCCTGATGTCAAATTACAGAGGGAAATTGAGGAAAAAAAAATGTTGATTTTATTAATACGTGTTGCGATTTTTAGGGCATGGTTAATAATTTTTTGACTTGACAATAATTTGCTACATGAATGGAGATTGCTTCAGAATATAAGTCTCAGATTATGGCATTCATTCCTCCAAGTTTATTATGGGAACCGAAGCCTGATACTCTCTCTAAACTTGCACTGTCAGTGTAGTTTTTGTTAAGGTACTCAACTAAGGTAGTAGAGGTAGATTAATTTGTTTCACTGCAGCAAGCTATTTTCTCTCCCGTTATGAGACTTCATGCAGTCGCACAACTGAGAACTGTGTAGGTTGAAAATACTACAAAGTAATGTTTATGTTCAAGAAAAGATCATTATTTTTTGTGATGAAGAGATTAGGGGAAAAATAGTTCTGAAGCTGCCTTTTTTCCAGTGGAAATCAAAAGCGGTTTTTCTGGTAGCGGTGAAGTTCCTTGGCTTCAAAACTTTTTTTCTTTTTTTTTTTTGGTTTTTCACTTTTAAAATTAAAATCAAAGCTGCTGAGAAAGAAGACTCTCGAGTGGCTTAATCTGCATATTTTCTCATTAAAAAAAAAAAAACATACAGTGGATTTTCATGCGGTAATACGAATGGTCCAGATTTTTTTTAATGGACTTTAATTTTTAATGAGACTGATCCTGCAGCCTGGTTATTTATAACTCCCACAGCTTAATTAAGTCCGGTGAGAAGGACTGAATAAATGGAAGCATCTCAACGTGAGCTAGCAAATGGCAATCAGAAAATGTGAGCGATGGGGTGAGCTGCTACGGGGATGCTTTAAACGTTCCCCCATCCCTTGAAATCCAAGCAGGACTCCTGCTTCTGCTGCTCTCTTAAAATGTCAATTTTTAGGAATAAAACCACAATGTCTCTAGGTCAGTCTTTGGAGGTCTGGAAATGTTGCTGCTTGTGTGGGTGCTGCTGGCAAGCTGTTCGTAGACACCAGTGCATTAAAATGTCTAAACAACGGGGCATAGCTGGGAGCAAGCAGGAAAATGAACCGCACAGAGAGCGGCTGCTCAGTGCATATTAAAACAACTGGCAGGCAAAAATGATCAGAGGGGAAGGGAAGGGCCTGCTGGATATGATCCACTTCAGCTTCCTCTGGTATGAATGTGTGTTAGGGAAGTCTCTTACCTGGCTGAAGCAAAGTGATCCGTGCTGAAAGAGCATCTGGGCTCTGCATACGCCGAGTGGGGCTTGGTGGCAGGTGTTTCTGGAGTTGCTGCCATCTGTAGCCTTTCTTTCCAGCAGCTTAGAAAACATGTCCTCTGTGAATTTGTCAAGCCCCTCACCTCCCTGGCAGGTAGCTGGGGGTGCCAGTGTAACTGCAGGGCTCTGGGACTCTCATCTTTCAGGTTACTCTAAATCCCCATTACAGCAACGTGGTGATTGCCCGTGGAAGTGCATATGACAATATTTCTGCTGTCTGTTTCCACAGTATTTTACCCTAAGGTAAAACAAAGAAGCAAGAATATTTTTGGTATTTGTAGTGAGCCCGATTGTTTCTGTGTGGCAGAAGTAGGCACAGCCAGTTAGAGTCGCAGCATATCCTGACTTGCAAGGGACCCGCAAGGATCATCGAGTCCAGCTCCTGCCTTTGCACAGGACCACCCCAAAATCAAACCATGTTGGGGCAAGGTAAACCAGTTTTGTGGTTTAGTGATTTCCAGAGTACCTGGGCCCTGGTACCACAATCGTTTTCATACTTTTGGTGCTGCTGGATGGGTAACGATGGAGAAAAAGGTCAAGGGCTCCAGAGTCTGGTAAGAGTTTGCCGTGAGTACTATGTGAGTACCAAACCTCTTTCCTCTTTGAGAATGTGGCAGCCTGTGGTAGAACCAAGTCCCTGCTACTCTTTCAGGAGTTGTGCCTTGGATTATTCCTCTTCTCCCTGTTACCTCTATGCCATGCTACTACATTTAAGTCAGTTTAAGCCGTGTCATGACAAAAGCTGTTTCCGTGCTGATGGTCCAGACACATGCCAGAAAAAATACCTGTCTGTGTTAGAGCCCTGCCAGCATGGAAGTTAATCAGTGGCCAACTTTTGGGCCTGTTCAAGCTGAGACAAATCCTGATAGCTTTCAGTGAACCTTCAATATGCTCCTAAATGTGATTTTGTTGTTATTACTTCATTTCAGAAAGCTGGGAAGGCTTGTGGGGATCTGCCTTTTAGAGACACGTCTGGGTGAATGATGACCTCTCCCTGTCTGTCATTGTTGCCTGTTGAAGGAGGAGAATTGATTTGACAAGTTTAAGATTTTCTCATAGTTGTTATTCAGAGTTTTGTGCTAGCTAACATCCATAAACACCTTTCTGGCTTTGGAACAATCCTTAACTAATAACGTGTTTTCCATCAGTTCACTATGAGTGTTGTTATACCTACTGGTCATGATTGGACTCCTTGGTCACACAGTGACCTTGTTCTTAGCAGGGAATATTGTGTTTCTCTATACAGCTTTTAATGAATTCAGAAATTTCCTATCTTCTCTTAAAGTCACTTTTTATATGAAGGCTCTTATCAGGAAATTCACCGCCTGGCGTATTTGCTGAAAGTGAGTAGATGAATGAAGTTATTTTGTGTAACATGCGCACAGTTATGGAACAATCTTTTTGCCTTAATCACTTGGATGTGATGGTTTCCTCGCACAGTTATGTCACTTCTGCATGTCTGAAGATCCTGCCGAATATATTGTATTTGCATGTCTGTGTGTGCGCGTACAGAAGCTGTATTGCTGAGTGTCTAGTCTGCATAATGTAGACAGCTATTACAGCTTACGCTACAGCACAAGCGTAGAGGAAAATGCTTGCAGAGAAATAAAACTTGAGTTCCATCCCTGCAGGTGAGTTGGACTTTTGAGGGGCAAAAAGGACCATCAATAAAGTAGCAAAGGTGTTGTATGTCAATGATACCAAAGTGAAGGACATGCTGAAAACAAGAAATCCGTATTCTTCTGAAATATAAAAATGAGATCTCCCACATGTAACCTTTTGCTCCACCAAAGGTTTGCTCTCACCTTAGGAAGATTTTGTGTCTTCGGATAGTGTGTACCAGTGCTGAACAGGGCAGTACCTATGGCATTAAGCTTTGTGTTCTACATAAGCCTGCTACTTGCTGATGTAGTGTAACACTTACCCTGGCTGTGATGGTTTGCAACGTGACTGTAGAGCCTTTCATATGCCCTGACCTCAACTTACTGGTAGTTGTTCCTTGTCCTGACCTTAAATAAGCTGGGAAGTTCACATCTCACAACTGCCTTTGTGTGATAAATTGGGGAAAAAAAAAACACATTGGGGAAAATGGAAGATTTGAATGCACAGGGGGATCTGCAGATCTGTATGGGAAAGGACCGTGTAGGTTCTCCAAGGCTTGGTGTCCAGGTACCCCTGGTGGGAGTCTGTAGATACTGGAAGCTCAGAGAAAGGGAACTGTGGTGGCTTCTGCTGCAGAAAGGATTCACGGTGTGTCTTCATAGATGCACAGCCAGGGACAAGATAAAGCCTATTCGTGGAAGAATGGTATTCTTCATTTCATTTTCTTTCTGGCGAGTTGAAGTATTAAGTGTAGGGGGCTGCACTGCTGAAGCTGCACTGTTCCTGCTAACACGCTAGTTTTGGTGGACCCTGAAGGGCATGCGTCTGTCGTGTGGTAGCATAAGGTACTGCCATTTATTTAGGCATTGTGTGTTGAACTACTCATTAGTCATAAGTCATAGCTGCCTTATGTAAAGGTGCCAATTATGTAATTAAGGCAACAGGAGCTGGGACTTGCAGGTTCAGTTTCAGCTGCAGGCATGTACTTTCTGTGAGACCTTGAGAAAACATTGAATTGCCTCTTGGATAAGTAAGGTATGAGCTTGTAAAGTAAAAATAATTATTCTTTCCTTCCATCTTCTTCCTTTCTTGCAATTTTAGATTAAAATTTTTTGAGGCAGGCGAGAGTCTCTCCCTTACTGTGGGCACACAGAGTATCTAGTGCAACGGGGCTCAAGCTCTCCTTGAAAAATGACTGCTAGAGCACTAGACATGGCCTGTAGAAGTACACAGCTCCAGTTGTCAGTAGTGAAGATCATCTGAAGAAAATGAGGAATGAAGAAAATTCCCATGGATTCTGATGAGGAAGAAGTGGAATGTGCCCACTGTTGGGTGGGAGAAGGGGAGGAAAGGTGCAAAGCATCAGGGCACCAAAACCATTCTGCCTTTCTAATTTCCCTTGGAATAATTAGGCAATATTATTTTCTACTTCATTTTTTAATTTTTTTTTCCCAGTACATTACAGGGCTGCCTACCCCCACGTAAGATGTCTCACGGAGGTGTGGGTTGAGAACACCTGCCTGTACCTTATGCTGCTCTGTACTGAGAGCGTGAAATGCCATGGGAAGCAGAATGAGCTCAGACACATCAAGGGCATCACAGCCTGGCTGCCCCTCTGCTTTCCCAACCTGGGGCTGTCCCATGAACCAGAAGTATCCCATCCGTCTGGTTTGGGATTTTGGAAGTGCTTCTGGAAAAGTCTTGCTCGTGGCACATCAGCTGCTCTTCCTGCAACTGCTCTGAGCTGTTGCTATACATCTGCTTAACATTCCTGACTTGTTTCAGATTCCAAACTTTTAGATATTTAATGCAAAACAATAAGGGGGAAAAATACCCTCTCACCAGTCATTTGTCTTCATCACGAGAGGTGCTCATCCCTGGTTTCCATGGTGATCGTGCAACTGGGTGATTTGTTGAAGTTCACACCTCCCTCTCAGCTATAAGAGCAGAGATGCTAAAGGAGAGGCCAATGTAATTACTAACCTTACAGCTATCCGGCAGCCCCAGGGCTTATCTGCTTCCATCGAGAGAGAGTTGTGCCTGAAGTAGAAGGACCCGGCAGTAAGAGGGAGTTGTGCTTCGTGGAAGGGCGAGGAAGGGCCAGGGGAAGCTGGGGGTGAAAGGTTTGCTTACCTCTAGAAGACACCGAGCGTGAGGGAGGTGTGGGACAGTTTGTGCAGCGTTAAGTGTTGTGGTTAGAGAGGTCCAAAAGCTGATCCTACACGTTCTGGCTCTCACACGCTACACACGTGCGGGTACTCACATATAAGAGAGAAGCTGGAATAGCTCCACCTGAAATAAGTGCAATTATACTTCTATAAAACAGGATGAGGTGGGAGGAAAATCGGTCCTTTTTGACGATAGTTTTCAGCTCTACTACATTGTCATTTCCCTTCCTATGAGGGTGTTTCTAGAGCAAGCAAATGAGGAGTTAAGGGAGAACAAAGAAAGCATTTTACCTCTGCAAGCCCCAGCACTATCTAGCTCAGAATGGAAAGGTGCTGGGGTGTGCAAAATAAGCCAGAATATGTAGGCAAGGGACCACAGCCAGCTCTGGAAGAACTGATCCCAGCTCTTGAGGAAATTCTTGGTACCCTTGGTATCCTCCTGAATGTTAAGGCCCCGCTCTAGAGTCGTTTCTGGACCTTCCTCCCATGATCCAGGGGAATGCTGAATGACTGAAATCTCAGCCTCTGAATAAGAATTACTATCCCTTTTTGTCCTTGCTGTCTTTCCAAAATGGTCGTTTGGCTACAGTAACTGCATGTATTTGTATTTGATTTCTGCATCCCAGAGGTTTTGAGAAGGAGGAGAAGAAACCTTTATAAATTCATTGGGTGTCAAAGACCTGCTTGTTTGCTTTACATCTTCTAACAATCCTCCTCCACTTCCTGCTTTCCCTCTGTATTCTCTATTCAGCTTAAAAAACCCACGTTTGAGCCAAAGGGGATTTGCATGGTAATAGTTTGCTTCAGCAGATATTTTTTGTTGTTTTTCTCTTAAGTGTTTAAAATTTATAGAATGAGAAAACTCTGGGGAGTTTTATACGGTTCAGAAGGGCTTGGTGCAGATTACCAATGGTGCACAGAAGAGAATAGGCAGAGAAGAGCCCAAACAGGTTGGGGGTTCCCTGTGAATGATGTGCCCTTGGCTGGGTGAACAGATGGGTGCAGAGGCAAACTTCACACATATCTAGACTAAAGAGTTGAAATGCTTACAAACTCTCACCTGTATCTAGATATTTGGCGTGTGCTCTCTTTGAAATAGGAATTAAATCGATCCAAGTCTTTTACTATGGAGTCACTGTTTTTAATAGGTTAAGTCTTTTTATGTTATATTGTTTATTTCCTCCACATCTCTTATCCTGGCTAGCATCCTGCATTCTCATCCAGCAAGGTAAACCTGCAGAGAGATTTCAGCACTCATCGAACATGCAGCTTGACTTCCAGGCCTTTACATTTGTGCTTTCCATTTAACAGAGGCTGTTGCAGAGCCTCGTGAGACGGTAACAGAGTTTAGCCTGGCTAGATGTGTGTCATGAGACTGAGAGCAGGGCGATCCCTACCCCTACCTGGTTCAGGATGGGGAGCTCCCAGGGTCTTTAATTCTTTTTTAAACAGAATTAATTCTTTTTTTAAACAGAATTAATCAATTATGAGGGTTATTTTAGGAATGTTGTTTCCTTCCAGCTTCTCGCAACCACACGGTAGCGTACGAGGTTGGTAGAAAAGCATGCAAATGTTATCAGTCATTCCGTTTCTATTGTGGCATTGAACCTTTTCACCCAAAAGTCATTGCACCAGTCATCATGTGATCGCAGCGCTGAAATGTTTATGTATTGTCCGCAGCAATTTTCCTCAAAGTACCACAGAACCCGTAATTACTGCAGGGAGAATAACGTTTTACCCATTAGGCCTGGAAGCACTCGGAAGCATTGTGTAGAGCACTGTCAACGCTTACAGGAAAATTGCTACCAGTTCCATTTAACTCGGTATTAATGCAGGTGGGAGACTGAGCAGACAAGGTCATGGTAGCCAGATGTCGTGTTTACAGCTATTCCATACGGTTCGTATAGTATTGGTTTCAACAAATGTAAATAAAATGTCAGGGTGAATTCCTCAGCCCTCTCAAGAGTAGGACACTTCTGGTTCTCAGAGTGCATTCTGCTGTGGTATATCTGGCTGACAGGGGATGGTAGAGTTTTATCCGAACAGCATCTGCCTCGTGCCGAGGCGAGGCAGGAGCTCTCCCGTCTGCAGGAGTCCAGCAAGAGCAGCTGTTTCACACGGAGGCAGAATACCTCTGACCCAAGGCAAAATCGAGTTGATCAGAAGTATATTGCTCGTGTGAGCCCTCACAGGCTGTGGGGTATCACTTGTAACGCTCCTGGTAAACCAGGACGTACTTGTGTACGTGTGAGGCTGGAAATTGTCAGAGAGAGCGTTCTGCAAGATGGGCAGTGCTGCCGCCTGTGTGCTTGCACTTCGTTTCTGCTTCTCTTTCCTTGAGGCACTATGGGCAAGGACTAGAGGAGTTACAAGACAGGGCAAGGAAGATGTTTTTCTGCCAGAATTATACAGTAGCTAAAGCTCTAGGCCTGGAAGTGTTTCTCTTTTGTTCTAGGTAAACGTTTTCCTGTAAGGAGCTTTTGATGACTGTGTTTTATTTCAGCTTAGCTAGTCCATTGGTCTTAGAGCTATCCTGCTCCAAATCTGTTAACACCTGGGTGTTCATAAATAACGAGGAAGAAGAGGTTGAGGTACGATCAAAATGAAGAAAGGCTGCGAGCATGGATAAGGTCTTGTTGCCTGTGTTGTCCAGACCATATAAAACATTTGGAAGAGAGGAGACTCAGAATGCAGGGCAGGTAGGCGTGGTGCTCTTCTTTCTGGGTGTGCAAGCAGGGTCCAAAATATCACAGCATGGGAGGAGCAAAATGTGAGAGCTTGAAGCTCTGGTTGGACTTCTAGAGTTGAGAGCATTGACTTACCCAGACTTGCAAAAGGAAGATGATTCAAAAATGGTGTTCTGCATGTTAGAGGAGTAGGATACGGCGTTGCCTTGGCAACTTGAGGTGCTCCGTGTTCCATGAGAGATAAGAAGAGTTTTTAAGAGTCTGGAGAAAAGTCTTCATCGGAGCTGGTGTGCTGGCAAATGGCTCTTCAGAGCAACAGCAGTCGGCTGCATGCAGGCATGATAAGATGTTGAGCAGTAGTTGCAGTATGTCTGGAGTCTCCTGTGTGTGTATTTCCCTTAAATACATGGGGAAAAAAATGCAAAGGCACATGTGGGTTGTAATCTTTCATTCTCTTATGTTTAATCTTCTTTTTTCCTAGGGTCTAAGGTTCATTCACTCGGTGAGGAAGGAATAGGTTCTTCTATAAAACATCCTTTTATTTCCAGTCATGCAAAATTTACATTTAAAGTAGCCTGTAGATATGTCTAATTCATCTTCAGATCCTGTGGTGGACATTTTTTATTTTTTTTTTAAGTAGCAGGGTGACCTTTTGCATTGCATATGGAAACTGCACTCCCTAAGGACAAAGCCGACACAAGTGGGTGGAGAACTAAAGAGCATTTGGTTTTAGGGTGTGATGATACAAATCTCTCGGTCCACTCGGGAGCACTCTGTGTGCTTTGGAAAAGGTCTAGTTTGGGGTACTGCAAGTTCTGTGGTTTTGGGTCTCCTGGTTGGCAGACTAAAGCTTTCGTGAGAGCAGAGCTTAAAGAAATTATGAGAGTGCTGGGCTGGCGAGAAGTTTCCTAGTCCATCTGGTAGCTCAGAGGGAGGATCAAGTCGCAGGGGCCATTTCTGACAGAAGTTCACCTAACCTGTTCTTAAAAGAAAAACCTCCTGGTAGAGAGATCGTGTGACAGCCCGAGGTAGTGTACTTCCAGCTCTTATTCCTACAGATAGAAATTTCTTTTGAATATCTAATCTAATTCTGTTCTGTTGCAAATTAAATTAATTGCCTCCTGTTCTATCCTCAGCAGACACAGAGAACAATTGATCACCATCGTCTTTGCTACGTTTTACATAATGAGAGACTGTTATCATGTCATACCTCAGGTTTTTCTAGACTAAACAAGCTGTTCTTGTTCGTTTTTTTTTTTTTTTTTTTTTTTCCCCCTGTATCCTTCAGTCCTACTCCTTAAACCTTGCACTTTTCTCAGTGCTGTGTTCGTGGTTCTTGTTTATCCAAGTCTTCAGGTGGAGAGCCAGGTACTGGGCAGGTGGTGCACACGGATGCAGATACATTCATATTTTTTTTGCAGGGATACCGATACCCTTACCTCTAGCTGGTGTCCTTCACAGATTTATGTGCCTTTCCCGCCTTGAAACACTGCTAGAGGATGTTGTTTGCTTGGCTAGTTGGCAAAGAGCCCCCGAATCAGTATCTTCTCTTGAAAAGGGCCTTTCAAATGTTCATGTTTTAGATAATAACTAAAAGAGACGGAGGCCAACTTTATTCACCAGGGTGTTTTGAGCAGCCTTAGATGAAGAATCCATCATGAACTTATAAAACAAATGTTACTCTTCCTTCTCTCTGGGAATTGTCTGTGAACAGTGTGTGATCTTCTTGAATTATTCAACATTCAAAATCATTTGTCAAATAATTTCCATGAATAATTTTTGACTTACAGCTTGTCCATGATCTGTTTATTGTGAATATTTGAAATCAGATCTGACTGATTAGCTCTGATTGCACACACTGGTTACCTAGGGCAGTGCTAGTCCCTGATGGGATGAGCCTAGGCCTTTGAAGCACATTTATGCAGTGAATGCTTATGATTAAGAATTTTAAATCCACTCTTCACAAATAATCTCCAATGGCCACTAAAATTTGCTGTTTCTGTGAACGTTTCTGCCAGTAAACTCATTAGCTAGAATAATTGCTCAAAAAGAACACAAAAGGGGAGCGAAGCGAGGCAGACCAATTTGTTTCCAAATCAGAATGAACACTGCTGAAATATTCCAGCATTCCCCTAGTCCTTCGAGACTTTGCTATGTAAGAGTATTTTGTGATCTTGGTAGGGCTTTGCATTCCTGAAGTGCTAACAACCCCTGTTGCGGGCAGGAAGGGTATTTCAGATGCAGTTTTTGGGTTCAACCCCTTCCCAATCTCCTATTAAGCAGGTAGAAACTCTTGAAGCAGTGTATGCTTTCTGCACGACCACAGAGATGCAGAGGGTGAAGCGTGACATTAGGAGATATATTTCCACCAGATTTTTTTTTTTGGATGCCAGGTTATTGCATGGTGCCTTAAGACTGTTTGGTAAAACAGAGCAGATACCGGTGTTCCAGGGATCCCACGGGTTCTGATTTTATTACTCTGTTTCTTTTATGTTTCTGCAGGAAAAGAGGGAGAGCCTCTTCTTTAATTTTCTTCAGAACCTGTTGTGGTGTTGGCTGATTAGCTTTGGGTGTAATGCTTAAATAGATGCCTGGCTATAAATTTGCCATCATTTTGTCAGCTTTGGTTCCCTTCGGTTTGGTCCCTTTCTTTCTTTTTCTCTTTTCCCCACTCTCTCAGGACATAAACTTTAATGATGAGATTTCATGCTCAGTCAAGTTTTTGAAAGCCACTTACGAAGCATCAATCAGATTATATACCTGCCCTGGCTGGGCGGCTGCTTTTCCCTCCCTACAAGGGGTTGATGGTCAAAATACATAATGAGCTACCACTGACAGCCTATCAGGCTTCCATCTCTTCCTCTACAAACGATGGCTTTGTCCATCACCATGGAAATCGTTAGCGCTTCGCATTACTCCACCAAGCAAGATTGTGTTTCCTTTGCTTCTCAACACGGCCACTGACACGCTTGCTGGCTTCGCAGCCTTTACAGGAAAGGCCTGGTCAGTCTCTTCCCTTCTTGTTCCTGCATTTCTCCCCCTGGTTTTGCACTGGTTTCCATGTTTCTCAGCATGTTGTTACCACAGCCAGGATGGGAATCTTGTTTCTGACAGTGAACCTTACTGCGTGACCTCTGGTGCTCTGTAGAAATGTGGGAGAAAAGTCCCCCAAACAATACAATTAATTGAGTCACACGGCTTCCAGTTCATGTTAGGTGATTATAGTTCTTGACTTGTAATAAAAACACTTGGAAACTGTTGGAAACATGCCTACGTGAGGGCTTCAAGCATCAGGGTTTTTACTGTCCTAGCTGCATAACCTGCAGACAATTTTTCTACGCCTTTCCTCCCTGTGCTGGGCTTCGGTGCCGGGGCCTCCTGTCTTCAGTCAGCAGGAAGGAAAGGCCGTGCTTGTGTGCGCTCATCAGACACCTGCAATCAATTCTAGCTGCACGTTTCAGTCATTTGTACAAAATCCTTCACTGCCCATCCCTGATACGGAGGCCTTGCCTCTCCTCAGAAGTGCTCTGCCTCGTGCAAAGCCTCGCTGCCCCGTGGAAATCGCCGCTGGCTCCGTGCTGGCGAGCCTGTGGCACTGCTGCTCCCTCCGTGCCCCCCAGGTGCTTACTGCCAGCAAGGGGGGACAACAGGAGACAGTAACTGCGACTGGATTTACTGAAGTTTGCCTTTCTTAATCCTTACACCCGGGGAACAGCATCTCCTAATAATCAGCTACGGATCTCTGAGGTCAGCCTTATCTGCTGCGCCGTGCCGCTTCACTCATTAGTCTGCTGAATATTGGCATTTGGTTGAGTCCTTCTGTCCACCCCGTCTCCAGCTCAGCGTTATTATTTGTCAGATGCTGCCTACCCAACTGCTGTTTAAATGACCTTTCTGAATGTAAAAAGAATAACACATAAATACCGGCCGCTAAATAAGAAAGTGCAGATAATAGATAAAAGAAGTCTCATTACCCGGCTCTGAAGTAGGACACAACAGCTATCTCATAGCACATTTTGACTACTTCTAACGATATAAAACAAGAAGTAAGGAAAACATAATTTATGGTTTCAACTCACAGAGGGATCTTACAGAGGGAAAAAGCTAATTACCGGCAGTTAAGTTTGGTCAGGACGCTAAGACAAGCAGCCACGGGTCTTGCAGAAAGTGTCTCAGAAGTTGCTAGCTCTGCAGCTGATGTAAGCAAGCCCTCACAAGCAGATGACTTGGAGGATGAATTTCCTTCCCCTAAATAATACATGTTCCCTTTGACAAATGGATATGGATTTTGTTGTTGTTGTCCTTTTGGGTCTTTGAGGCAAATGAGGTTCCTTTTCTTTGTAATCTCAAGCACAACCCTTCTGACAAAACACCTTGTGTTTTACATGAAAAAGAACAAGATGAAACTTGCAACCCGCGTAACGTGCAGCTTGCACTGTGATCTCTTCAGCGCAGCCTTGCTCCTGCTTTGGGTCCCGAAATCAGAAACTGTTTTATGCATCGGAGGCTGCGGTCGTATTCTCAGCTAATCCCATCCTTCTGTCCTCGCCACCAGCTCCTCTTTGCCTTTCACAGTTGTGCTGTGTAATGGGCCTCTGTCTATTTAATGAGTTGATGAGCTGTTTTCAGAGATCAAATACTCTCTTCAGTACACACGCACCTTCATCTACTAAAGCAAATTCTATTGGCTTTGAGGAAAGAAGGGTTGACAGTGTAGAAAAAAAGACTGATGAAGGGAAAGGTTGCACGATTGCTGAGCATTCAGATTTGGGAGGCGAGAGGGGCTAGTGTTTTATTCCTCCAGTGTTCTGTGTATCCATCACTCAGACAGAATCCCGGTTAGTGGAAATCTAATTCTTCAGTCACTGGCCAAAGTTAATTAATTTGTAAATATGTTTCATCTTCTAAGTGACAGCCCTTTCCCAGAGCGAAGCTGATGGAAAGAGCCAAGGGGTGAGGGTGTTGTGTCGCAATGCATTCACCCCGGGAGATTGAGGTGACATCAGCCAGTTCCATCTCCTCCATAAGCAGCTCTTTGCAGCCTGGAAATGCCACAATTAAAGCGAGCTGGGAGGGCTCTCGCAGTGCTCCTGGTGTTCTGCTCCTGATGGCGCTGTCTTTTGTAAGAAGAGTCCATCTAGCACTTCTGCTCTCTGAGTTTCTGGAAAGGACCTGACGGTTAAGGTAATAAACACCACGCTGTTTTTATTTTGCAGCAGTGCTGTGGTGGCACCAGGATATTGCATCCAGTTCAGGCTTCCTGATGTACAGGGATGGTGAGAAACTGGGGAGGGTCCAGAGGAGGGCAACCAGGATAGGAACTGGGAGTGCATGGCTTATGATGAAAAATTGAGGGAGTTTCGTTCATTTAGTCTGGTGAAAAGGAGACACTGGGCTGAGCGAATTCCAGCTGGCAGCTGCATGGCAGAGAGTTGCAAAGACAACAAAGCCAGGCTCTTCCTGGTAGCAGCAAAGGACACAACAAGGTGCAGTGGATACAGGTTGTAGGGTTTGGGTGAGACATTAAGAAAAAGGTCTTCACCGGAGGGCAGTGTCACATAGGAAAAGGTACCCAGACTGCTGCAGTCTCTCCATTCTTTGGGAGAGTTGGCTGAACAAAGCCACAGCCTACTTGATATAATTTCGAGTAGGAGATGAGACTAAATGACCTCCAGGGTCTCCTTCAAACTCGCATTTCTGTCACTCTGCCACCCTTTTCTTGAAGCTGTTCAGTGGAAAGAAACGACAACAAAAAAAGCATAACCCTCCAAAGGTGAAGTTGCCAACATATAAAATGGCCATCACACCAAACCTCTGCCATTACGAAAAAGTGAGCTTTCCAAAATGAAACAAAGGTCTTGCTGTAGAGCAGGTGCAGGTGCTCTTGGACTCGTCCCTGATCCCTTTGTGTTGTGAAACTGCTCTGAAAGAGAGCAAACAGTTTCAGTGTCATTTAAATGAGAAGTTTTATGAATTAAATACAAAATTATTATATATGTACAGCACTTTTCCTTACGTTCAGTATATTTTATTGTGAAATTCCTTAACTGGTATTTTGGGGCTATGAAAGAAGCTGATACCACTAAAGTAACGCAACAATGAAACAATTAGTGAACAAGGCATTGCAGTCATCACAGTGAGCTTTGGTAGTAGCAGTATCTTTCAGATTAGATATGCTTATTTTTTTGGTAGTAGGAAAAAAAATGATCAGGACGTCAATGTCTTACTAAGTTTAAGTAGTTCTAAAAAAAAAAAAAGTTTTGATTATAGAACTTCACAGTTTGTTTCACTTTCACTTTTTCCTCTTTCATTAGTAAGTGAAGACATAATTTGTTAAATTTTTAGTAATTGGGATTGAAGGGTCACCAGATTGCTAAATTAAAGGAACAAATTAAATATTGATACTAAATTAAAGCGTTGGCTGAGCTAGGGAGAACTGAAAAACAATATCCGTTCTCCTTTAGCGGCTTTGAAATCGTGGAAAACTGTCAGCAAAAAACCCCACTGTCTTCCATGTATCATCCTCTATCTTTGCTATGGCGGGCAAAAGAATTCACCAATGACAGGTGCTGTCACCGAATATATTTATTCCACAACTTTTTATTTTCTCCATCAGCTACAATGATGGACAATCATGTCTCGTTTCCTGAATGATGGCAGTTTCTTAGAGATTCTACAATTACTGTCCTTGAAGGCTGCCTGTTTTGTGAACCAATGTCAAAATCTATCTATATGCCTTTATACAACACTTATCACTGCGGTATTTAAGTACTCTACATGGATTAAAAATGAACAGTGAAGCTGCCTGGAGGATAGTCAGTAAAATCTACTTAAGTTTTGGATTTTGTGATATAATGTGATTTCATTGGGTTGACAGAGGTACACAAAGAAACATCAGACACTTCACAAAAATTTTGAAAAAGGAGCTCTTCGAATATTTTAACTCCAAAAAGATTAAAGTATTGAAAAAATCGAGAACAAATTCTCGTTGTCAATGAGATTTAAACCTTGACGTGCGAAAGAATAAGGGTTTTCCAGTTACTTACACGATGACGAGAGGTGGGTTTGTAATCAGCCTGTAATGGGCTTTGCCACTGGAATGACACTTGGGGGAGAAAGAAACCTCTTCCTGCCCTATTCCATTTTTACCCTATTAGCAAGTCAGTTGAGTAGTAAAAAAAAAAATAAAATAAAATACAGCAGCAGGTGAAATGATGGGTTTCGAGTACAGGTTGGTTTTCAGGCAGCACTTGCTTCCATGGAACATCCTGCTTCTAGAGCCAAGTTGCTGGATCTCTCGGGTAGATGGTGCTCCAGCAGCAGTTCGTTTGGCTCCCCAAAATTTGTGACCCTACAATGCAAAAGAGAGATTCTCAGCCAATGTCTTGGCTGTGTTCCCATCACCTCAGAAACAAACAAAAAAAATCCTTTTCACTGCAATCAGCTTATTATTTGAGAATTGGTTGGAAAGTCATTTCAGCTTTGTACCCATTTTGCATAATTTGGGAGATCCTAGCTGTACACTGCAAAATAAGTGATACGTTCGATGTTATGCACCTTTGTGTCTTTCTTTCAAACTGCAAACTCCGTTTTGTCTCCTGAGTATTCTTGATTACAAAACTGGTTGGGATCTTCAGCTTGATTACATAGCCTCCATACTGAGTTAAAATACACAGGAAGAGACAGGAGAAATTCATGTACTCTAGCAACCCTTAAAAGGCAGGGATATTGGGTACTTGATACATAATGCTGAGGAAATCTCCCATAGTAATAGAGGAAAGCTAAGCGCTGTTGAGAAACTTTGTCAAGCTATTGGTTTAATCAAGGTGGTGGTTTTGTTGTGGAGGGAAACAAAAAAATAAGGATAGGCTTGAGGAGGTTCGTTTAAAGAAGGAACCTGTGGATGGGAATAGGAAAGAGGATAAATGACATAATCTTACTTCTGCTTTGGGAAGTTTCTTTTCCCTTGAATAAAAAATATAAAAAATTAAAGAGGGAGCCAAGTCAGCTCTGGGAGTAATGCAGGGACTGGAAGAATCAACGAAGGGGCAGATGGCTCCCTTCACCTTCATCTACAGCCTGCATAATTAAAGCAATATGCAAAGAGTGAAAATTTTCATTACCTTTGAGAGGTAATGACTAATTCCAAGCATCTGATTAAAGCATTGGCAAGATTCTGGCCTGTGCTCTTCAGAAAAGAGTGTATGTACCCAGTCAGCCATCTCCTTGATAGTTTGAAGAAGTAGCACCAAATTGTTTTGTATGTAGCATCCCCTGGAAAATGCCATTTCGGGGGGTGATGCTGGAGGAGTTGATACGGCTGCTTGGCACTGCTGAGAAGGATGTAAATCCTTGGGATTTAACCAGGAACACGGACAGGTAGATCCAACAAAGGTTAAGTCTGTCCATGATAGGGCAAGGTGCAGCTTGGTGGATGCATAGCTCTGTACGGCTGTCTGCATCACCAACCGAGATCACGTTTGTGCAAAGATGCCCGGCAGGAATGGGATGTGTAAAGAGTTTGAGAAACAGATGGCAATTAATGACGAGGGTCTTAAGAGAGGGATAGCAGAGAGCGTTAAACACGGAGCTACCAGAGCAGACGCTAGAGCATTTATCTATATCATGTGTGCAAAACTGGAGGCCAGTGGCTTACGTACCACAGCTGCAGCAAAACCCAAATCTCAGTATTTACAAGTGCAGAAAGACGCCCTGACTTAGCTTGTGGTTATGATAAATTTCCAGGGTGAAGTTGTTGGAGGCCGATATTAGTTGAAGCTGACTGCGAGCCATTCATTGCAGTTTCCAGGAAGCACTGGGCAGACACGCAGCATGCATAGAGGCATTATTTTTCGATCTGCAAATGTATGAGTTGCAAACTGAGCAGTAGTGGTTAGGTTAGGTGGTGGCAGCTAGTGTTTTTAAGAGTGATTTACAAGAGAGCACGGGGACAACCAGAGATACATTAATCTGATTACAAAAAAAAAATGACCTTCCAAATCTTAAAAAAGAGCGAAGAGTTCTCCCAATAATCTAATTAAGGACTGAACGTTTGTAGTATCAGTGAAGCTATTGGGCAGAAGTTTCTGTGCCCAGTCACTTTTAGGATTAAGGAGAAGTTCTCAGCACTGTAAAGGATTTTGTTTAAGGGCACCGGGATGTTGATCTGAAATGTGTTACAGGGAAATATGATTAAAATGATACATGAAGGTCATTTAGGGATTGAAAACTCTGAGAGAGGTCGGAGATATTTTCCACTGTTCCTCAAATGAACAGTGATACTGAGGAAACTACCAAAGTGTCAGAAATAGAGGTCAATGCACCGAATGAGCCCGTGTTGGCAGCACAGGAAAAAATTGTCCTTGAGCAAAAGAGGGATAGATTCACAGAAAAATGTACCGGTTCCCTTAGAAAACTTGCTTGAGAATGGTACGGCCAAGCAGGTGTTTGCACATGTCACATCAATTTTGGCTGGAAATAGCATATGTGATGGATTCTGAAAACGAGGAAATGATTGTGGCTGCAAAACATGTTGCCCCCGCTGTGAGAGAGGCAGATGCGGTGCCTCCATCCAGTGCAGCGACGCAAATATTCGCCGCGACCTTGATCCTCAAAGGAAGCCTAACACCTATTATTTGTACAAGCCTGATGTGATCTCAGGGCATTACGAGCAGGGACTGCTCTGCTGGCTTCAGGCATGAGGTTGCAATGCTATTAAGACTTTTTAATGGAAGAGGTGGGCTGCGTACACATCGGGCGAGGGGAAGGAGGGCTTTGGAGGCAGGCTGTCCTGAGGGCGTAGCTTAATTGCCTTTTGGAGTTGCCCTAACTTCTGGGTGTATGGACTGGATCAAGTCAGCAGCAGAGATACAGGTCCTGAGTCCGATGAGGAGGTTTTCTTCATTTATTTTTCAAGATTAGATTAAAAGATAGGAAGTCGCATGTTATTTTCGAAGCCCAGGGATTTCTCTAACAGTGCTTATGCTGCTGGAGTCCGGCTCTTGCAGAAGGGCAGTAATGATCTACATCTATTTCTGCTTCTGTGCTGAAACGTGATTTTATTAGGCATGTACAGGAACACGAAGCATCACATAGGGAAAGGCTTGGAAAATGCTGGAGAAAATATTTGTTTCTTTTTAAATTGTTATTTATTTAATTATTATTTTTTTTTGCACCTGGGATTTTTTTATTCTCTATGGGTGCACAAAACGCAGATTTTTTAGACTAATACAGCACCACTCCCTCGTTCATCTAGAGCCTTGTTCTGCGCAGAAGGCAGTCGGGGCAGAGGCAGTGCTACACCTCTGCACTGCTGCCCAGCCTCGAGCTGGGAAGTTTAGCATTTTAGCTCTCTGCCCACAGTAAATCCACTCCTGATCTTATCTAGATTAGCCATTTTATACTTTTCCCACTTGTCGACTTACAGTCTCATTTCAGGTCTTATCTCAGATTATCCCTCTGATTTCTTCCACCTGTGCCACTTTGTCTCTCCCCTCCAATAGTCATTTATTATTTAACACCGTGCTAGGGCCTTGTTTTTGTTTTTAAACTCTGGAAAGCTGTTCAGAATGCAGTGCATGCAAGGAGCTGTGCATGCACGCTGCGTTATAATTGCTTTCACCCAGGCTGTGGGGTTTAATACATCAGGACTTTGTCGTAGGAGTTATTGGTTACCCGGGCATCGCACAAGTGGAGGCAAAGCACCAAGTGTAGCACCCATGCAGACAAGTTGCAAGAGCTTCTGTAGCTGCAGGTGAGCGGTATAAACGTGCTAACGTGTTTGTACTCACTCTGCAGCTTATTGATGGAACAAAATAAGGGTCGCATCAATTCAAAGCTTCATTTCCAGGAACAGGGCAACACTGGCTTGGCATTAGCACGGAATATACTTACTAGATCTTTGTGGAAGGCTGCCAGTTTTTGTTATTTCAGACCAAAATGTCCACTCGTGGGGTATTCAGTCATAGCTTCTGCATCTATGTTCTCTGTGTACTGTAATTATGCAAATTACATGTTAGGAATGTGAAATCCCAGGTGGTGGGGAACGGCACAGCACAGGTTGTCTCCTAACACTGTTAGCAGAGCAAAAAACCTGTGTGCTTTCAGAAGCTGTCAATATTGGTGCTCGCAGAAACCGAAAGGGATGAGGGAGATCAAGAAGTATTCATCCCCCATCCAGCCTAGGTCAGGGAACAGCAGATGGCAGAGAAGGCAGGACGTGAGGAAGCGGTCCGAGCACAAACTAGCGGTCCCCACGCCTGCCTCCTGGTTGTTTCCTTTTCTGCTTACTCGTGGAGTACCTGCTGGTTCAGAAAGAGGGTTTTCCTCCTCTCTCCCTCCTGTGCCCTGCTCACAGCCGCTGGCACGGGCGCTGCCGGGCAGTGTGTGTTCAGGTGGCTGTTCAAATGGAAGTGTTTGCTAGTGATGGATGATATGGGCAGCCTCTCGGTTAGCAGAGCGGGTTGCCAAATATTTTAACAACTGCTGTGTTAAACATTTGCTACAAAGCAAGTTTGGAAATGGAATTAGAAGGGTTGTCTGAATTCGTCCATAACCTTTATCTCTGAACAAAAGCCATCCCCAGCCCTACGAGCCCCTCCAGGGGTCAGTCCATAAATAACTGTGTCTAAGCACGTGGAAAGGAATCGGTGTCACTTTTTCTGCTTCTGCCATCGGCTTCCTTGTCCTCCTTCTTGTCCCTCAGCTCTGAAGCTGTCAGCATCTCTCTAGCACCTGTATCTGTCTCCAGGCCTGCTGTGCCTGCCTGCTTACCCCCCGTCTCCAGCAAAGTGCTTCTGGTTTCCAGATGCAACAGGAGGCTGATTGGAGCCTCGGTGGAGAGGCTGAAGGTGCAGGGTGTGACTGTGGGAGATAACTGCTCCAAAGGGTTTAGGCATACACCTTCCATTTTAATTTGGGACTAGCCTCAGGTATGTGAGGCAAGGATTCAGTCACTTTTTTTTGGCCACAGACTTCCAGTGTGACCATCAAGCAAGTCACTTTGCTTCCCTGTTTCCTAACTGCCTAGGGTGTTAGCAAAGTTCTTTCTCTTGTAAGGATTTTCCAAGGCAAAATATAAATTAAGATGGTGGAAACTCAAACGCTGCGATGATAGGTGTATAAATTATTAAAGATTATGTATGCTAATTATAGGAAGAAATGTCTAACAGTATGTACTGACACATGTCACATTCTTCTCGTTCTGTTTCTTTGTTTTTCTTTTAAAGTGTCCTCAATTTGCAAACTTCTTGCCTCTTTATTTTGAGGGAAATTTTAGAAAGCCCTCCACTGACAAACCACCCTCTGGATTTGTTTATTCTGTGGACTCTCCAAAGGAAAACGAAGGAAAATTACTTCTGAAAAATAAATGAAAGCTTCAGCAGTGACTGGATAGCATCTCTTAAATCCATTGCATTTGATGAGCTATCCTTATTGGAGAAGATCACAGTGTCTGAAAGTCGCAGTTTAAACAACTAAGTCCTGGTTCTGGACATCAGGAGAGTCAGTCCACCGAGCCAGAGAGTGTTTTTGCTGGTATTTCAGCCATAAAACATGCATTTTTAAGGGCCGTGTGGACCCCAGTGATCAGCACTATATTGCAGGGCGTTGCAGTGGCTATTTTCTGTATTGTTTAAAATTACAGATGGTTGGGAATGTTCCCCAGGAATGATTTTCTGCAAAAAGATTTTTTACAAAATTGAAACTTTCTTTTGGGAAATCAAAATGAAAGACTTCATTTTATTGTCAGTTCAACCTAAATCATAAAACTTAATTTTATAGAAGGGAACCAAATGTTTTATTTTGAGTCAGTTCAATACATGTTTAATTTCAACATTTCAGCTTGCTGGGAGCCCAAAATGAATGTTGAAATGTCAATATTTCTCACTGGATGGGAATTTCACTCAGCTGTATTTGAGCTGAAAAAAAATTCTTTTTTCAGGTAGCAGAGGCCAAAACTGCTAATTCCGAGCCTGATTTCAGTGCATGCTGCTTCTGATGGGTGGTGAAGGAAGCAAGTCAATCTAGCAGTTAGTTTCCTTAGTTGTACATGGAGAGGGGGAATTAAATGTGGGATTTGGGGATCTTAAAGCTCAAGTCCATACTGTGGGATTTGAAGTCTGCTTTGCAGAAACGAATGCGAATCCAGTTTTGCCCAGGCATTGCTGGCAGGGAAGGGTGGTCTGTGATAAGCTGGAGCCAGCCACCTCCTAAAGCAAGTATTTCTGTGTTTGTGCTGCAAGTGGCTTGGCTGTAGAGGTGAGGTGGAGGTATTTGGGAATGCTTGTACGCTCAGGTAACCGTCGAAGCTCTTAGAAGCTGCTCGTGATCATCCATCCGAGACCATCCTTGTATCTTTCTCATGGGATCCACATGTATTTGGGGCTTCTGAGCCCTGCTGTTCACCCTCTCCTGCTGATCCAGCAGCAGCATTACTGCAGCATCACCCCTTGGTGCAGGCTGCACCCCGCGGCCTTTTTCCTTCTGCTTGTCCTGAAAGCAGATGTTTGATCAAGATCATGTACCTTGTCAGGGGAGATCCTGCCTTACCCCCCTGTCCTCCTTCTGCCCCTGAAAAAAAGGTCCCTTTAATCAGATGCTCGAGTGCTGTACCAATTACCTCCCCGCAGGGTGACCTTTTTATCTCCTAATGGCATTTTGGAATCCAGTCGCCCTACCCACACGGGGAGCGTATGCATGTCACATTTCCAATTCTCTCTCTCGCTCTCTTCCCCCCGCTGTTGTTGGCACTGAATACGGCCTAATATATTCATGACCTAATTAGAGTAATTTTTGCATAATAACGACCTCCCGGGGGAAACTTTTTTTGGGGGTGTTTTTTGTGTCTGCGTGTGCGCGCGCGCGCACACTTCTCAGACACATTAACTGGAACAAGTGTTTCTTAATTTCTAAGTGTTTCTCTGGTTATTAGAAGTATTTTTATGTCATTTAAAATGGAAATGATGCAAAAGGAAGCCCCAGAGGAAACAGATTATTTGTTTTACTTTTCTGCTCCCTATTTCTCTCCGTTAATTTGAAGCTTGTCTCCTCTCTTCTGCATGTCCAAGCCAGCACCGTGCTGCCTTGCTGATGCTGGATCTCAGTGCTCGCAGGGCTTTGCTCTCATCTTTGCCAGCTTCATCCTTCCCCTCTGTCACTCAGCCTCTTCCCCTCATGTCCTCATTTGACCTTCAGCTTTGAATTGAGCCCTTCACTTGGCTGTGATGCTCACTTCCTCGACCTCATCTTCAGTCAAGTGCCGTGCTCTGTTCCTGACACCTCCATCCAAGTCTCCGTAGTGTGCCATAGCAGCAGCCCCTCTTTGCAGACCATCTCAGACCTGTTTTATGACCCTTACTTTGCTGTTCTCTGGCTTGTCTGGTACTTGACATCTCTTCCTTTCCCTGCTGACCTTGCTGTTTTCCCTCACTTTGCAGTTTTTCCACTTTTACCTCCTCAGCTTCTCCCGATGGTCTTTCCTGGAACGCAGCTCCCACTCCCAGCCCTTTCCTCTCTAGCTCCAGTTATTCTCTCTCTTCAGTCCTTGCTCATTCTCAGCTATTGTTTTCTGTTTTCAGCTCACCAAATAATCTAACTGCAACCCTTCCTGGCAAAGGCCATGGCCTACTTTCCTCAGTGTTACGTTGGTGTAAATAAAGTAAGTCTATTGACCTTGACTGCGTTAGTGGAGATTTATGCCAGCAGGACGTGTTTATTTCTATAAGCATATTAGTGATGTTTCCCCCAAACGGCTGTTTAAAGAGCATTAAGAGGTAGTGTTCAGAGCACTTACCTGCGCTAAAATGACACTACAGGATGAGTTTGCTGAAAATTTTATTTATTTGTTTTCTGCTTTCTATCTATTTACTTTAGTCTTAGTAAATGGTTCACTCAGGTTTCACATCAATAAAAAAAGACAAGCTCTCCATAGGCAGATGTTTTCTAGTGTTGACAGAACTCTTTGTACCTTGTTGCACTCCGGGCTCTCAGGCTCTGCTGACTTCATCCCATACCAAATCCTACAATTCCAGGTTTGGCCACTTCAGTTCCTTTGAACACGTGCATCCATAACCCTGGCAAATACCTCCAGGTATTGACTTGTGCTTCTCTTGCAGTCCTTCATCCCATGCCCAGCTCTGCCAACTTGCATTGTTCCTGATGACAGTATCCCCTTCAATTCAAGTGTGAGCACACGTGCCAACAGGGGATGGAAAATTAAATCAGCATGCCCAAAACACTTCTTAGCAGAATCTTGTGTTTTGTTTTTTTTTTTTTTCAAAGAAGCTGCAGGAATGGATCGCTCCACATTAGAAAGCCCCATGAAACATTCATCAGTGCTGCTCACTGTAATGCAGTTGGCTTTTGGGGTAGCTGCAAGATAGATTGAGCAAAACAAGGGGATTACTAAGATCGCTTCATATGTTGGCATCTCTTTGTCTTCATGCTGGTTCTTGTATTGCTTTTTCATGTGTCTAAGCCCTAGCCTATACAAGGAAACATGCATGTGATAACTGGGAACCTCTACAGAAGTACAATGCAGTGGGAGAGCTGTCCTCTGTTATTTTAAAATATTTTTTATTTTTAAAGCTAAGCTGTAGTTCAGATGCACCTTTCATTTTATCATCTTCACGTGCGGTTCAGAGCTAGGCCTGTGGGTTGGGCATTAATACACGGATTGGGGGAAAATGGGCTTAGGAGGGAGCACGAAGCTGCAGATGCCAAGGTGCTGAAAGCTGCTTGATTAGCGAATGAGACCGAAGGTACTGAAGGAGCAGGTGGGCTTGGGTGTGGGGATGGGAAGCAAAAAAAGAGGTGTGGATACATACTGAGGTAATTTTGAACATTTTCACAGCAGTTCTGCTCTAATGCTCCATCTGTGCTGTGCACCGCGCATGGAAGGGACGGCATAGCCCTTTCAGATCACGGGAGGAAGGGCGATTTTGAGGATTGTGATAATCTCTGAGCATGGGGGAATTAATTCATAACCAGAGCAGAGGAGGCTGTAAGTCATGTGGGCCTGTGTCAAATTGCCTTTGGTCACCTCTTCAGTTCTTTGCCTTGTTTCCTGCGATTAGGCAAAATTCCTGCAATCCCTTTTCCATCTTGCAACACGCAAAGGTGGTCCAAAGGAAGGAGAACACTGTATTTGAATAGGAGGTAATAGGTATGTGGAGAGCACATATTTTCATTCTTGACTGTGTCGAGCCTGTATTCCTAACTTTCTTTTATGTGCTCTACATTTCCTGGAGTCAAGGCATTTATCCATTAAATCTTCTGGCCTATGAAGATGGTCCTGGTGACAAAGCTGAGCATATACTAGAAATCAGGAGGTTTTTTTTTGGCCGTGCTTTATAAAGTAAAGAACGAGTGGCAATTCAGAAGGCACAGATCGGATTTCCCAAAGTGCAGGACTTCAGAAGTGCAGGGCTTGACATTTACAGAACAATGAGGAATCCAAATCCCTACCTACTGCTTCGTGACACCTTGGCACCAGGTGCATCTTCTTGCTCTACCTGAATGGAATATACCTGGAATAGAAAAGGGGATGTCTCCTGAAGGGTGCTCGAGAGACTCTGGAGCTCCCAGAAGAAAATAAAAAGAAGGTAACAAAAAAAATGGATCAGAAAAAGAAAATGCATTAGGCTGAGCGGAGAAAAACACCAAATTTAACATCCCCTGACAACTTCCTAACACTGTTCATAGTAGAATGAAAATCTTCCCTTGCAAACTCCCCCACTCCCCCAAAATCTGGAGGTGAATGAAGGTGCAAAGGTAGAGAAGGCTTCTGTCCTTTTGTGTAAGATTTCCACAGATACATAATTAATCCTTAAATCCCGTATCTTCTGTTCTGCTCCGACCGTATCATTTGAGGCCCAGTTCTTTCATCCTCTCGAGGGTTTCTAAGGGAACAAAACCTTAGAATGGGGACCACAGGGCTTTATTCCTTTGTCTCATGTCACCTCTTTTCCTGATTAACCACAGCAAGCATCTCAGGGAGCGAGGAGCCTGTGGCTGCTGGGTAATCTGGTGCGGAAGGTTTCTTTAACAGCTGGATCAATAAGTGCTTCTTCCAGATGCCTGTTTCCTTGATTGATCTGGTTGACTATTTCCCTTTTCATCGTCCTTTTTTTTTTTCTTTTTTTTTTCTCTTGGCACTTCATTTCAATTCATCTGTGCATGAGCCTCCCCCCTCTCCAGATGCCTCGCAGCATTTAACTGGGGCACACAGAGGCAGCCCAGGCCCAGCAGGACTCCTCCTGTGGGCTTTGCACCCCACCTGGCTCGGGAGGGACACATGCTGTGCAGGGGGGAAGCCTCCTCTGCCAGCTCTTCCAGCTCTCCTCCTGAAAATAGAGGGCTTCTTGCCCTCTATTTGCAGGAGGCACCTTCTTTGGGCGCAGAGGGAAAAGGAAAACGCATGGATCCTCCCACCCCATCATTACCCTTGATAAAGCGTGCTGTGTAAATGTGTGTGCTCTTCTCGGGTCTCAGCAGGGAATGGCTGTGACGCTCCGTGTACCCGTGCGAGCACGGAGCCCCTCACATCACAGTACTCCTGATGTATCAGCCTGTGCGCTGTTGCTGGGCTCGTCGCTCCCCATATAACCAAACAGTTCACAAGCCCCAGCAATTGGTTACAGCTCCCATTTCAGCAAGGGCTTGCAAAGACCATTGACTTTCCCGATTTCCTAAAAGAACATTATTTTTTTTTTCATTGGAAAGTGCCTTTTGCTGTTGCAGTGTTCATTTGCAATGTCATTTTTATCATTTCTGAATCAAGAAGAAACCAAAGCAAACCTGTAAAAATGCCTTGACTTCGTCTGAATGAAACGTTTCAATTGGTCTAAACTAAATGTTTGCACGTGTGTTAAAACTTTATTTCATAGGAAATGTCACAGTTGTTTGGCTTTGTTCTGACGCGGGATGGAAACAAATCTCGATGTTGCTTTTGGTTAGAGGGAAAAAGAAAGAAAAAACAAAAGCTTTCTGTAGGAAAAGTCTCTAGGTCTCTAACTTGCCCTAGGAAACGAGGTGTTCTTATTTACGCTGGGGTTTTCCAAACTCCACTATAGCACACGTGCCTCTGGTGGTCATGGAGGCGGTAGGTTTACCAGCTCAGGGAAGATACCATTAGGGTACCAGGGCTCCCTCTCACAAGATGTTGTCTAAGTGAGCTGTGTAGACGAAATAGTGGGAATTGGTCTATCAGCATGTCTGAATATTGCAGCTGGGCTCTACCAACGTTAGGCAAAGGTAAAGATACAACGCAGAGCTCAGCAGGGTCACATTGCCAGACAGAGATGCTCGTTTGCTCTTGGTGGAAAAGCCATTTCCTTGATGGCCAGCACTTCCTCATCCAGGATTATGAAAGCCCCTCAGAGTTCAGCGAGGGATCCTGCTCCATCATCAGGTTTGAAACCATTGCGCATCCACTCCATCCGTATGGGTCCTCTGGGCACCACAAACACAAGCAGAAACGCAGGCATCCACTGATCCAAGCTGAACACGTTCCAACCCAAAAAGGATTTTGAAGAGAAATTGCCTCTGGATTTTCAGATTCATGAGTCTTCAAGGGGCACCTTTTGAGATAAACTTAATTAAGCAAGTCGTTCTATTAATCAGTTCTAATTACTCATGCAAATCACAAGCGCTCCGGCCTGTGGTTAAGTGAAACCTGATTTGATCCCAAGCGCAGCCAGGCTCGGTAAGTCCAGTGGGTATTTGCAGGAACGTGCCTTCCCCGATCTCCGTGCTCCTCTCAGGGTGCAGTAATCTTCTGAAGGCTGTAATGTGAATTGATTAGTTGTCATGGGCAGAGTGCTATTACCCTAAGTGCTGGGAAAGCGGGGATGGAAAGCGTTGTGGAGGGTGCGAGCTCTTTCTCTACATCCACGTGGGGTGTAGGAATCCCAGCAGGTGAGGCAGCTGGGAATAGCTCAGTGTTGGGCCGGCAGCAAACGCGGACAGCGAGGTAAATGAATGCCTGATGGCTGACTTCACCTTGACAGATCTGCCTAACCCACTGGTGTTGGCTCAAGGGCTAAGAACATGGGTTCCTTCTTTCTCTTGCCTTTAGAGTCAGCAGCATGAATATTCCTTAGCATAACAGTTGTGTTAACACCTCAGAAAGGCTCCTGTTGCACACAATCTCAGCCGTGAGACCCATCTTCCTCAGGATCTCAGCTGTGAGACATCTTCCCTGACCTGCACTGGCAGCAGCTCTCTGCCAGGAGCTCCTTGGTTTATTATTATTTATTTGCATGCACGCGTGCTAACCCCGCACACACACATCCATGTGCGTCCTCCTTCCCTTCTGCGCTCGCTTGCATGACTGGCAAAATGAGCTACAAGCAGATAAAAATTGAAACACAGAAGAGAACAAATTACAACATGTTCAATTATCTTTTTCAAAATCATTCTTCATCTCTGCTCTACTCCGTGGCTGGTAATGTGCTCTTAGCCATCTGACAAGGGCATTTTTTTCTCCCTCGTTTTATCCCTTCTCTTGGTGGTGGGGTGGTCAGCGAGCCAGGACGCGGGGAGAAGTTGTGTAGCAGCGCCCGATGGCTCTGCTTGCATGAACTGGAGAACCAAAAGACCAACACTTCTTTGGTTTCCATTGAACAGCCTGTGTGAGGAGTTCTCTCTCCATTAATTGCAGATGTTTCTTTATGTTAAATGCAAACATTATGGTGGCAAACACCGATTCCATCCCCGCTCTCTTGCCATGGAGGCAGGCAGAGGGAGCTGCTCCCTGCTGGCTCCCTTGCTGCTCTGTTGCCAATTGCCACCCCTGCCAGCTCGCTGCCAGCCTCACCCAGGGCTCTGCTAATTAGCAAAATTAGTGGGTCCCCTCTCCCAGCTCCTTGCAGCCGCCCTGCAAGGTGAGAAGGGCTCAGGGCCCCAGGTAGCCCTGGCAGCCTCCAGTTCTGATTGATTCTCCTTTTGAGGGCGGTGCATTTATCACTTCATTTTTGATTGCGTCGAGCTGAATTTTGGTACCTCTTCTGTATTGAGAGCGCTGGTGATTCGAGCTTTTTCCTCCTGTTCACAGGAGAAGTGCTCTGGGGCAAGGCTCCTCACATGCCCCTGAGACTGGCACACCTTTTGGGTCGAGAGGAGGTTTTGTTCTTTATGGTCTGTTTAGCTCTCGGCCTCTCTGCTGAGAAACTGCCGGTGAATACAGTGTCAAGTGTGGTAGTAATAGTTTTAATAATGAGGACACCTGTCTGCAGTAAAATAAGATTACATCAAGGCATTTTATGCAGTTCACATGTAAGTTAGGAATGACTTTTGGTGATGCCAGCAGGGATTGCATTAGAGGATTGAACAATAAATGCAACAAATTGCCCATTAAAATTGGGAGAAATTTCTTCAAGTAATGAAACATATTTAAACGTGTGCATTATAAAGGTGAAACGGTTGAGCGGTTCCCAAGTCATATTAGGTCTGGTAAAGAGCCTGATCAGCTTAAACTGAAAGGGAATAGTTTGTGATTTAAAGTAGAAGCTGATTTTTGTCTAATTGTTTGTTACTCGAAGCAGCGTGGCAGGGGGTGATGTTAATGGAAAGTCATTGCAAGGGGAGCTAAGAAGAGGCTAGAGGAGTGCTCGTAATGCAAACACCTGGGTAAGGCAGAGGAGGGCAGGAGGCAGCTGGTTTCATCCCTCTTCGCTTGCCCACCGGTGCTCAGAAACCTGTTGGGAGAACTGGAAACTCAGTTCATTTTTGAGAATCCTAGCCCAATATTCAGCTCTAAGCCAGTGTTTTCTTTTGGTTACCCTTGTGAATGTAATTTCCAGGGAAGACTTGAACGCGGCGTGTTCTTCCTCAGTCACTCTAACAGACGTGAAGATATTCTTAAGCTATCAGCCCAAAAACCCAAAGAAAAGAGCAGTGTATTGATGCCGAAAACCAAAGAGAGCACTTAATGAGAAAGAAATGGTACTTCTTATAAGATTGTAGATATTAAACCGCTGGCCCACAAAACCAGAACAAATCGGAATACACTTTCTCCTCATCTCTAGTTAATATACGGGAAAATAGGGGCATAATAGGGCTATTGTTTAAGCAGCATCACACACTAAAACCAGGGATAACCTTTTTAAAAATAGATATATTGCCAAATGCAGAGTCATTGATCAAGCCAATGAAGTGCCAAGTGCAGACGGTCACGGTGTTGCCTAACATTCAGCTGAGATGCTCCAAAGCCACGGTCAGCTTCTGGGACCAGTTCAAAACACCTTTAGCAAGAGGCCTGAGAAACTGAGTCCCTAAATCACTAGCCACTTTCACAAACGTAGGCCCAGGGTTTTTAAAATTCACTTCTAATAGTTGAAATTGTCATCCCGGGAAGTAACATTTGGGTTTAAATTTATGGGGCCAATTGGACGTATGATATAAATCTATACCGTTCAGCAGTTGCCCCTGGAGTGAATCTGGAAGAGATTTTTATCTTGATGGTAGCCCTTTAAAAGGAAAGGAAGAGGAAGGCATTGAATTGGAACAACCCAGCATCTCTCTTGTGTTTGTCTTTGGTAAACACTGCAATTTATTTAAAGCACATGGAAGGCAGAGAAAATATGGCAAAGTTAAATCCCAACAAATTGTTTTATATTTACAAATGAATTAGATTATTTGCATTTGTTGTGTTTTTGGGTTTCTTTGAAACTGCAAATTAATGAGAAAAAATTATTTCCGAATCTTATTTTACTTAAAGGCGAGTTTAGCGGAGGCAATTTGCATGTAAATCAACGTTTACCTGACGCGTGCAATTTCCACAGTTAGATAAACCATAACATGAAACAGATGAAAGACATGGGAACTGTATAAAAATTCTTTGAAAGATAATAGGCGGCAGTTCGCAATAAATATTCATTAAGGGAGAGGGTGCCCTGCTCTCTCTCCGTGCTGCTCTCCACGCAGCGCTCACCTCTTTCCGACAGCCTCCTTGTTGCAGGTCTTTGCTCTCCCATTGCTTCCATATTTAATCCATCTGCTGGGCTGGTGGCGATGGGGGACAAAATGCTCCATGAGAGGCAGCAAGCTGGGCTGCCGCTTGGCGTTTCAGCCCCCTGCTCTGGTCCTACTGTTCTCTTTTTCTGTGTGTGTTTGAAAAGAAAAGCTTTGCCCCCCTCCAGTCCTCATCCCGGGGGTAGCAGCAAAAAAATGTCTGAAAGAAGTGCAGACCAGAGTAAGTCCATCGGTATGGCAAATCTTGCATGCCTGTGAAAACCAAAAGCATGGTGTAGGCCATCCATTTGGCTGTTCCGACACGCACACGTAGCATCAGAGATGTTGTACGGGTCTTAATTCCTTGGGACTTGTGCAAGTTGATGCAGCATGCTCCGATATTCACCCAAATACTTGGACTGGAGTAGATCAGGCTATGGGCACGCTGAGGGTACGGCTGCTATTCTGCAACTTGCAGCTTTAGGAGCAACTGATGTGTGACCAGTTGAAAGATCAGCCGTTCCACGTGGCAGGGAATTCGCTCTGCATCCTCGTGTGTGTGTCTCCTGCTACTGTTATTGCTGTGGTATCAGATCGCCTGCCTGGAGAGCCATCAAAAGCTGTGCTGATGTACGGCCAGATTGCGGACTGGCGATATGCTGTGAAATGATAATAGCAGGAGCTTTGCGACATATTTGCGAGGGCTGCGTTCCCACTCCCCAAAATAAAGTGTTTTCTCAAATGGCTGGGTTCACGTTTGGGCGGCGGCATGCTGCTCAGGTGCTGTGCTGCAGGATTTCCACATGGACAGCGAGAAACACACGCTAGGTAGCTCGTGGAGAGCAGACCTTTAGGAAGGACCTTCCCACTGCACCAGGGCTGTGGCACAGTGCTGTCTTCTGCTGTAACGTGCAGCTCCTGTCACTCTGCTGACTGTACGTGTCCTCTGTCATCTCGCTTTCCTCAATTTCATCTCATTTCAGCCCTCCAGCCCCCGGCCAGAACGTGCCTCTGGGGCTTGCTCTGTCCTTGGGATTTGTCATCGTCTTTCCTGCTGCTTGTACTCCAGAGCTCTGTGATCGTTTTCAGACACGAAGCCAACTCCATTCGCTCGCACTCTCTATTTACATTTAATATCCCTTAAATGATTAAAGCAAACAGTCCTAATTAAATGTTAACGTGCTGTAAGTATCTGCAGCCGGCGCACTGGCTGCCCCCCTAATCTCATGTATGTGGACCTAGCACCTGGACTGCAGGAGGAAATTACTTCCTAAAAGTTTGATGGGGGAAGGATGAATAACTTAGCCACTCGTTCCCATTCATTTTACTCTTTGCCCTTGGGAAGATCAGCACGCTGCTGGGTGCTCAGGGCTCCGGGCACTGCTGAGGTCCGTGGGTGCCCAAAGCTCAGCACGTGGCAGAATGCAGCCTGCAGATGGTCGGTGTGTGAGCAACAAGGAACAGATCACAGTTTCTCGGTATGCTTTTAATTCCTGTCCATTGGCAGAGTTTTGCTGTTTTCCTCCAAAAAAGAAGGTCTCTCCCCACCCTCCTTAGGCTGTGCCAACACCTCTTCAGTGTTGTTTCCCTATTTACTGCGACAGCCGTGGCTGTAGTCAGCGTGGTTACCGAGGAAGGTGTCTGCAGCTGCACTCCCTCTGCCGACTGCTTCTGCAATACCGACATTCAGCGAACTGAAAGGTGGGGAGACTTGCTACAGTGCCAGGAGGTACACTGGGCAGCACGGTAATAACACCGCCACGTGGGCCCCCTGCTTTGCTTTCATCCCTGAACCCCACTCTGTGATACACACAGGCTCAAAACCCTTGCACTTGCCCGTTTTCACTTGGCTTTCCATCAGTCTGGTCTTAAAAATCTTGAAGTTTGTTAGTCTGTTCCAGAAATCCTATTTCACTCTGCTGTTTTTTTAAAACAGGCTCCCTGGTCTTGCATGACTTTACGAGTTCGTATTTGTTGCTGTTAAAGGCCAGTCTCATGGAAATAATTTTACTTTTTATGCGGACAAGACAGATGAGATTCAACTAGGCTGCTAGTCTAATACACGCTTCTCTCCAGAATTTCCCCATGCAGAATATTGTGGGTAATTCCAGTTAAGGTAGCTCGCAGAGTTTGAGGAGAGGAGTGGGGACTGCCCACGTCTTGTCTGATGAGATCATCGGAGCTGGTTTGCAGTCAGGAGCAGCAGCGAGAGCCATGCCCTCATGTGGTTCACTTCCAGTATGGCTCCGCTGAACTACTGATTGTCAGCCCCTCAAATTGCAGATCCTAAAGCACTGAAATATCTGCCATAAAAGTTGTTGCAAGATATCTCCAGGTTGAACAGTTGTTGAGGGAAGGCAGGGTGGTGACAGAAGTGCTTTTTTCTGCTGTCAGGAAGATCGCTTTCGTGTCCTGCTTATCTTGCAGTCGTCATCTAAATCTTTTATCATTATGGACGAGATGACGAGGATTCTCCTTGCTTCATGGCGTTGTGTAGTTGGTTGGATTCCATTCACCTAGGAGCTCCAGAGACACAGAAAAAGGTCTCCTGAATGTTTGTAAGCTTGCTCTTTGAGGAGTTACGCCTTCTGTTAAGATCTGGATGTGTTCATCAAGCTAGAAAAAATGTTCATCAAACTAGAGAAAAGAATCTCTCTCTGTACCCCCTCGGATGTGCCAATCATCCGGGTAGCAGACAGCCATAAATAAATGAAGGCACCCACTAGTGTCTGACCCCACAAACAGGTGGGAATCCTCTCCAGCTCTAAATATGAAATAACAAGTCAAGTACTTGTCAAACGCTTGCTTAGCTGGCAGGGACCCGTGGTTTCACAGCTGATGGCTCAGTATCCCAATCCCACCTCTCCAGATGTGCCTGTGTCCGTGTAGACAACCAGCTGGATACAGTTGACGAGGTAAATAGAAATGAGCTTGGAGAAGAATAAAAGCTGAGCCTTTTGGGTGCAAAAGAAGGGGTTTGCTCAGTTCCCCCATGGCAGCACCTAGGTTTTGGGCTACTAGATACGGGTGTGTGTTGGTGCTGAATGGCTCTTCCTAGGAACTTATTCGGGACTGTTTGAGGAAGGGTGGGCAGGTCCCCTCATGGCTCTGTTTTAAAGGGCTTACAAGGCAAACTCTCAAGTCACCTTCATTCATGTCAAGTTCCCGCAGGAGAAAAAAAAAACATCACGAAGCAGAGGCTGCAGTTACAGCTTTTGTTTAAGAAGATGCTGTCAAGCCCTTTAAGTACAAATACCAAGCATGTCTTCAAAGTTCTGAATTCTCCTGGGGACCGTGCTCTATATTCCACTACAGTAGTCTTGCTTTTTAAAACCAGTCCTCTGGTATTTAGTAATCTGAAGGAAATACACAACCCTTTCAAGCAGAGACAAAAAAAAAAAAAAAAATACTAACAGCTGATAGAAAGTAAAGCGTGCCCAATATTCTGGGCAGCAGCTTAATTTTGTGAGGTCTACGTTCAAATTCCCTATGCACACAGTTGTGTTGTTTTTTAACTCTGATTAACATTCATGCTAATTTTTCCATGCCTCGGTTCTCTATCTGTGAAATGGGACGATGGCTTTGTGAGGATAAGTGCTAGCAGTGTTGTGTTGAATTTACATCCTGAGATGACAAGAGTTGTAAGCAGGCAACTAAAATTCTCCCGAGTGCAAGTCAAGGTTTCACATCGGTTCCTACGTTCTTTACTGCTGCTGAGCATTCAGGTGATTAAAGTTAAGGATTTGCATGCTGCTGTCAAGTTTTGATTAATGTAAAAACAGTTACTTGCACCAGGAAATGAAGTTCAAAAGAGGAGGTTTCTTCATGTAGGTTAGATCAGCCGGTTAGGAGACAGAAGCTGTGCTGTGTGACTCAGGTGAGCATTGCAAATCACTCCAAGTGCCGAACATCTAACTGGGTGTTTACTGCCGCTGCTTCTGGAGAGGCACAGGAGGGAGCCATGTTTCAGTTACGCCGGAGAAAAACGCTGCTTCTGTCTGAAGAGGTCGTGTGCAAGGTACAGAAACTAAATGAGGGACCGTGGTTTAAAGAGCCGAGCAGATGACCTTGGTCATTTCATCCAAAGGTCATGCGACGCTCTGAGATAAGTCCAAAGAGAAACACAAGTTCCTTGCCTTTCCCTGTGCAGTTTACAAAGTGGTGCAACTGATAAGAATGTTTTTGCAATGCGCAGTTCATCCAGTACCACAAAACGGCACCCTTACAAGTGTTATTTATACAACATTAAATGCACTTTTACTGCATTTCATAAATTTACAATTTTAACAATAGCTGATATTTTTTGAAGCCCCACCTCGGAGTTCCTGTGATTATGGAATAATCACAGGTTTCTTACGTTTGAATAGGAAATATTTTTCACAACAGCAAGAAAAGAAGTAACTTGAAAGCATGACTCATAAGGGCTCAAAACCTACATTTCAAATTAAAAAGCCAACACGTATGCTTTCAAATCTCGTGGTCTTTAAGCCAATCTCATAATTATTTTTGAAGGCTTTGCTCATTATTTTTGACTGCTTGGGGTTGACGAATCTGTAGATGAATTCTGGAAGGCTTGCCTGTTCCATGGTGCCTGTTCAGCTGTGTGTGTGTATGCTACGGCTGCTGAATTAAGAGTTGTGGTGGTGATGATCGTGTTATTGTATGCCTGATATTTGTTCCACCTCGCTGGGGAGTCGTGTCTTTTCTGAAACAGGTCTAAGTGAAGTGCTTAGGGTATCAGTACCCTCAGAATATTCATACCGGCTTTTAGATTGTTCTGGGATTGGGAATCGCAGCCAAGGGGCAAATATTAACATCTCTCTGAACCTTATGAACCTCCTGAGAAATGTTATAGCACTAACATTCAATATCCGCCAAATTACTGAAAGTTATATGACACCTATCAGTCACTTTGATGTTCATAGGACCTGAGCAGTCTGTATCTGACATGTCTTGTGACCGATCTACCCTTGTGCAACGTGATCGGCTCCTCCAAACCTTCCTTGCATCATGTATCTCTTCCTTTTTTATGAATACATTTCCTCGCCAGTTCTTTTACCCCTCTCAGAGCCGTTTCAGCCTAGCCTGTGCCCTGTTCCCTTCTCCACTGGACAATTTGCAACCTGTGCTGGCTGGCGGAGCCCCTTCACCATGCGTGGCTCTAAAGATTTCAGGATGGTTCTTCGCCTCTTCTGTGTTTACAACCCTTTTGCACTCCACTGGGGCAGCTCAGCTGGTTCCTTGGTGCCAACGTTAGGCTACCAGCACCATAAAGCAGCCTGCACATTGCACAGCTGGGCACCCGAGGACACGAGCACAGCACCGATCTCTTCTTGGAGACCTTGCCACCTGTCAGCTCTTTCTTCTTTGTGGTGTCCAGAAGTCCAGGTTCACATTCTAGCTTAAGTCAAAGTCACCAGCTCAGCAGCAGGTGCAGGAGGGACTTTTATATATTTAGGAAATCAGTGTGTCCACTCCGTATAACGTTGTAATTTTCCTGCCCTAGAGTGACCCTTGGTAACATATGAGCAGGAGTCACAAAGGATTTTTTTAACCTGCTTGAGATTTATTTAAATTTTCATATTCGGTTTTGGAAGAAATCCAGCTGATTAAAATCCACAATATTTTCTGTTACAAAAGTTTTGACAGCACAAATCTAATTTTTGCATTTTCTTATATCATTAAACCGTTCTACTCTATGCTAATGCTTAGTAAAGAGGGTTATTAGCGCTGAGGGTGAACCTTAAAAGGGCTGGAGGTTTGATTCATCTATGAAGCACCGACAAATTTGGATTAATTATTCAAATCTAATCCAAACCTCTCGAGCCTGCAAAATTGGGCTGGAAGCCTCAAGAGAACAGGTTAGCTTGTGGGATTTCCGGTGCTGCCTGCCTAGCTTTCTGATGAGCCTACATAAGCAGGAGAACTTTTTAAGTATACCACCTTTTAAAAGGACGTGGATGTTTTAGATTCAGCATTGTTCAGCTGCCTTGGCTTTGGTACAGCACCTGGCACCTCGGTGGCATTGAAGGTCAGGAACTTAATGTGGCTGAGAACAGAGATCACTGCCTTCAGAAGGAGATACCCACAGCCACGTTGCTTGCATCGCCAGGGGTGTAAATTGCCCCAAATAGTCTGGGTTGTTTTTTTGCTGAGGAGCAATTCTGCTGTGAAAAGGTTAGCCTTTATTTAGCCTGACAAATAGCTTTCAGTTTCCTAATGCTCACCATTTAAAACTGTGTACCTACTTAATATTTGATCTTAAATCTGCTTCCAGTTAAGTCCCTCGGTGATTAGATGTTCTAGGACAGTAAGAAATAGTCCTGTGTCTGGCTAGGAATATATAGTCTGTCAAGACAAAAATTATGCTCGGAGGGACAGGCCCTAAGTCTAGCTTTATGTTTGCAGAGCAGCTAGCACAGCAGGGGCCCTATCTTGATTTGAGACCTCTAGGAACTACTACAAGATAAATACCAAATGATAACTCATGCCATTCCGCAAGAGGACTACCGATTCTCCAGGAACACCGGGGAGTTTTGATTTTATGACCCCAAGAGGAACAGCACAGACTTTTCTCTCCATATAGCAGACAGGGATGGTTGGGCTTGCCTGCTCAGTGACAGGCCAGGAGGCAATGCCACCTGTGTCTGACCCGTTAGCAGAAGTCCTCCAGCTCCTCAGGTACCCTGATTTCCGAGCGGTTGAAAGGAGGTTCGGTGGCACTGTGAAAGGTAGGACATTTGTACCCGTGACTGGGATGCAGGCAGCAAGCGTCACAGCTCATGGGTTTTGCAGTAAAAGGCAATTAATTATCACGTCGCTGACCTCCTTTGCTATCAAATTGCTACCCCAATGATTTTACTACTGTTTATAATGAAGCTAGATCCTGACTGTTTTATCCGGTGCTTTCAGTGGGAGCTGATGGGTGCTCAGCATGTTAGAAAACCTTGGATTTTACAGTTGTGCCATCCAACTTCAAGGATCTGCTTTTATACACGTCTGCGTATTTGAATCCTGCTCCTCTGCTTCCCTGCCTGCGTGTTATTTGGGAAGCCTGGTGCTTAATGTGGTCCAGTAAAAACAAGGCTCAGGATGTACCTGTATTTTTGGGCATGCCGTGTGGCTGGGTTACCAAGTAGAACCTTGCTTTTGTACTCTCCAGTGCTTCTGGCAATCAGAAGGGGCCGCTTGGGTGGTTGGTTTGTTTTCTCATTTTCAAGGAAATGAATTATCCAGCCATTTCTCATTTCAAACACTCGGCTGGACGTGACTCTGCTGATAGATACGGTGAAAGGCAGTCTCGTAAAGCTCTAGCTCTTAACCCACTAAGCTTCACTTTCCTGAGGAGGTGCAGGCCGAGGGGCAGCTTCTCCCTTCCGCCAGATTTCAGGGCTGGGTCCCAGCTCCGCGGAGCTCTGCACCCGCTGCTGATCGGCCCTGCTGCAGCCTCTCCTCCTGCCTCTCTCGCAAGTCCCAAGGGCACAAGATTTGGAAAGCAGAGTGGAGCAGGCAGCCAGATGAGGGCACCCTGTTTCTTCTCCGAAGCAATGATTTTGTCTTTGGCCAGTGAGCAAGAGAGCTCCCTTGTTCTGTCGCTAAAATTGCTCTTCTAACTGCCCACAGCTCCCGTACCCATTCCTGCATCTATCTGATCAGCTCTTGCCAGGCTCTACAGCTGCCTGTGGCTCATGGTCAGTGAGATCTGAGTCCCAGCTTTCCCTCTCGCTGTCCTTGAGGTGCACCCTAAGATGAAGGGAAGGAGGGGAACAAGAAGCTGTGGGAAACCCAGATAGGAAAGATGGGGATTTAGCGTCAAGCTAAGGAAGGGGAGAAAAAGTAAGAGAAGAGGTAAGAATCATTTTTGGAGGTCTGGTGAAGTTAAGAGAAGGCAGAAAAAATAATGCTCTCTTCCAAAAAGGATGGGAAAATCAAGTCTGGAAGATCCATTCCTGCCAATGGTGTTTCGCCTGCCTCTATAACTGAAGGAAACAATCAGAAAACATGATGTAAACCCCAAAAAAGTTTGTAGCCTCGCTGAAATAAAAGGAGAAGGAGCACAGAGCTTCCAAGCTCCTCAGGGATGGCAGGAAGGTTAGTATTTTAACGTGAGGGAAAGAGAGGAGATCTGTGCTATCTCTGCTGTGCGCATGCTCCATTTCTGTCTGAAGTACAGGTAAAACTAAGGAGAAACCAAAATTGCTTCCTCTTTCCTGTTGCTGAACTAGGGTCTGGAGGCAACATCTCCTGTTATTTGTGCAGTCTTCTGGTTTCTGTACCGCCTGTAATGGGTCAAGATCTTCTTGCGTGGCTTGGAGGGGAAGGGATGAGCCCTGCTGACCATCCTTTGCCCAGAGTCATTGTTCTGAGATCAGCTGAGGAAGGAGGGTTGGGATCCACAGCTCCATAGGTCATCAACAATTAAATAATTATCTCATTCTGTCAGAAAGCTCAAGTCTCTGTCTCCTCTTGCGTAAAGAACAGCCTGGTTGGGAGGGGAGAGCTCTCAGCATGGGGAGCAGGCAGTCCTCCTTCGAAAGGTGTTCTCGGTTTGGGGAGTAGGGTTGGTTTCTCTGTTTTCACCATTTTCTGTCTTCCTGAGCTGTTGTAGTGGCCCCACTAACAGCTGTCAGCCCCCTCAACAGAGACACAGCCGGAGCAACCAGAAAACAAATAAGACACAAAAGGAAATTCAAGACGTGTTCGGAGGAACGTGCTACTTCAAAGGCAAGAGCAGAGGTCCCCCTGGAGCTCATTACTACAGGCAGTGGAGGGGAGGGCTAAGGGAGAGCAGGGAGAGGGAAACCGTGTGCCTCCTTTCCCAGCAACTGCAGCGAGCACCACAGCATATGAATACCCCACCAGCTCCATCCATCGGGCCACAGACCCTGCTTTTCTCTTTATCTTTGCACTTCCAGCTCTTGAGATGATCTTAGGCTTTCTGTGAATTTCTTTCGCCAGGGAGCTCCCGGGTTCCCTTCCAAAAATAGAGGTTATTCAGAGATGACCTGCATTTTTGTGAAACTCCGCCGGCTTCTGTGCCGTCACTTCAGGCTGTCACTTCAGCCCGCTCAGCCAGTCTGTCTTCCACGACAGCCCAAAAGGAGAGCAAGAGGAAGGCAAGCAGGTGATGGATCATTTTGAGAGAAATCAGCCCTGATCCTTCGCTTCGTGCTGAGGTTGACACCGCAGAATAAGCAGAGGTAATTTCGCACATGTGAGGGCTCCATAAGCATGATGCATTTCTTTTTTCATCACATATGAAATCAGGAAGACTTGCAGAAGGATTCATTGCGCGTGGATTGTGTGCCAGCACCACAGCATGTCCCCTTCTTTGTTGGTTGTCTAGAGAGGTGGCTGTGAGTAGAATAATGAAATACTGCTACAGGATGCCATGGAGAGGCGGAGGAATGGTGGCATTGTATGCAGGTGTTGGTTTTTTGTTCGTAGCACTGTGCAAAACTTGCACGGTGCTGGGCGAGCACGAGGATGGTAGCAGAGAAAGGCGATGTGATGCTGCACGCCTTGCGTGCAGCAGCCAGGTGGTGATAACCAGCCTGGCACACTGGATTTTCTCCTCAGAGCTGGTGGGGAGATAACATGTGTGATAACACACGTGGCATGAGAAGGTGATGTGCTGGACACCCCACACAGCAGGCAGCGCGATGCTGTAGGGCGGCGGAGAGAGAACACAGCAGAGCCAGCCCTGGTTTCAAGGCTTCCAAAAGCATTCCCTCGACTTTGATCATTTGTAGCTCCTTCTCCCTGTACACAGGCAAGACCCACTGATCTGGGAAACTGTTGCAGCTGTTGCTGGAAGCCTCCAGAAGGATCTAAAGAGCTAATTGCGACAGCCAAACCAGCTGTTCGAATAAGGACTACATGCTCAGTCCTCAGATCCCAGCACGTCCCCGTGGGACGGAGTTACTTCTTCAGCTCTAGGAAGCTGAGGGGAAGCAGCTGGGTTCTTTGCTGAACCTGCATTAACTAGGCCGGGAGAGACTTTTTCTGCCAATCAGGAGACTAAAAACTAAACAGCTGCTGTCATTTCAGGCCAGAGCCTGGAAGCTTTTACAAGGGACAGGGATGCTCACTTGAGGCACGGTGCAGTTTGCCTTGCAGCTCCTTTTAACTGTTTCCTTTCTCGGCACAGCACAGGCTGACTGGACCCCATGGGCTGTGCAGTAGCTTCCAGCTTTGCCAAAAGAATGACATTTCGGCTCCCACCTTTCCTTTCCCTGAAGGCTGGTAAGGAATTTCTGCAGGGTAAATCTTGGCAGCAGCAACACCACAGAAGAGCCTGAGTAAGACAGTGGGGACAAGAGAAAGCTCTTACAGGGTGGTACCAGCAATGGTGGGGAGTTCGGTATCTGCAGTTTCTTTAAGCCATGTGCTGTGTGCTCTATTTTTATAGGATTCCTCTCAGGTGTGATAACCTGTGAGTGATTTACACCCCCACTGCCTGGCAGAAGTATTTCAGGTGTCGTGGGGGAATATTTTGGTTGCAGGGCGGAGGAAGAGTGGTGAGGTAAGGACAGCGGGTCGTGTGGTCACCTCTGTCAGCCAGGCAATCCCATGCAACCATCAGATGTGGTAACACAGGTGATGTTTCACTCGGTGCCTAGTAAAGCACTGAGTCCAGGCGAGTTTATTATGGAGGCACTGGAGTGTGTCTGCTCTGCAGTCCCTAGGATGATCCACTTACTCAAATTATCCATTTTTTCCTCGTCCTGTAGGGCATCCCTGTTATCTTCCCTTCCTATTATCCAAGATAATAGAGAGCTGACTTGCAATAATGCAGTCACAACGGCTCCATAGTGTCTGAACGATTCCCATGTGATTGACATTGTGTGCCTGTCTGAAGCTTCCCGACGAGCGATTCTCCATCAACACTTCTTTCATCAGCAGGCATTAGGCAGAACAGGATCCTACAGCACAAGTCTATTAAAGCCCAAGAATAAATATGTTTCACTGTGACAAACAGGAGATGTGAATTACACAAATGGGTAAGGCACTGCTTGGAGGGTCAGTTCTGTGCGCTTATGTGACTTACCGTACCAGGCATCGAGGTCACAGGAGACCTGGGGGGGGTCAGTTTGAGGAAGCCAGGTTTCCTCAGCTGTCTGGGATTAAAAAAGAGTGCAGACAGGCAACAGAGGGAACAGAAACACCTCCGTGTTTTCATGTTTGGTGTGAGATAAAAGCAGACCGCTCAACTGGAAGTGACAAAGGGTTTTAGTCCATAGACATCATGATGTACTCAGTGAATGAGGGAAAAGCTGTGGACGTGATCTACCTAGCCTTCAGTGAGGTTTTTACACCATTTCCCACATCATTCATGGAGCCATGAAGGGCTACAGGCTGTTGGGAGAGTGGCTGGGAAGCTGGCTGGTGGGAAGGGACCTGGGGGTGTTGGTCTTCACTGGAAGGGTTGTGAAGCATTGGAACAGGCTGCCCAGGGTTGTGGTTGAGTCACCATCCCTGGAGGTCTTCAAAAGACGTGCAGATGTAGTGCTTGGTGACATGGTTTAGTGGTGGCTTGGCAGTGCTGGGTTGAAGGTTGGACCAGATGATCTTAGAGGTTTTTTCCAACCCAAGTGATTTTGTGATTCTGTGAGTCCAGTGTGGAGCTTTCTTCAGCACCTGGAGATTTTGTTCTATACCAGACAAAGCATTTAGGAAGATTTAGTCTCTTAGTGTAAAAACAAAGACAAAGTTTTCTTTCTTAGGATATTTGGATGCCAAGAAGCAGCTCTGGAGGTCTGGGAAGAAGACCAGGTTACAAGCTTGGTTATGCTAACCCGGTGAAGATGGGTATTGATCCCACAGGAGTTCTAGCTTATGATCAGAGTCAAGGCTCATAAGGTTCATCACCCGTAAGGTTCATCTGAGCCCTGTGGGCGGTTCCAGTGTTGGAGACAGGGTGAGCCCAAAGCCCTCCATGGTTTGTAGAGCCTCAGGAGTTTCATTCCAGCATTTTGCTTTGGTATCAGTGAAACACCTGCAGGTGGAGATTCTTGATGAAGCTGGAAACGCAGTGAAATTCCTTCCCCTCATCTGGCAGAAATCACAATGCTGCTGACAAAGATACACTCGCTTATACTGCCTGACCTGATGGCTTAAAATTTATCACAAATTCGGAACGCTTTCTGTTCAGCAGATGGTTTATCACTAAATTTAGTTTTCCTATAAGAGCATTTTCCAACATCAGTTCTCGGGCAGCGGGCTGTTTCAGGGTCTTTCAGGTGACTTCAGGTTTAGTTTCTTCACTTTCTCGGAGCGTTTTGCAACTCCTTACCTCGGTGTTGTGGCACGCCGTGATCTCTGAGGCATGAGTGAATGGCTGAAACGTTAAAAATAAAAATTAAAAAAAATTACGCACTTTGCAGAACTAATCTTCCGGCACTTGATCTGTGCTAAAATACATGAGGCTTTGGGGATTTGTGAACAATTTCATGAATAATAAGAACTTCACAAATAACAAGAGAGTGAACTTATTGATCTTACTCCCAAATCTTTTATATGTAGAAGAGATGCGAACAGCTCTGGTTTTCAGAAAGAGTTTTGGCAGCAGGTCACTTTTTTTTCTGAAGTGGAAAAAAAAAATAGAAGCACAGAATAGGGCATGTGGGGAAAGGAAAATGAACTACGTTATTTGCAAAGCTCCCGCATCCATGAGTATTCTTTTGACTTTTATAGATTTTCAGTAAATTAGCATAACTACATTATCCAAGATTTCTCGCAGTTGTTTTCCCTTCCAAAGTTGACGCGACGGAGAGGGAATGCGAATGCAACAGCTTAAAGAGAAGAAGGGAGGAAATTATCATATTTAATATTGTTTATACAGAAACTGGCATACTTTATGGAGCATCATCTGATTAACTCGTTTCCAGCCCTGCGGCGTGCGCGCGCGCGGATGATGGCAGGGAGGAGGAATGAGAGCTAGGCCATGTTTTTTCCTGGCATGAGGCAGTGTTGCTGTAACACTTGTGCGGCTGGCAGCGTGAGACATAATATTACCTAGAAGAAAACCTTGAAGTGTTGGATTAATTTCCCACCATCTGCATTCTGTCTCTACTGGAAATCTAGCTCGAGAAAGAGAGAGAGAGAGAGACCGGGGAACAGATCTGGGTATCTGGCAATTAGGTTTTGGAGAAACGAAAAACGTTTTCAGGGCCCCTTTTGTAGTCAGCTGTTTGGTGGCTGGAAGGGCTCAGTCAGCTGAGGAGCTGGCTTTGGAAAAAGTGCTTTTTCCTAAATGGCCTGGGAGGGCTGGAAGAGAGGAGCGGTGCCGTTGTGCGGAGCGGCTGCCAGTCGCAATTAGGGCCAGGCGGTGGGAGCTGGCGGCTGGGAGGGGAACGCCAAGCTCTGAGAAAGCGTACAAGGAAATTGAGCTGGAGGTTGTGTCCAGATGGGACTTGCTCAAAAAGGGTAGTGCTGGGTAGAGGGGTGAAATCTTACTGGGAAGCAGCTGGAGAGACTGGGAGAGCGAAGCGGTGGATGGTGGCGGCTCAGCAGCTCAGGCACTGGAAGGAAAGAGGGAGCAGCAGAAGGAAGGGGGGGGATGCCAGGCATGTGTCATTTCTTCTTTGACTGCTGCCTACATCAGCACTGAACCACGGAGAGCAAAACCCTCGCGGGAGAAGACGAGCCGCTGAATATGCAGCGTGACTGCCTTGTGCAGAGCCCTGAAAGGATGGCCCTGTCCAGGCTGCCACCCTCGCAGCCAAACCGTGAAGGGCCTTTCCCGGCCCTCAGAGTGACAGGAGGGCAGGGGACAGCGGGAGGGTGTTGGGGTTGCTCCTGGGAGCTCTGTTTCCTGTAATGTGCTTATGTTTCTGTGTTATTTTCTTCTCTTTTAGGTAAGTGCGTAAAGTGCTTGTGAATAGTTCTAAGGAGTTCTGGCTGGTGCTGTGCTGGGACCCCTCTGGCTTCTCCAAAGAGGAGGAAAACACAGAGCTCTCTGAAATGGTAACACAAGCGGTGCATCGGGTGTGCCAGTGGTTACCGAGGAGTCCCCGTGTACTCCCATCCATGAATCTGTTATTCCCATTTAGCAATAACCCACAGCCAGTCAGAAACACCCTCACCGAGTGCCTCAGCCTGGGGCTGCCATCCCTGGTCCCAGGGGACAGCAGTCCCCTTGATGCCACCCCTTGCTTCGTACATTTCCAGCCCTTCTGGGGATGTCCCCCAAGGGCTGGTGGGTTGTTTCTAGAAGACCAGCTGAAGAATCAGCCCCAAAGTATTTGTGACCTTTGGTGCTCTTTCTGCCTTGAGATCTTGGATATTTGAGCACTGCAGAAATCCATAGAGTCACTTCTCATAGCTCACCATTTGAAGTGCACAGAGCTCCCAGGATGAGGTTTTCTAAATTTCTCTTCCCGTGGCTGACTTCTGATCCACCCAGTGGGGGGCTGTTTTGAGAACATGTTGACAGCTGAGCAAAAGAAAATTCAGAAGGACACTTGGGGCAAAGCTCCCTGGCAGCGAGATAAATTGAGCTTCTCGGGGGAAGCCCTGGGCATGTGGTTGTTTGAGACGGTCAAAACTCTCTAGGTCGGAAATTGCAAGGAGCAGCCCTTTGCTGGCAAATGGACATACTGTTGGAGGTGACGGGTGTTTCTTTTCTCTGACAGCTTTTATTTATTATTATTATTTATTGTTTTATTAGCTTCAGATCGTTGACTTCACCTCTACTTCAGTCTTGCCGTATATACTGTGCAGTCCATAATAAGCGTGGTACTAAATGATATGCTTTTGTGCTGATGTGGTGCTTGTTTGTTTCCCAGTGGAACGAGGTGATATAAGCACATACATTAAATATATTTATGAGAAATTTCTCATCTATTACTTTTATTTAGAGTGGTTTTGAAGCAGTGTGGATTCTGCTGGAAAACAAACATCTTTTTAAGGTAGACAGCAAATCCAAAAGTGTATTTGCATCCTTACTCCCTTCTTTATTATTATTATTATTTTTAAAGGCAACTACAAAGCTGCAAGGGAGAGAAAGAGTTCACCCCTTGTATACAGTCAGTTTAATAGATTCTAGCTCATCTCTACTTGCTGGAGGAGATCTCTCTTTGTCTCTCAGTAAAGCAGAAAACATTGGCCACATCCATTCTTCATTGTCCTGAGCTGGGACAGCTCCTCTGAGTGGGGAGGCACTTTGGACCTATGCCTTCAAAGGCTTTTTAATACCTTAAGGCCAGCAAAGCATTTCAGCATTCAAGCACACGGCTATTATTAAGCTTTTTGTGTGTGCCTACGAAATGTCCCTCCTACAGCAGAAAGAGGGGAAGGAAGATGAACGTGTTCAGAGAGCAGGGAAAATGCTGTTGGGAGAGAAGGGACGCTGTCATTTGATTTCTGTGCCCTAGAAAGACTGCAGATATATGTACCTGTACATGTCACCTGAAAGCTACAGGACCGTGGTGAATGCCAAGCCTTCTTATGTGTTTTAGGGCAGAATGTCTCTAAAGTGCTCCTTGAAAGGAGAATGATACTTCCATTAGATAATAATGTCAAATAACTTAAAAGATTTTCTCTTGAAGTAGAGTGCCTCCTTTCTTGGCAAGCCTGCTGCTTCTTGTCTTGACTTACTTCAGGGAATATTCTTGCCTCCAGCTTTTTAATCTTGCTGATGTCCATCATTTTTCTACTTGTCCTAGTCTCATAGATGGGTTTCAGCTGCATACAGCCCAGGTTTCAGCTGGGATTATCTGACTCAGCCAGATAAAATGTAGCTATAGTGTCCTCACTTGGACCATGTCTATCAACATCCTATGAAATGGAAATTCACAGGGAAGAAATGCTTTTCATATGCATTATTACTTCTTACAGAGTTAGATTACCCTTATTATATGGAGTGCTATTAGATATATTCTCCTCTGCTCATATTTAATCTCATCTTCAGCTACATTAACCACAGTTAAAAAAAAAATGCTAAAAGGTCCCCACCACTGGGAACTTGTTAGAATACTTTGAGCAACATACCTTGAGCGTTCAATTTATACTTTTTATTTTTATCCCTGGCAGCCAGACCTTTTCTGCTTTTGTTGTGGTCTTTCTGAATCGGCTCTGTGGTTTGGTATGCTGCTTCTGAACCTATTTCCCCAAAGACTTTAATTACCAGGTTGTGGGGGAATTCTAGGGCCTGCAGGAAGCCCTTTATCCTGATCTGTGACCTGCAGGAATTTAGTTAGCATAATAGTTGGTATCCATACATGGTATAGCCAGCTGACATTTTCTCTGATGGTGACCTTTCTAGTGAACCGAGCTGACATGCGGTGTTCACGTATGCTGTTTTCCTCTTTTGTTTTGTTTTCTTTCCCCTTTCAAATCTGCACCGCGCCATCCCAGAAGACACATCCTCGGGGCTCTCCGGTGTCTGGCTGAAAGTATAGAAAAGACCTGCCACATTCTCCCAAATGTACTGAAACGAACATCATTAGGTAGCCTGGTGGTTGGTGATACTTTCATCTAATGATGCTGTACCGTGAAAGCAGACATGAAGCAAGGCTCTGAAAAAGCAGCAGCATGGACAGATCTTAATTCCCACGCTGAGAGGTCAGATAAAAAAAAAAAAAGTCATGAAGTGGCTTGGAAAAATGTGAACATTTATATAACATAGTAAGAGCCTAGGGCTTGCAGCCATTTTTAAAAATACTTCCAAATTTGGTTACAAAAAAAGAATGAGAGTGCAGGCTGTTGAGCATTCCCTCTTCATTCGTTTCGCATATTCTCCACCAATTCATTTGCTTGTTTGTCTTCTCTGGCGTTCTTCTTTGCTTTCACATTCTGTTCTTTCTCTGATCTTCTGCCTCGAATGCTAAGTGACTCCTCTATGCCCCACATACTTTTGTGTTTGCAATTTTTCTTAATTTATAATAAAGCCGGGGCCTGATTGTCTTTGAAAGTGGATTCTAGCTGGGTTATTTATCAGCTATGTAGATTGCATTTCCTTAATCTAGTTAGCTATTTGGTATATAAAGACATATTGCACGCAGTCAGTGGATAATGCAGTTATAAACTATGTTGCATAGAATTTCCATTTCTTGTCTTTCTGTTCTGGGAACGGAAGTGAAAAAATTCACCCAGATCCAGTGGCTTTTGCTGTTGCTGTTTTCTCTCAAGAGTGCCAGGCACCCTTCTCCTCACACGGTGTTCTGGTTCCTAGTGCTCTTCTTCCATGGCTCTGTTTAGTTCAGTCTACTGCTGTGTGGATTTTCTTGCATGGACCCTCCTGAAGTCACTAAGATGAGTGCAGTGCTCCTGAGAACGAAGGGCTGCTTGCATTGGCAGGTAACATCCAAACACATAGGACTGAGCGCAGTAAGCACTCTGTCTTACCCCAAATTGCAGCAGCAGGGCCCTCTTTTAACACCTCTGAACTGAATTTCATATAACCAAGCCGGACTTCTAATATTTGCCAATTTTCATGTGAACCTGATAATGATTTTGTTTAGGATTTAATCCGCTAACTCACTAAGTCCCTAGATTATATGGAGAGCTCAGAGGGGAAAAAAATAAATAATAAAATGTTTGGACTTCTTGCTACATGACAGCTAGCTTTGTCCAGTGCTGTCAACATTACCTACATAATGGGCTCAACATGGGTCAAAAGGAGCCTAGTCTGTGGCACAGCATCAGAGATTTTACGGGCCCCTAGAGACTGATGTTTTGAAACACTGGCAAGTCTCATCTGACAGTGACGTGCTGTCTTCTAAGTGCCTGTCCAAAGCGCTCTGCATCAGCTGGTGGAACAAATCCAGTCAGCAGCTGGCTATAAAACAAGTGGCCAAGTCTCCAAATGTGGTGGTGGTCAAGTAAAGGGGAAAAGGAACCAGAGGACAAGAGGACCTTTGGTTTAGAGGTGCTAAACTGAGGAGGGGGACGGTCATTCACGTCTCCTGGGCATGGGTCCAGGTGGACACGTGTGGGTGGAGCAGAGTGTAAATATGTCTGAGCGGGCAGAGCAATGATCCGGATCTGAAACGATTTGGAGGAGGTGTGTTAGAGCAGTTAAACACAGGGCATTTTGCTGGGAGCTGACTTTTTGTCTACTTTGCAGTCAGGTGGCTGTCAGCCTGGGTCCTCTCAGTGGGATAGATTTTCCTGGGACTCAGGCTGTATGGGACAGCAAAACTGTGAAGCCTTGAAGAATTTTGGAATCAACCTGGAAACTGAGGGCATGCCTAACTCATTGTGAAGGCACAGCATCTCCTTGTTTGACTTGCCAAGCCAAAGTTTCTTTCAATAATTTATTTCTTGTAGCCTTTTATTCCCTGGTTTCTGTGGCATTTACATCAGTTTCTGGGATAGGAGGAGATGGTATCTCCTAGACCTGTTTTGAAAAAAAAACCCTTCTACTTCAGACCTTCCAAGAACTATTTTTGAAAACCCCTTCTTCTTCAGTCATCTTCTGCCGTCTGGTGTGCGCAGAGCTTTCTGCTCACAGGTACAATAGGCGCCTCAGTTATGTGATCAGAGGGAAACAGAGATCTCTGAGAATACTTCTGGGAAACGTGGAATTTTTCAGTACTCCTCTGACCTACAATATAATGCCTGTAAGGTGTGCCACACCAACTGCATTTACATGGATAACACTCAGGCTGGATGGAAATACAGCCTCCCCGTTCATAAATTAATCCCCTCTTCTTTCCCACTGCTTTCCTGCCTGCCCGACACCCCTTGCTGTTCACTCTCCGTCTCATTGCCTGCCCTTTGAACGCTGCTGAACAGCTTAGTACAGGATGCTGCTCCTGGCTGTCTGCTCAATCCATGGCTATCCATGCCATGGAGGTTTTGCAGATGAAGCCAGATCCGCTCCCCAGCACGCTGGATGATGAGCTCCGATGTTTTTAGAGGTCACGCTGTGGGAAGGACCTGCTTTTCTCTGACCCGAGCCCCTGCAAATTCCTTGTGCCCACCACAAAACCACCAGCAGGAGCTCACAGCAAGGTCATTCAGTGCTTGCATTGTCCTCCAGGGAGATCCACATGCAGGCAGAGTTAATTACACTAACAGCCGCAGAAATTATATTGGCCCACCACTGGCCTAGTGAGATGAATATCTCCATTTCTTAGTCACAGGGGGACGTTAATGGTATTTTTATTAACTGGTGACCTGTTGACTGCTATTAGAATATAGATTGTATGCATAAACCAGGTCAGGGTACTGAAGATATGATTATAGAGCAATTACTGTGTCAGCCAGTGTGGCTTCTAATCAGAGCTGGCAAAGAGTCTTTGGAAGCCTGAAAACTGTTTTTGGAGTCCAACAAGAAGAAATAGCTTTGGATCAAAGTCTGCATTGTGTCGTTACATCTTTCTGGAATTAAATGTCTGATTTTCTGTGATTAGGATGGGCAGTCAAGGCAGAAAGAAGTCTTAAGAAGGACAGCTTTAGTGGGACACCACTGATTAGGAGAGTTCAAAGTTGGAAAACTTTTTTCTTTTTCTTTTTTTTTATTACATGGTTTATGTTTATTTCACTGAGCTGGCTGGGGATGCTAATTCTGCTCTTGCCCTTTGAAATGAACTGCAAGGTCATATGGCTGAGTGTCTGGGATGTCAGTAAAAACGATTACACTAATACATGCATTTCATTTGATGAGGGCTATAGCTACAGAACCAGATTTAGAAATGCTCCACGTTTGTCAGAACTGTTACAGGAAAAAAAGAAATGATAAAACCAAGAGCTGGTGTCTGAGATACGGAATCGGGGTCTGGCTTTCTCTTAGATGTAGCTGTTCATCTGGAGGTTGAACTGAATGCCCGGATTCCCAAAGAGCAGCTTTGTTCCACCAGCAGCAGCACTGATCCCAGCGAAATGAGTGAAACAGACAAAAGAACCACTTTGCAGGAATGAGAGTTTGAGGCTCGTGTGTGCCTAAAATGGTATTTGTAGATGTATTTGTGTTCTTTCATACATGGACTAGATGTGGATGCAGTTGAGCTCGCTACTGCACCTGCCAGATTTATTTTTATTTCATGCTTTTCTTATGGTGGACATCAACTTCACTGGAGGGTAGGGCACAACTTCATTTGTATGTTTATGACAACCCTGTTTCCAAAAAAAAAAAAAAGGACAATAAGTCATCTGATACCCGAACAGCTAAATAATCTCATGGTAATTGGAGACAGAAGCTGGATTTTTGTATATCTGGTTCTCTGGTTTGTGAAAAGAACAACGTTGTTGAGATTCAGGAGGAAACAAAATGGTTATAGATTTCATTTGATGATTAACATATAATATGTGGCTAAGAGGATAAGCTCCATCCCTTCTATTTTGGAACCGGAATTCAGCTTAAATAGAAGAATAAAATTTGAATTATGAGTCTGTCGCTGGGCTTTCTGCGCTGAGAGAGTTCAGTTGCATGCTAAGCCTGGAGGAGGAGGAGGCATGTTTGTATTTTTTCCATCAGATTTTGAATTATCTCTGTAGTTGCCATTGTTATCGTTGTGGTTTGTAAGTCCTGAGTATTCTTGAAAATTCATCCATTGATCTGTTGAGATTTGTTCCTATTCTGTCTCCCTTTTGAGCTTGTGAATGAAAAGGACATACTCTGAGGGGACGGAAAGAGAGGGAGGGAAGAGCAAAAGATTAATGTGTTTCTTGAACCAAACTCCTTGTGAGAGTAAAGGCAAAAATGTCCTTTCCCTGCCAACATGTGCTTCAATCCGCTATGAAATGGTGGTAGTCTTGTCATACTTTTATTTTTTTTGCCACAAAGTTTACTTTCTGTAGTGTTTTCATGAGAGTGCTTACTTCTATTATTTTATTTTTTTTTAAGGATTTCTTATCAATATTTTGGGGGAGAAAAACTTGGTGATCTGAAACAAAACATCAAGCTTTTGAATGGCACCAAAAGACCCAGTGGCAGTCGTTCTTACAAGAGCCACAATTTTTAAGCCAGTGTCATGGTTCTTTGGGGTTTGACTTATTATCTTTGAATACTGAAAGATGCTACTAAGGCAAATTTTCTTTCTTAAATACTTTTTTTTTTCTTTTTTTTCTCTGACTAACTTCCCATTCCAGCAGCTTGGCATCTATTTAATACTCTGTGTGTCAGAAATTCCCATCTCGGAGATGACTCTATTTCCATCAAAGCCGCAGCCGTACTTCACAATTTCACTTATTAACAGCCTACTGAGATAATTGGGTCTGCCCAGCTCATTAAAAGTAAAATATTGATGTTTTCTTAGGGTGGATGTAATTATCTCGCCCCCCCAGGGAACAGGCAGTGTAAAGGAGGGAGGGTGTGGTCTGATACGCATCCTGCTATGCACCTGCTTGCTGCTCTGCAGAGAAGGAAATGAGGGACTCCTAGTGCCGATAACGCTGATAAAATAGGTGAGGATGGGAATGCAAAGGGCAAGGTTTCCTTTCAAGCCTGGAAAAAACAAACAAACAAACAAATTGACTTTTTATTTTTAAACTTAAATTCTGGGTTCAACAGGAGAGCGCGGCAGCGCTTCTCTCTGGTTGTGGTGGCTTCACACTGATGGGCAGCTCAGCTCCACCACACCGCCCTCTTGCTCCTCGTCCCCAAAAAACAGGGGGATAAAATATGAGGAAAAAAGGGTCATGGATTGAGATGAGGACAGGGAGATCACTTCCCAGTTAAGGTCGTGGGCAAAACGAACTCAGTATAAAGGAGATTAATGTAGTTGTATTTTGTGAGACGTTTCCGTGGTGCTGTACAGGCCGTGGAGTTGATATCCCACTGGTAAAACTGGACATGGAGGGACTAAGAATGAATTAAAATCAGAGCACTTTTACATCCCCTTTCTTTCTGGTCATTTTAAATGAGTGGTAGAAGACAGCCACAAAACAAGATCTGAAATATCAGCCAGCGTTTAATTTAACTTAGATGTTCCTGTCTCATTGCCCTGTTTTTGGCACGTAGGACCTCGTGTCTAATTAAAAGTAAATGTGATGAGGGCTCTTAAGCTGTTTGGTTGCCAGTGAAAGTATTTCCCATAGCTCATATATCTGGCTAAAAAAAAAAATGTAGCCGTGAACATTGCGTATTGTCCAAAACTGACCGTTCCATCAGTGTTCGATAGCCATGCATGGACCTCAGCCCAATCTTCATCCATAGTCCTGCCTGTAAAAATGGTTTTCTGATGAAAATGCTCTGTCCTTGTGCTCTCTGGTGTATTCCAGCTGTTTTCTCTCTCCTGCTTGGAACTAGCTTGAGAAACCTCAGTGTTTCCATTGCATCTCCATTCAAGTTTCCATTGCATCTCTGTTCAAGGGCTTGGCACCAGGCTGCTGGCTTCCTGCACTCCAGCAGAGCTAGCACCTCTCTTCTAGTCTTTGTCATTAGAGCATGATGGTATCGAGGCACTGGTAACTAACTTTTTTTTGGGCAGGTACAAGCAGCGGTGCGGTATTCTGATGACATTGGTTTGCATCTGCTTTGAGAGTGCAAAGGCAGGCATGTACACCACTGAAGAAACACATCCATGTCTCTTTCCAGAAAGAAAAATCATTACTGTAGGGGGAAAGAATCCGACATGTTTCTATTTGGTTGCGAGGCGAAGTGAAAGGTTTTTGCTTTGTGAAGCGATGCTCCTCTGCGCCACCTCCTGTACGCACAGCAGCCCTAACCCAGAAGACTTTGGCGCTAGTGAGTATTGCAACATCCAATTCAGGATCAGCTGAGAGGAAACAAGCTCTGCACTTTTCAAGCCCGGCAGCTATGGTCTGGCTATAGGGTCACATCAGTTTGTTTCACTTCCAAGATGAGCTATTACCAGCTTAAAAGCTGAAACAATCTTGACGTGCTCTCTCTTCTGTTAGCAGTGCTGCAGAAGGATTTTGTTGTTGCTGAGAAAGCCTCCTGTTCTGCTGTGCCACGAGTGATGTATATAGCTCTGCAAAATGGCTGGAGGCAGCATTATAATTTTGCAAGTTTGCTTCTGCAGTCAACTCTGAAGTGCTTCATATGGAGGTCAGTGATAGATGTCTCCTGAGCAGGAATTAGGGAAAATAGAGTACAAACAGCAGGACTTGTTCCACTTGTGCCTGAAGTCCGTGCTGTCTCTGGCTTGACTAATGCAAAGGTGGGGCTACCTCACCATCAGCAGGACTTCAAAATCAACCACTTCTAGTATGCCAGCAAAAAAAACAAACAAAAAACGATGGACTTTTAACAGGCTACTTCCTGCTTGGGCAGACGGTGGAATTAATGGTCACGTTTCTGAAAGAGCTCACCATGCTGTGGCTGTAACTGTCACAGTAGGAGTTGCTGGGCCCTGAGCACTTTGGTGTATCTGGCCTTTATTTGGATAATGGGAGCTGAGCAGTTTGGAAAAATCTGTCCCTAATTATTGGTGCAGAGCCCTTGAAAATCTGGCCCCAAGCTCTTCGCAAATAAAAATCTGGCCCCATGGGCATGGCACTGTCAGAAGCGGTGCCTGGCATAAAGTGCTTCTTATCCTTTTCAGTGATTTTGTCCTCCTGTGAAGTTTCTAATTTATTTTAATTGCTTTAAAACTTTTTAAATGAGGCTATTTAATGGCTAGGATTTTGACTTATGGATGGAAGCTTCAGCGCACTCCGCACTAAATGGCGTGCATTTCGTTATGCCTAAACTCTATTGTCATGCCTGCCCTTTGTGCCGGCTTTTTCATTTTTCCAGTTTGGGGGTAGTTGCATTTCTAGGGCTCCCATCTGTCATAATTTAGCGTTTCTTCAGCGCTTTTTCTCATCTTAGGAAGCCGTTCAGCATGTCCAAATGCCGCTTTATGCCTGCATGGACAATGCTCTCTCTCTTTGGAGGCGTCTATTCTGTTTCACAAAGGGAAGCGTTGCGGTACATCTGAGTGCGGACTGAAGGCAGAGATGTCTCTTTGAGCCACTGGGTTGTAAAGAGATGAACTCGCTGGCTGTCCTCTCTCAAAGCTTTTCAGGAGCCCGGCTTTTCATGGGGGACGCTTTGCATGGACCACAATCGAGCCCCGTTCTTCCTGCGATTGGTGCTTTGCAGAAAGGAGCGCTATGAGGAGCGGAGTTTTGTTGTATTGAAATTTCACGTTCCCAGTACCCATTGGTGGGCGCTGAATCCACGTTTTGTTAATTAAGTCCTCCTGCCCTTGCTTTCTGGTGAGAGCCATTTTGGATGGCGCTTCGCTTGGTCCTGCCTGCTCTCTGAGGTGCTCTTCTTCACCGCTGTTCCCAGCTGGTGAGCAGCAGAAAGAAAGGTCCCTTTGAAACCACGCCTGCCTGAAGGTGGGGAAGGGGAATAATGGGGTCAAAGAGAACAAAGAGGTGAAAAATGTAACGCAGGGAGCTAGAACTGGGGCAGGAGACTTGCATCTGCCAGCTCTGATGTTGGAGAAAACGCTCAGAGCTCCCTAATAGCTGAAGAAGAAGGGGCTTTCTCCTCTGTGTTTTATTAGGAAGATAACACATCCAGTGAAACAACACCTGCACAAAGCCAAAGGAGGAGAGCATCCATTCCAGTGGCTCAGATGAGATGAGGCCAAGTGCAGCCAGAGTTTTTGTAATGTCCCTTGGTAAACCGTGGAGCCTCTCCGTGCCTCATTTTCTGCTTGTAGCACAGGTATTGCAAAGCCTGCCTGGCTCTTAGAGCCACTCTGAATGATTTTTGCAGCATCCTTTTCATTCGTTTTCCTAAAACCAAACTCCTTGTGTTTATCAAATTAGACGGGGTAATCGGGTGGGAAAGCAGCATTCAAGGGGACCGTCAGCTTTGTGTAGAAAATGGTATAATTTGCTTAATTATGAGGACAGTAGGGTTTCTTTAGTGTAGATAAGTCTGTTGAGACCTCTATCCAGAATCGATTTAGTAGAAGTGCCATAGATTTCCTGACCAGGGCTGCTACTTCTTGGCCAGATGAGATTCCAGCATCAGTTCAAGCTGCTGCTAGAAACCAACACAGTGTATTTTGAGCTGGAGGGAAGCCAGTCGCTACATTCCTGTTTCAATGAAGCCAGAGTGTCAGTGCAGAATCCAGGGAGAGATCTTTTGGGTTACATTTGCTCGTTTTTCAGATCGGCCTTTTTTTTGTGTGCGTTTGGTTTTTGGTGCGGCTTTTTTCCCATTTGCACAGCCGTGGCAGCAGAAGTGGCAGCAGAGCAGCCGCTCGGTAGGGGCTGAGGTAACAGGAAGGCTTTGAAGCCAGTCAGAGGTGCGCTGAAACAGTTGGAGACGGCTGAGGGTTGGAAGGAAAGTGCGTGTCATTAAGGCAGAAGCACCGCGTGCTTTCTAGCAAGGTGGCTGTTAAGGAAGAGGAGTGATCTCTGTGTTTTCTCCCTCAGTATCTGCATCCACACGCTCGTATCCGTGCAGAAGTTTAAATGCATTCAGCCTCCTTCCCTTTTCCTCCCCATAGCAAGACACCACGAGCAGAATACGATCTGGAGATGTTTCTCTGCCTGTGCCCTGGAAGCTTTTTTTGGGGAAACAAGGTCTGTGCGCTGGGTGAGATTCAGACAGATGGGTTGTTAGCAGCCTAACAGATACATTCATCTCATTCCGATGCTTCTATTTATTTATTTATTTTAAAGGCATCCCCTTCTCCCCCGGCCATTTTAAAATACAAAACAATAATTAAGAGTGTCTGAGGAAGCTCCAGATGGATTAGGGATGTCTCCCAAGAGGTCGGCTGACATTTCCGCTATCTGAGAGTCTCTGCTCAGCTGCCTCTTCAACCAGCAAACCTTGATTCCAGCGGCCATCTGATTAAACAACAAAGCATCAGCAAGTACTAAAAGTCACTTCTCTTGGGCCAGGCTGCGCTGACAGCAAGGGCAGAAACAGAAAATGATGAAAGGGGAGGAAGTCTTTTGGTGCAAAACATGTCTCTTGGTGCTATACAGAGCTAGAAGATGAAATGTTTTCCTTTGTACCAGCCTGGCTGGGCTGCTGCTTGCTGTGTCCTAATAGCCTGGATCCTGGTTGTGAGTAGACAGAGGTTTGATTTGTATCCTATGCGCCACTGTGTGCGTATGTGAGGTTGTGCAAATAAGGGCTGTTAACTCCATGATTAGACTCAGGTATCCAAACATTACTCCGTGTGAAACGATGTTTTACAGAATTTCCTCTGCAAGACATTACCATAGCTCCCTGCAGCATCCTCGCCGCCTCTCCGTCTCTCTGACAGCACCCCCCGATCGCGAGCTGCCGAGTGCTCCAGCACTCTGCTTCGGCTTCACGGGCGACCTGCTGCCTTCCCAGTCCCCCACCAGCCTGGGGAACCCCACAACCAGCTCTGCCCCGACCCCACCTCTGTAACATTTGGGGCAGAGCCCTGCTAACCCCATAACACCGCTTCTGGAAATTAATTTAGCATCCCCCTCCCCGCAGTAATGCGGTGGGGGAGCAGAAATACCTGCTGGAGCTGGCGCTTGGCGTGCCTGCCCTGCGTGACACACAGACCTGGTAATGTTACCAATTTTAGGGCTTTTATCAAGAGTGTTGTTATAGTTGGTATATTTCTTAAAGCCCCAGCTCTCGGTGACATGCTATTACATGAAAATCCAACCTGCTGTTATTTTCTTTTCAAAGGAAGTTTCTAGTCTTTCTGGGTGAAAAGGTGGACAGAAGAGATTTATATGAAAAGGAAAGGAGAGAGAGGGAAGAAAAATAGCAGTGTGCTTTCTTAAAAGAAGTCATGCTTTTTTTAGGCAAGTATCCTGCCTTTGGAGGAATGTGGTAGATTTTTTTTTGGCTATTTAGAGCCACCTGTGTTAAGGTAGCCTTGCCATTTCATCAGACCCCGCAGCAGTCATTTCTTTTGTGCCTCACATCCTGCAGCACCTGCCATCAGAAATGCGGACATTATTGTATTTAGCCCTTGCTGAGCCCAGATGACTCTGATTCAGGTATTTGAGTGGCCCGACTTCGTTTTGAAACCCATACTTTTCCTCGGAGCAGTAGGCAATTCTCGAGCTGCACCTGAATCCCCACACTTTGCTAACGGGAGGCGGCTACAGCATTCACCGAGGGGTCTTCAGCCAGCGGGCTGAGCAAATACAGTTGCTCTGCTCCTTCCCTCTCACGTTTGCCTTTTAATTCCTGCATCTGAATTATGAAATGCCACCTCCACTAGCCACTGCCAGGAGCAAGAGCCATTAATATTGATGCTGGAAGGCCCTGCTGCATAGCGGTAGGGTGATTTAAGGGTGAGAATTATCAGGGATAGCATCGGAGTAAATAAATTCAAGGTCCAATTTATTTTTTCTTTCATCTGCCTTTTTTCTTTTTCTTTTTTTTTTTTTTTTTTTTTTTTAAGTCAAGGCAGAATTAATAAAATAATTTAAAAGAGAGGGTGAAAAAAAAAAAAAGAGAATCGACAGATTCTCTAAGCTGCTGACTGGATTAGCTTGTAACATTTCCTGCCTTGCTAGCTCCTTTCTTTTCCTCCTGCCACCTGTCAGGAGGGAGGCAATGTGACAGAGCCCGGTGTGAATAGAGCTGTGTGTCCCGATGGCAGCAAGCCACGGGCCCTCCCTGCCTGCTGGGTGAGAAGAGCCTGGATGGCAGAGAGAGTTTGGAGAGGGGCTCCTGAGCCTCTGATGGAGGTGAGGAAAAAAATTTATGAATAACCTCTATGAGGGCGGGTTTTAAAGCCACAGAGTGTGTGGAGAGTACAAAAGGTCTCATTTGCGAGGCACGTGCCCTCCTCCAAGAGGAAGGCAGTGCGGCCGTGTTGGCACAGGAGACCTCCACCGAGTCGTCCACCAAGCTGAAGAGTGAGCTGACTGCAGGACCCTGTGGGGCTCAGCACTGTTACAGTGCAGCCCGGTGTGGTGCTGGTGGCCCTACAGGACGTAAATATGGCACAGGTAGGAGGGACTGCTTTTTTTTTTTCCATGGTAAATGCCAGCAGTGCAATTGCCATTCACATTTTCTTCCCTTAGACACCCGAGCATGCGGCTGTGGTTCTTTACGAGCCTCCTGTTTTCCACAGGCCATCAAACAGCACTGCCTTGACCTGGCCGCTCGGTCGCAGTGACTGCAAATAGGTTGGAAATGGCAATCCGTGGGGGATGCAGATATGTAAACTCTTTTTCCCCAGGACTGTCCAGCTTGACAATAAGGCTCTCGCAGCTCTTGGGGAGCTTTGCCTTTTTTACATCTTAAGAAGGCTGCGCTTGCTTGTCGTCCTGCCTCTAGCCTCTCCCTTCCCTCTGAAGCTTCACTTCTTGTGCCCTCCACAGTTAGGGCATTTCTGTCTCAGATGTTGCTTTTGATGGGATTTTTTTTTTCTCCCCTTACCCATCTTAGTTTCTCCTGACCCCAATTCTGTTTTTATAATGAGGCCATGCTAATTCGTGCTGAGAGCTTATGAGTTTTCTTTAAGCACAGGGAGAGGTCACTGCGAAATGGCTGGGGGTGGTCCTTTCTTCCCATGGCTGCTGTTCAGAAGGTCCGGTCAATTTATTTCCCTATCACCATCAAACCGTTTCCTGGCTAAATTAACAGCGGTGCCTTGCTCAGGCATTGGCGGGGGGACACGCAAATAAATTGGCGGAGGGTGGGAGGATTGGGGTGCATGAGAAGATGGGGCTGGAGCGGCAGAGGTCTCGCTACGCAAATGCCAGCTGCTTTGTCACCGCGTGGCAGAGGCCAAAGACTTTGCACAGTGTAACTGGTAAGGAAAAAAAACAAATTAAACAGTTATTAGGGAGAGACAAGGAGTCGGTAGCTTGCGGCGAGCTGTAAGCAGATCTGTCAGTCTTCTTTATTAATTGAAGCCATGCCTTCAGGGGAGCCCTTTTTGGGAACGTGTACTTAGTTACATGGAAGGTCCCGGCCCTTAGCAAGAGCCTTATCATCGATGTTAGTGGTAATACAATAATAATAGTAATAATGCTGGCAAATATTACTTCCTCTCGAATGAATGCTGGTGGAGATATTTTTATTATTATTATTATGAAAAAAAAAATCAGCCTCCTCACGCTGGCCTCTAATTACCATTTTTATGAGAACTGCATCCTCTTCTATTCATGCCAAAAGATTTGTTTATCAATAGTTTCTCTTCATGTGCCGCTTTTGTAGATTTTCTCTCTAATCTTTAGCCACAGGTGTTGGGATAGTAGGCTACGTGAAAGGCCTGAGATACTGAGCTGGGCGGAAAGGCAAAAGATCCGATCCCTGGGTAAGATGAATTGGTACAGATCCGGTGGAGGTTGTGATGCTCTACTGCTTCCTGACATTTGAGACTGTTATCCAAACAGAGAAAAAGAGTGAAACAGTTCATCTCTCTATACCTAAGCACTTCTGCACACCCAGCAATGTCTCACCCTGATTTGGGGGGCAGTTATGAAGATGAAAAATAAACTTTTTTAGTCACCTCCCTCTAACATGAACTTTCTGTGCCTTGGCTTATCCAAGCATAGCAGTTAAAATCAGAACAAAAACAGAGGAAGCTCTCTTGAAAGTGGGTAACCAGAATTATACCCTCAATCAGACGAGACCTCACCAGTGCTTTTTATGATGACATCTCCACTTCTTTGTCAGTACATAGTCGCCCCATGAGGCATGAGTACTCCCAAGTCCATCTTCCCCACTGTTCTGTCCAGCTAACAAGCTGCCCCCTTGCATGACAAACTTTTGCTGTATTGCTTGACCTTGCTCTTCGTACTTTTCTCATTTCTGTTTGTCCAGCCCTCAAGGTCAGGGAGTTCGCTGTTTATGTGTCTCAGTCTCCCTCTGCTCTGACAGTGTTTTCCAACTGTGTGTCATCTGTTCACTTTAATAGTACACTCTTACTTTTATGCTAAGATCAATCATGAAAATATTAAGCAAAATTGGTCTCAGTCCTTGAGGAGCTCTATTAATAAATTCCCCTTTCAGCCTGACCAGTTGTCACCTCTTTCATCAATTTGCCTTACAATTCTTTACTAATACCGTCATCTACATCATAACTAGTAATTCCCTATAAGACACTGTATCCAATGTTTTATTTTATGTGATATATTAGTCTTTGCTACGTTCCTTTTGTTTAAAAAATCAGTTATCAGAAAAGGCAGTTGGTTTGTTTAGAGCTTTTGGAGAAGCCATACTGCAGTTTATCCTATTTTCCGCTTACCTTGATGTCTTTAATTACTTCAGCGTGTATTCCAAAGCCTTTGCATACTGTTAGGTTCATACAACTAAATCTGTAGTTGCCAGATTGCTTTCTCTTTTTTTCTTGCTTGTGTGTTTTAAATTGGGCATTCTGCAGTCACATAATACTCTTCTGTTTTGATAGGTGTACTGACTTCCTTGCAGCTTATCCTGCAATATCCCTTGTCAGTTATTTAAACATTCTGGGGTGAAAGTTCTCTTGTTCAACCTACCTGAGTCTGTTATGGACTCAGAGTTTTGCTCCACTCCAGGAATTATCGTTTCCACTTTCTCATTCCCATTAGCTCTACTGCCTTTGCCCTGCACTCAGTATCACCATCCCTATTAAAAAATTAAGCCAAATCTTCATTTATTTTTTGGCATACATGCACCATCCTCATTCTCTACTGCATGCCCACTGCATAGCACTCCTGTTTACTTTTTCTTTGCTATCCTTTTATTAATATAACCAAGGAGTCCTTCTACAACTTGTTAATATCCCTTGTGAGGTTTACCGCATCCTGACTTTTGGCAAGTATCACTTTATTTGTACACTACTGGACCATGGGGAAGAATTGACTCGTTGGTTCTTCTTTTCCTCATAGGCTTTCCCCTGGCACCAACATCCCTTTTACAGGGATTTTTTATTCCTTACTGAAGATACAGAAACTGTAAGAGCTGGTCAGCTGTAGGAGGGGCGTCATCTTGTCATAGGAGAGAACATGCAAGGTGCACACAGGACATGAATGCCTGAGGATATTAAAAAAGATAAAATTCCAACTTTCCATCATCTTTTAGCTTCCTCCAACTCATCTGTTTAAAAGGGGGCCATAAACTTCTGCATTTCGATAAGCAAGCTTAAACCGTAGATTCAAGTGCTGCATTTGCAACTTGGAGAAGCTTCCAGCAAAATTCCCAACTTTGCAGCTTGGATTTGTGTGTATTTTGAATATGTGTTTGCGGACTCAATAAGGCAGAAATAAATTTTGCCTTTGCTGCTCCAGTAATGGATGGGTGGAGCTGTCTCATTGTGAATAATACTTCCCAGGCCAGATTATAGCTATTGAGGTAGCGAAGGATCAGGAGACCTCGGGATGTGAACAGGTGAGATCAATCCAGACTTCAGTAATACTGGCACTGTTGTGCGCTTGCTCTCCTTCCATACGAAATGAGAACAAGCAAGGTGCCTCCCAGATTACTGCTCGGCGAAGATTAGACAAGATGGAGTTTGCTTGGATCTCAGCTTATTTGTATTCATTGGAGTCCTTGACGCCCACCTCAATTCCAGCAACCTAAAAAATAATGGTTACGTTCAGGCTTTCCAGCAAATGCCCACAACACAGATCATTATCGTCTGAGTGACAGGAGGGAAAGAGATGAGAGGGAGGAGAGGCAGGGGGAATCAGCAGCCTGCTGCTGCTGCCTGGATGCGCGTTGTGCAACACCCCAGTGGTAAGGAGGGGGGATGGTTTTTCCAATGTAACTGCGTGCATCTGCCCTAACAGTGAAAGTAGGGCACGTGGCTCCACACGAGCATTCAGGTGTCCACAAACACTGAATTTAATGGAAAAGCATACAGCTACCACAGTACCTGCAGCCACTGCCCACTCAGGCTGTGGAAACCATCATACAGACACCCTCACGCAATTAAAAAAATAAAAATAATAGTAATAATAATAACAATAAAGGAAAAATTGTGCTTTCATGCATCCTACCTATGGGCCACCCATTTAAAAAGTAAGAAAGAGAAAACACAACCCAAGGACAGGAGACTGACTTAGCAGCAATGTAGGCTGCATGCTGGGGAGCTGAACCTTGTATCTCTTCTGCCCAAGTATTTTTCCATTCTTTAATTCTTCATAGTGCACTCCTGCTCCTCTGTAACACTTGGACTCCAGTAACTTGAGGCTGCGGATTACTTGAGGGTACAGGGTCAGCTGGAGAGCTGTGCCTCTTAAACCACTGTGGGTTACCTGAGCTGTAAGCTGTAGTGCGAAAAAATATTTCTGTGCAGTTGTGTGCTGATCGATAGGAACCCACCTGGGCGTGCCAGTTTCTTCAATCCCCCGCTCCCCCAGCCTAAAGCTACGTGCTGTACTGGGTTTAATGGCAACTCTTCCCTTCTCTTTTCCATAGAGAATGAATGGTTAGGGTAGGATATCCGTGGTAAAGAGCTGTATTCTGGCGCTTCTGTACCAAATTGGTGGCTGGGTTACCTCGTTGGGTTACCCTGTTTGGGTTATCGAGTTCTGGGTTACAGTCTTCGGTGTACGTGAGGTACACACTGAAGCCTGGCACCTGTAACATATGTTCTATGGTTTTCAGGAGAGCCAGGCAGCGTGCCCTTGGGTCCCTGCCATGGCATCCGCTGCATATGTTTAGGAAACTGAATCACACCCTATTTGATTTACAGGAAGGCAGTATAACAGTTTAGTATTGGATCTCAACAAAGCCTGAGTACTCAGCAATGAAAAATGCTTTATAGGGTTAATAGCCAATAACTGTGCTTGCACAGAGGCAGACCTACGACTGGCAATAAAAGCCAACCAAACAGACAGAACTCGAAGGCTAATTATCTAAATGCATTTTCCCCTTCTCTTTTGTTTTTATTCTCTTCACTTTTTAACAGCAGAGAGAAAAACTGTATGTAGAGCTGATATTTTGACCAGGTTTTGTATCTTCCCAATTTAAGCATGTTGGGCTTTATAGCAGTGCTATTTCATTGTTTCAAGCTTCAGTGCCAGTTTATTTGCTTTGCCACCCATTTCAGGGGTTTTATTCTTGACCTCAGAGGCAGTGCATGTGTCGTCGTAGAGAACAGTAGGAGGGGAATTTTTCAGCTGCCCCAGATGTAGCCAGGACAGAAAAGTTCGTCGCTACTTGGTATTAGCATGTTTTGAAGAGGCTGGAGAAGATTTATACATGTATTTTGAATGTCTTTCATCAGTTTTGGGAATGAGAAGCGAAGAATGAGATGCGTGGTGCAGACTGCTTGGCACCACTCGTATGGCTTCAGGGGTGCTTCCCTTGCTTCTGCACAGCACCAGCCCTTCCTTGACTTTATAAATGGGAAGGATGTGTTATAGGGCTTGTTGAGTTATCCTACCAGAAATGGAAACTGCTGTGTAGCATCTCTGAGAAATGTTCCTTATTGAAAAAAAGGTTAATTTTACACACAATAGACGTGACATCTGTTCCTGGGGCATCCACCAGAAGGACTGGCATCCCTCCCACTATGTAATTTGTGAGGGAGAGACAGGGAAAGGAATTCAGGTCTTTGGATCATCACTTTGACATAATTTTTTGGTGTTCTTATTTTGAAAGGGCTCCTGCCGTATCTCTTAAAAGCACTTTTCCTCTGGTTGCTGTCACGCCTGCCTACTGCCATCACTGTGCATGGCAGTGAACAACTGGTCTTCCATTGTCTGTTTCCAAAGAGGGTTTGTATATACCATAACCCATGCTGGTGACACCATCGGTTTTCAGCTCTCTTTTCATTCCAGAAGGTCCCTGATTCAGCCCCAGCCTACTAGCCATTTCATAGTCATTTTTAAAAATAGATGGTGGAAAGCAGAAAAATTGAAAATGGGTCCTCCGAGGTGTTAGTTCAGAGAACTTCCCATGAGAAAGGGAGGAAGGGAAAAGGATAAAGACATCCAATAAGATCATGACACAAGGAAGTGGAGCTTCTCTTTATCTGAAGACGACTCTGGTAGCAGTGTTTAGTCGGCCCTTCTGCCTTCCCTTTTAACAGGGACATGAGGGAAGTGAGACTTAGCCACAAGTACGTGGTATTAGTTCTGCTTGGTAAACTTCAATGTAGGATAGCAAAAAGCTTGAGGGGATAGCAGATTTTCTTTAGAGGGGGAAGTGTGCTTGTGTGTCTGTATATCTCAGGGGAAAAGCGAGCAAGGCGGAGGCATCGCTTTCTGTAAGCCAAAGGCAAAAGCTACCTGCCTTGCTCTCAATACATATTGTTCTTCTTAACATCAAGAATGTCATTTTTAATGAAAGATTATTGGAGGCATGAGAGGGCATGGGGAACGGAGCAGTCATGGTGCTGATCTCAGCAGTGGGACTGCCGTTGTTAATATGCTTGCCCTTGCTAAGGATCTGTTCGGGCATAGATGGAAATTAGGATCTGCGATTTGACTGTGTTTCTTTACATGGCATTTCTTCCAGTTTCTGTTCTCCTACATACATCTCTGATTCCAGCAGTATCAGAGCACCCTGTACTCTTGAATGTGCTTAACCACACAATATTTATATTGTAAATTAGGAGAAATTTCTTAGAAAGAGCAGTTGGGCATTGAAATGGGTTGCCCAGGGAGGTGATGGAGTCACTGTCCTTGGGGGTGTTTAAGGAAAGATTGGACTGGTGCTTGGGGACATGGTTTAGTGGGCGACATTGGTGGTGGGGGGATGGTTGGAATAGATGATCTTAGAGGTTTTTTCCAACCCTGATGATTCTATGATACCACACAGCTGAAACAGAACAGTTATCTCAGTTTATAATTAGGATGCCCCAGTCAATGAGTTTGAGACTAGTAATACATGTATGCCTGTGTCTACATTAGTAATACTGCAGACCTGTAGGAGCAGATCTATAGAGAGAAACTGTTATCCATAGGTTTGTGCCTTTTTTTTTTTTTTTTTTTCCCCAGCTTGTGACTAAACATCTGGACCAAGGACCTGACTATATACATTTCAAGGGAGCACGCTTTGAATTAGATCTACCTGTGAATTAGGTACCTGTTAGTAGGTAGAGTACATTGGATCTGCATCTCATTTTCAGCAGAAAGAAATCTGGTCTCTGCACTTCCAGACTTCTCCGCTGCCCAGACTCAAGGAGTGGGGATGGCCTTCAAAATTACGTTTATGCTCTGAACTGAAATGCTAATGCAGACACCCCAGTAGTCATCTGCTACCTTCTGAGATGTGGTAGGGTATCCTGCCTGTGTTCCTGCTCGGAAGAGAGCAGGTCTCCTGTAGATCTGGTGTTGTATTTGCCAGATTCGTGTGGATGTCTCAAAGCAGCAGGGCAAATCAAATGGCTTCTCTGTGGGCAGCCAAATCAAGCCTAGAAAGTCTGTAGCAGAGCAGCAAAATAGGGTTCTTTGGTATCCTCTCTTTCCCTTCAAGAGGAGTTTTGGGGTTGCTGTTGGTATTTAAACTGAGGTGAGGGCTGGCTCCTGGGAAGGGGAAGTTCTTCAGCAGTATTGTCATTCCTGTGTTGGCATTCCTGCCCAGCAGGTACATAACTTTCTTCTTGACTCCGCAAATTTAAGCAGAGATGTCTAGTGATGATGACCAAGTTCCTTGGGTTTTGGAAAAGTTGTAGTACTTGAAAATGATGGCCACACCGTGTTCCAGTCATCACTCTAACAATGAGTTCTTGTTCATGAAGATCTATTTGGAAATAAGCTTGACGTAGACAGTGTTGAAAAACTCTACCCAAATTTGATCCATCTGTAGTGGTCCAGACTGGAATCTCAAATTTAAATGCCTGTCAACTTCAGAGCTGTGTTTTAGGGTTGTATAAAGATCTACCAGATTTTGGAAAGCTCTGTTCTCTCTGAGCGTTTGTGCTGTGAGTGTAGGTCAGTGCTTTGCTTTCATAAAGTATTCCCTGGGAGCTCTCCTGGGTTAATATTAGGTTATTACGAGCCTGTCAGTGTTCGAGGCATTTGGATAATGCCCTAAATAACAAGCTTTAACTTTTTGTTAGCCCTGAAGTGGTCGGGTAATTGGACTAGATAGTTTTTGTAGGTCCCTTCTAACTGAACTAGTCTATTCTGAGTCTTTGCAAAGCATTGTGATACAGATGACACGCTTTTTATGTAGAAGTGAGATCTGGTCGTGGATAGTGCAAGTTCACGAGAATTAAAGATGTGAGCATTGTTCCCCCTTCATCACTGGGCTGCACCCTCAGCATTGCCTAATTAAATTTAGCTGACAGAAGCGCCATGGCCACACAATAATTTCAGTCCATCTCCTTTTATGACCAAAGATAATAAAAATACAAAAGGACTCCAGCTCTTAGTTCCTCTTCATGGCTTTTACCAGAGCTGTCCTGTCAGGCTGAAGTCAGAGGCCTTGTTGGTGTTGCTCAGATGGCAGGTACGTGCTCCAAAGAGATGGAATAAAACTCAGCTTAAGACACGCACACATTGCTGGACTGCTCTTCTCCGCTGTTTTATACACTCGCTATTTATGTATGTATATTATTCTAATCGCAAAACCCCGTAAAAAGGCCTGTTACCATAATTTGGGATAAATACCTTACAACTGGGAGCATGGGGTTTTAGCTGCACTGTTCCAGCAGCAAAACCCCAGCTCAGACTGTTATTCTTCTTGAACTCTTCTAAACATTTCTGGTAGATACGGGAGTCACCTGTGCAATTCCCCGTGATATGTTTATTCCATATCATGGCTCTTAAAAAACCCACTGACATTCCACCCTGAAGATGGCTGCACTTCAGCAGCAGGTGTAAAAAAACAGTGCCAGTACCCTACAGCCTGTATGTAAATCTTCTGAATCCTTTGCGATAAAGGGCAATATAAACGTCTGATGATAATATGGTTTGGAAACATTGTCCTTGCTCTATACCTCGTAGCTGGTTGAATGATTTACTGACTAATTATCTGATAGGAGCCAGCAGTAACTTACCCCCAGACCACGTATTAGTGATATTGATAAAAAGAGAGCCTTCGCCAGCGTGCCTCACCATATAAAGAAGGTGGGGCTCCTTTTGAAATAATAGTATCAGCTAATGTAGCCCTGCAGACAGGAAGGTTTCTATAAAAGGATCCATACTTCATGTGGTTGGGAGCAAGCGTGTGTGAGAATCCAAAGCAGGAGAGGAAAACTTCCCAGTGTTACGTTTGTACCGGTCTAGCATTAGGAGTGGCATTAATTAATGCTATTTGAAAGCTCTATTGGACCAGGGAAAGGGCATTAACAGAGACACAGAACTACAAATAGATACTTCAGTGAATCAGATTTGGGGGGGGGCTTGAGATGCCTGTTCTGGGCTATGTGACTCCTTTCTGCCACTGTTCCTTTAGCTGTACCAGGCACTTCTATTGGTGACACTGTTGAATGGGTCAGATGTGAGGCAGGAAAATGTGGGATTTGGAAAAGGACAAGGAACTTAATGCCTTCCTCACCTTGGTCTTTACTTGTAGGATTTGCATTCAGGAGTCCCAGGCCACTGAGACCAGTAGGAGATGGTAGTGAAGACGTAGCTGAGGTAGAGGAGGAACAGGTTAGGGAACATTTAAAGAAACTGGAGACAAACAAGTCTGTGAGATCTGACAGGATCTATCCGTGAGTGCTGAGGGAGTTGGCTGATATCATCATCGCAAAGCCTCTCTTGATTGCAATGTCCATGTTAGGTTTACAGCTGTAATAGAGAACAGAGGTGGAGCTATTGGGTAGACAGAGTCCTGTATGTGAAAGAAAACGGACTGATACTCTGACTTTTCTTATTTAAGTTCTTTTGAACACACTTAAAAGTGTCTGAAGAGCATCTCTTGTCTGCTTGCTTTTACAAACTTCTTTGGTGTGAAAGGACTGCCAGTTGCCAACCAACCAACCAACCCAACTCTTGCATTCTCATAAGGTTTCCTACTTGTCTTGCCAAATGTTGCTGTAAGCATTTATTTAGTTATTTATTTATCTATTTATTTATTTATTTATTTATTTATTTATGTATATTAAGTGTTTCAGCTCCCACCTAAAAGGTACAGAGGCAGAATTACATGTTGGCAGAGTGAAGAGGATATGCACAAGTTCCTTACTTTCCCGTTAAACCTTAGATGGATGACTGTATATTGACCCTTGTGCGGTCACGATGCAAAAGCAGTCCAGAGAAGGAATGCAGAAAGAGCAATTATTGTACTTAACGCCGTACAGGTCCTTCAGAGGTATTCCAGTGATTCACTTGCATATTCAGATCATCTTTCAGATCATACGTGGGTAACGTGCTCTTTTGTGTTTTGGAATAAAATCTGCTGATGTGAGCATCAGTATGAAGGTGTATGGTAGAAGCAGTGCTGCTATAGAAAAAGACACGTGTTTAGGTGGAGGTGAGGGCATAGTTTGGCTGCAGATTCCTTATCATGCCAACGTGAAATGTTGCAGGCAAGAAAAAGTCCATCGTGGTCAACTCCGAAGAGAAGTTTTTGGCTTGAGCAGTCAGGAGAAGAACAAACATGTAGTGGTTTCCTTTACAAACAGAGCATGTTTGTTGTTAAGCCACTGCAGAACAATAAACTTCCTGTCTAAATAATTGTCTATTCCCACTGCAGCCCTTGTATGCTGAAAAGGTACAGGGACTCCAGGTTCTGATAGAAAATATTGATCTTTTGGTGAGGTCAGCCAGTGGTGATGAGAAAGGAAGGGAGAAGGATGGCAAAGTGTGAGCTCTATACAAGCTTTTTTTTTTTTTTTCTTCTTTTTCCAAGAGCGTCCACTTGAAGAAACCACGGGAAATGTCCTTGTTTCATTAGTTCATTGTAAAGCTCTCCCCTTTGCAATTGAGACGTTCAGCCTCTTGGGACAGACAGCTAAACAGAAATCCATTTACCTTTCACATGTTTTTCATCATTTCCCCTGCTACTTTGCTTAATTAATTATCACCGCTATTTGTGTTTAAACAAGGGGCCTGTCCCCCTCCCTCCTCCAAAGCCCATCTGCTCCTCCATGACCTTGCCTGCGAAGGCACCGCGGCGCTGACTTTGTGCAGGCACAAACCCATCGTGACAGCAGCCAGCGGTGTCACAAAGACAGGGCTGCGTCACCTCACGGCAGGAAGGGCCGGGCTGGCCGCGGGCAGAGCTGTCTCCCACAAACACTGACACTTCTGATGATAACACAGAGGAAGGTAAGACAGAGCATCCAGAACAAATGATCTTGCTGTTCGAGCGCCTCTGCTTTAGATGTTGGCCATCGCTTTAAATCCCCTTCTTCAAAGACACCTTTTTTTTTTTTTTTAACTCTCATGTTTTTCATGCGAAGGGAATGGTTGCTCCCTCAGATCTCATCTCAGAAGACATCGCCGGGAAGAAGTAAGGGATGGGTTTAATCACAGAGGAGATGGGCTTGGGTTTTTAAACAGCCTGGGTGGCATCTTGGTCCAAATTTTTATTTGTTCAGTTTGGACAAGCAAACCTAACTCTTGAGAAGCAGTCCGAGTTTTATTCTGATTGCACAAGGATCTCTGTCTCCGTCTACCCCCTCCCAAAATGCCTGTCTTCTGAACGAAATCAGGTGTTCGCCTATAAAGGGAATCTAGCAATGAAAGCTTTCCTTTATAAACATATTTGCATGGCTGGATGGGAAGTGGAAATTGAGACTCATGATCACAAAGCATTTTTAATGTAGATACAGCAAGGCACATCAAAGCTGAATAACATATAAGTGGTACTCCACAAGTAATCTGCAGAAACTGCCTCTGTATGTATTGATTGTGAGACTACAGAAAATATAGCTTGATCAGTCTGTTGCTGTCTTCCTCCTTGGCTGATTGCTCAGTTGTTCCATGAAATGGCAATCTTCAAATCCACACACCTCCTTCGTTAGCTACAAGTAGCCAGTGTTTCAGTATCATTCGGTGCTGTTCATTGCCTGGGAGCAATTTATGGCGCGGTGTGCTGCTGCGATAGGCTAATCAGGTTGAGCCAACTCTCCCTTTTGGATCTATTCCACGATTAAATCATGCTCGTTCAGAGCATGCATTATGGGGCTCAATTGATGTGAACCACAGCAAAACATTTACTTTTCTGGAGTCCGTTTTCTTCCAGGTGATACGGAGGAGGACAGCACCTACATCCCACCTTACCTTCACCACAGCTCACTCAGCCTTAGATGGGGAGAAGAGAGTGAAAAAGAACATTGAAAGGAGAGACGCCAGCTTACATTAGGATCTCTTTGCGAGACTTTGAGGAATTTCAGGGGCCTAGTACAGATTTTTTAGAATAGCCTAGTCACTAGGTGGAAGCTGAGTCTAAGGGAAAATCAAGTCCTTTGTGTCCCATTGAATGGCTGCCACCCAAGTATCATTTTACTTCATGTCTGATTTGTCCTTAGCATCCCATCTAGCTGCTGCAGCTGTTTGCTCTGCGTCCCATCTGATTCTGTCTTTATAGTTTCTCATCTGTCTCACTTCTTATGCGCTGCTTAAGTTTTACTAGATAATCAACCATTTCCCGTCATTTGCCAGTATCCTGATCTCTGTGACCCCTCCTCTGTGTACAGACCTTCCTTTTCACGGCCTGTTTGCTTGGTTGGATGTTTGGACGTGTATATGCATAACACACCTCCACTTAGCCGGTCCCTCAGATGCTGATGCAAACTTATCTGTGTTGCACCAGCAGTGCATTTGGTACTGTTGCATTTATATTCTTGCAAAAGTCGTTTTTTTAGAGGCCGGTGTCCTACAAAGAACGTAAAGGTCTTTCAAATCTGCAGATCTAACACCCTCTCATCACTGTAACAGTGATAAGTGGAACCCAGAAAGAAGCTGGCCTTTCTGTTTTGCCATGCAGACTGCAGGTTGTTCCTTTGCCCTGGCATAGCATACAATAGAGGAGCATGGGGAAAGCTTGTTTTGGACAGCAGTAATGTTATATTTAAGTATGCTTTTAAAAAAGAAGAAGGGCAAGAAGTTTCTTTAGTTTGGCATCTTCTATCAGAGGCAAGATAATAGAATTTCTAAACCCATTGATTTTATGGCATTAAGAATCTGCTTGATAAGTCAGTCTCTGTACACTGGTGATCACTATCTCCAGCTGTATAAGCAGTACTGTCCCCATTTCATTTTCAATAAGAAATTGAGGGAGACTTAGCTTTTTGCTGAAAACTTTGGGGAAAGCAAGCAGCATAAAACCTCTGAGCTGTTGGGCTGCTGCACAGGTATTTGTTATTAAATACCGTAGGGGTCAGGGAGAAACCAAGTTGGAGGTAGCGGGAGCAAAGAATTTGTGTGCTCCTGCCCCAGGAGGTGTTGTAGGGAAAGGGGCAGGAATTGGGGTGGTGGGGAGATCCCCATGCCCTTTGGTCCTGTGGATGTGAAGCATGTACAGCACTGAAACACGTCTCAGTTCCAGGGAAAGAAGGATTGTGCTCCCCAACCCTCTTAGTCAGTGTCTGAGAAAGAAGGGGAATAAATGAGGGTGGGTGGAGTCGCAGGCAGGCCCATGGCGTTGCCAGGTACCTTGGCCGGGTAGCTGCACAACATCCCTTTCCAAATGCTGCCTCTCTCCATGGGGCTGTCCAAGCCTGTTTTCTACTTGGCTGGATGTGCTATTGAGTCCTGTTTGGAAGGATTCACATGTGACCTAAGACTGTCCTCTAGATGTCTGACTCTGTCCTCTACGACATAAATAATGCAAAAACAAACATGCCAAACAGTAACCTTCACTTGTCTTCCTGACACTGCTGGAGGGAGGGAGGAAAGGAAGGAGCAAGCGTGAGCAAGCGAATGAGCAAAAACTGTATGCGAGGCAGGCGGGAGCCTGGCAAGGAGAGGCAAGGTACAGCACGAGGAACTGCGAGAGCGATTGGACTCGCTCTCCGCCCCAGCTCTGCTGCTTTCGATGAGGACGGCTGTCTGCTGAGCCGCTGTCCCTGGAAGCATCTGTCCCCAGCCTGGAGCAGAGCAGCCCTGCTCCTTGCCCAGGAGGTATGGGAAGCTTTGGCAGCCTCCTGAGCATTTCTGCTCAGCTGGGTGAAGGCATTGGTACTGCTCAACTTCAAATCCAAAAGACCTTTGAGGTGCTGCTCAGCTGTCCTAGTAGCCTCAAGCAAGTCAGTTAATATTGCACGGCGCATGCCCTCTCCCAAAGCCCCCTCCCCAAGTCTCTAACGGGGAGAAGAGACTCCCTTTTCCCTACTGAATGTGCCTGTGATGCAAGTATTCATTAATTGCAGATACAGCCGTACGCGGCTTGCGTGCTAAAGCACCACCAGCTTTGTGTGGAAGACAAACGCACGCAGACTTAAATAGCTGAGATTTTTATCTTTCTGTCTTTGCACAGAAAATATGCGGCGAGTTGTCCTCATCTAGGGACTTGGCAATGAAAAAAAAGAAATCTCTATTTCTGTTTTCTGTCTGTGAGATACAGGGAGGTAGGGGGCTGCTTGCATGTTCCTTCCAAAGAAGAGGGCTTCCCCATCCCAGCAGTGGGATGTTTCTGTCAGGTTAAAAATGGTGAGACTTTCTTCATTTGTACATGATAGAAAAGCAGAGGCGTTTTTCTATTTTTTATTTTTTTTTCTACGGGTACCTTGAAACTTCACCGTGGAGGTTTCTACGAAAGAGCGTCAAAAATACAGCTTTTGGACACGGAGACAGTATTTCCCCTCTACATAACTCTGAAGTGCTCTGTGGTGGAAACCTGGAGCTCTGAGGAGCTCCTAAAGACAAGCGCAGGGGCAGATGAGTGCCTGGGTGGCTGTGAAAGCACCAGGCACCCAGGCAGAGCACATGTCTAGGGGATCACAGTGATGCACACAATCTTCCCATTAAGATAACGAGAGTGCAGTGATTCATTCGGGTTGGCAGAGGCTTGAACCTGATGGATTGGCGTAGGACGTGTGGGACGGTCTCTTGCTGCAAAGGAGCCACCTGGACAGATGGTGAAGGCCAGCCCCCAGCTCAGCCTCTGATCAGGGTCCAAGAGGCAGGCAGGTATCTGTCTCCAGACCAACTGTGAGTCAGGCAAGAGAGAGGACGGTGCGCAGGGAAATGAGGAGAAGGGCTTCAGCCCAAGAAGCTTGGCATCCAGGCAGCTTCGGAGCGGGGCTGTCCTGCTCCCAGCGGACTCCAAGCTGAAGGAAATGCAAATTTTGGGGTGTTTTCTGATCAGATCTCCCCACTTAAGCAAAAAACTGACAACCTTTTGTTTTGAGGAGTGCAGAAGACGAAGCTGCAAGACCAGAGAGGGTGAGGCTGTTGGCATGCAGGTGTGCTGGGTAACTAGCTGCCTTGAAAGTGAGCTGGGGAAGCTATTGTGGGCTGGTTCCCTGGGTACCGCTGCCCCTGATCTGCCGAGCTGTGTTTGCACAGAGCTTGTTCCAAGCCGTCGTCTTTGCACTCGGATCCTGCCTCCCCATCTGCTCACCTGCCGTCCATCACTGCCTACACTCTGGGATTAATGCTCCCGGCTCTGCCTGCCAGCAGTCTGACTCCCTCAAGCTTTTGTAGCCTGCTTTCTCGAGGATCCGATCAACTATTCTCCTGTCCCGCTTCTCAGCGCACACCGACTCAATCTCTGTCATCCCCACACACCCTCGCGTGCACACACACACGCTTCAGCTAAACGCCTGTTGTGTGTTGCATTGCTCACAGCATTAAAAGCGGGGTTTGCTTCAGCAGTGTGATTATCCCATGTGTAAGGCATTTTCCCTTCATTTGTCTTCCGTGGTTGGGGGAAGGCAGCGCTATGCAGAGCTTGCAAAAAATTTGTTTGCGCCTTTATTAATGGTGAGCAGGATGGTGTCTCTGGTGTGTGACAGGGAAGCCTGAGCCATTATTTTAAATTTTTATTTAAAAAGCAACAAAACAGTCACAAAAAAACCCTCACAACAGAATGTCTGCCTCTTACCTACATAGATCATCATCGTCTTACAGCTCTATGTAGAATAGCCCATTTCCCCCTCAGCCCCGTGCCCTGATGGGACTGAGTTCCTCAAGAAATAGGATTTATGACTCACACCGGTTTTTAATATACTATCAGAACGCTGCTGTGTCTGAAAAGCTATGATACTTACTCTGGATCCCAGCAGACTTTCTCGCCAATATTGACTTGCAGATGAAAGCTACCATGTGCCATTAAAATAAAGATGCTGAGCCTTGTCATCATACGGTTGCAGGGCAGAAGCATCAGGCTCTCGCAGGGAATGGTGGTGGCAGGGGATTCACGGCCCTGTTACTCTGGCAGAGTGTCCCCAGGCCTCTGACTCCTCCTTGGGTGGACAGGAGCCGGTCGTGTGCGGAGCTGTGAGGCTGGTTGATGGCTGGTGTCCCTGCCCCGTGCCTTCTGATGGCTGTGAGTATTTGCAAGGGCTGGGCTGCACAGAGGGCACGAGCCCGTGTCACTGGAGCTTGTGGCGAGGCAGTGTGCGTGCTGTTGTGTGCTTTTGCTCAGCACACCCCATGCTGGAGCGTTGCAGTAAACAGCTTTAATGCAAATTTTGTGCAGGGCTCAGAGCCGTGATTAAATCACCACGGTTTTACTGTTGGCTGTGGTTTTCTCATTCTCCACATGTGCACTCTTAGCTAGGGCTGGGAGACTGGAGATGTGCTCTATCTGATGGATCTCAGGCCCGATTTTCAGCTTTTGCAATGTTTTAATAATACTGCTTTTCTGCCTTGGAAACAAACCACAACCTAATCACCCTCTTTGACTTTACTGTCAGTTCAAGACATTTTTCTGATAAACCGTTTTCGGAGTCCAGTACGGGTTAAAAGCAGGCAAGGTAATTACGGTGGGGGATACTTGAATTGAGAAATAATAAGAAAAGAAAGGAATCTACGTACACGTGGGCTACATATGTGCCTGTGTGGGTGGATGCAAGTGCCCACTGCTCTCTCTGTGACTGCATGTGTCATCTGCTTGGGTTAATGAGTTTCTGTGGCTGGAGATGCCACTCAGCGCTGCCCGTCTGTGCGTATGTTCCTGCCCTGGGGTAATGACTCGATCCAAAGTGGTGGAGTTAAATTGGGCTTCAGTCCCTTGTATTTGCTGAAGTTATGCCCACGGAGTTACACAACTTCAGCTGATGGTGAAGCACAGTCAACTGATGACTTGTAGCAAACCTATTTATTTTAGTCTTTTATCTAGTTCTTTTCTTGTTCCCATTGTTGCTGCAAAATGAAAGAGAGATGAGTTCTTCAGGCTGACCACAGATAGTTGCTCCGGAACCTTTATAACAAAGAGCAGAAGCAGGAGGAGATTGCAAGGGGATGCTGACAGCATCCTTGCTGAGGGACAAGTAGTATAATGTAGGATATACAACCCTTACAGCTGGACAGAGGACTGATACCCAGCTAGGTGAGATCACGAGGAGCACAAGCAACTGTTACCTGTGTACATTCAGTCCTGTGAGTAAATGATGCTGTGGCATGGATTTCATCTAATAATGAGCTGATCAAAACCGATGAAGGTGCCTCTTATGGGAAATGCTGGCGTCTGAGCAGTCATCTTTCTCCCTAGTCAAGGCACAGCATAAGTCAGAATAAAGACGCATGTCTTCTAATGACTAATATTCTGAGGGAGAAATGAGGAAAAATGTGAAAGCGTTTCACTCACCTCAGGTTCAGTTTCCAGATCTCCCAGCCCCTTCGGTGCCTCATGGAAGCTGTGGCCCAGGACCTCCCTGTGCTGAAGGGCTCCGCATCCCATCAGACTAATCAGAGTTGGGCCTTCCTGGGTGCATTAGAGCCTTATATTTAGGCTGAGTTATCAGAGAGAACATTCTGATTTCATCAAAACCTCATTTTCCAAAGGAAAAATGTTTCAGTCAACCTTAGTGCTGATTATGCAGCCAAGCAGGAGGAGTATAAACAAAACAAAACGTATTTTCGCTATGCATAGCTTTTCATTCTAGATTAAAGCAAACAACCAGAAAGAATATTGGTCTCCCATGAGAGAGCAATGTATTGGTGAGCCTACGGTAAGAAGGTAGGAAGATGCAGCAACTTTGAGAGCAAAATGGCCATTGGGGAGAATTTTCGAAACAGATTTAAAGGGGAAATACACAGAAAGCGGAGAAGCAAGAATCTCTTGCTGCTTCCACCATAATAATAATCATACTTTGCCCAGTGCGTATGCTTTACTGCTCAGTGTAGCCAAGAGCCAAATTCCCTGCCCACCAAACAAAATCAGCAAAAGGCAAGACTGGCTTTGCAGGCAGGAAAACTTCATGGGTGCATCCATCAAATCCTGCAATGGGACCAGTGAAGCACGCAGGCTGCAAGGCATCAGTAATGAGAACTGGAGAATAAAAACCCACAGCAGCGCGGGCTCAATAATTAATCAAAGCTGAAAATCTTTCTAACGAAGGCAGCAGCCCCAGCAAAACAAAAAGAGAGCATTTAAGGAGTTAGGGGGTCTGAAGAAGAAAGGAGGAGGTTTCACAAAGCAGGTTACCAGCGGAGGGGGAAAGAATGGCTGCAGCATCTCCCTTCTCGAGGTTCTCAGGAATGCAATGAAGCTGGTATGGTGATAGGTAGGAATGATGTTAATCTTATTTGTTTTTTTTCTGTGACCTGATCCATGTAAGTGCCTTTACTGGTGGCTAGCTACTAGTATAAGAAGGAGCTCATTATATAGAAGAAAATCTCCTGCCTTGGGAGCCTGCATCCTAGAGATGTCTCTAGTTTTCAGGGTGACACCACACATGTGTTTCTCTGAGTCCCTGTTCTAACGTATAAAGTTGTCTGGCAAAATTCCCAGTTGAGTCTCAAGGCTTGCTTAATTATGAATCAAAGCCTTAATACATACCTTGTGCTTCTCCCTCTTTCAAACTGAGGACCTCAGGTTGCTTCTCACACCAAAGGGGGGGAATGATTCATAGAGAGTTGGTTGTGAGTGGCAGGTGGACTTCAGCCTTAGCAGGCATGAAATAGGAGCCTTATTATCCCCGTCCCCATGCACGTTGCGAGCCATGAGGTTTCCAAAGCCGAGGAAAAAGCAAGCTGTTACTCACAGCAGGGTTCTCACTAAGCACGTGAAACTTTTCTGCCCTGTGGCTTGATGCTTCTTTGAAGGTAGAGACCAAGATGGTATAGAGATGGCTTCTGTGAAGTAACCAAGCAAATCCAGTGGGTGTGTTAGCGAGAATACTTCTGTGATGGTGAGAAATATTTGTCCAACTGCCTGCATGTGATCCCTGTTTGTGTTATCCAAACACCAAGGGGACTGTAGTTCTCCTGTCTGGTAATGTGCCCTTACAACTGAAGAAGTGCCTGTTGGTTGAGAACTTGCTCAGGAAAAGAGGCATTGAGGGACACATCACCATTATCTACCACTCTCTTCTCCATCTGTCCTTTGGGCACTTGGCCCCTTTCAAAGTCTTTGATCTGGAGTTCAAAATCCTGTGCGAGCTACTAGTTTCTCTGTAAGGTTGTATCACTTCAGTATGTAGTTGCTTTATAGGATTGATTGGGTAGAGTGACACAGGTGACACAGCAGTCCCACTAACTGCATCTCTATGCTGGAATTCTCAACTATGGCACCAGCATCTTTGCATCACCTCCACACATGTTTGCTTTTACTTTTATACCTCTCTCTTGAAAAGCATGCAACCCTTTTTCCCCAGTACAAGAGGAAAAGCTCATTGTTGTTGTTTACACTTATGGGAAGCAAGCAAATAAAAATGGGGATGGGGCCAAGTTAGGACCAATAGATAAAATGGATTAGGCAGATAGATGGAAACCAAATTAGCTGTGAAGCCAGTGTCAAATAGAATAGAAAATCATTTCCACCCAATAGCCAGCTGAAAGATTTAGCAAGACAAGAAGGAAATAATCAAGATTGCCTAATTGCCAAGTAACCTCTCAGTCATCCTTTCACTCCCTTTCTTCCCTGATACAATCTGTCTCAGATTTCTCTATTAAAATGGAGGAAAACATCTTTTGATGTGGTCTGCTATGTGAACTGCAAGACAGACTCAAAGAAACTCCTCTGAAAGAAAGGCCCTTTATGTAAAGCTATCTCTAATGTGCCATACAGCTGCCTCACGAGATTTTTGGCTGAAGGAAATAAAAGAGAACATGCCAGCAAATACTGTGTATGCTGTTCCCTTCTGGGTTGGCTCTGTTATCTAGCATGTCACATACAAAGTTTGATATGCAAACAGTTGGTGAAGAATTAAGTAAATAGCAGGGATATATGGGGTGCACTTTCTCTCCATGAATTGCTGATAATCCCTTCCTGGGGGTGGAAAGGGAGAGCTTTGAGGAGCTGAAGAGCAGCTTTTTAATTAGTGAGAGCCTCTGGCCACATTGAGAAGTAGTGTTCAGCAGCAGTGTTCTCGGAGAAAACAAAATTTATGCAGGGATGCAGCGATGGAAATCTGTTCCTACAAGCCTGGCAAAAGGGGTCTATCTTGCGTTGCTTTTCCATTTCTTCTAAAGGACTTAAAGATATGTAAAGGCTATCATATAATCTGTTGGCAGAAGAAGTAGGTAGAGCTGTGTGTGTCAGGAGCCTGATAATAGGCTGCATGGATTTTCCTGCAAGTGACTTTTTCAAACCTTGAGTGGGAAAAAAAATTGTCAGAGGTGACTCTGAGAAGCAAGCTTACTTTTCCTCCTGGAGTGTATTGAACATTAACGATAAAGTCCCTCGGAAGCAGGCTCTCTGGATTCCTGCAACCTGTGAAGTTACCAGGTGATGCTAATGGGAATCAGGCACGATGTGCAAGGTGCAGATGAATGTGCCCATTCATTTTCCATGACCTGTGCACTCTTCAACCTGCGAGGTGGGGGGAGGATGCCTGGCTGGTGGTCACTCTGTGCCAATTCAAAGCACGTAACCTGGAAAAGCCAGACTTGAATGCTGAGTGCTCAAGAGGCCTGTGCATATTGGGTCACATCTCCATCTGGGCAGGTTTTCTGCATTTTCCAACTCCGGTGGAGTGACCGACTGCCTGCTCTCCCTGGAGGAGCGGGCTTTGGCCACCGGATCCCAGGTGGAGGAGGAGCAAGTCTGGAGCTCTTGCTGGGTTTCTGCGTAAACACCAAATGTTATTTCTGACTGACTGGACGCTTCCTGCGAAGTAAGAAAGAGGGCAAAACGTTATTTAGACTACATGCTTCTGTTAAAATACTGCTAGGCAGATACCTGTGATATTTTCATTTCTTGCTCTAAATTAAAAGGGAAGGAAGACTCCCTTGAGAATGTCTTGGTTGTGTTCAGGGCTGAGATTAGTTTTTGTTTTTAAGTCTTTCTTCATTATTGAAAACCAGAGAATTTCCTGAGTTGACAAAAGGCGTGATGTTGCTAAATGAAGCAAATAGAAAGTTAAAACAGAGATCTCCGTGGTTGAGACCTGAGTGCTAATGAAAGGCTAGGAGGTAAAGACAAAGTGCTTGACCTTTTCAGCAAGGTTTGAGCAAGGATTCTGCAATGAAGGATTTCCAGTCAGCACTGCTGTAAGTCCTGTCAAAACTGAGTCTTCAGCCGTGTACAGCAGAGTGGCATCTATGCAGGTATTTTGCTAGGATGGATGGGTGGGCTGAGTCATAGAGGCCTTCACCACATTCAGGTACCAGTTTACACAGCTCTGCGAGGGTGCGTCTACTCGGTGAAAATCCATAAACCCATTTGCTCTCTGTGGCCATTACGTCAAACAAAACTACATGAAAATGTTCACAATTTCAGCGTTGTTCCTTTCACTCAAGTTGACGCAGTGCTGGGGGCCAAGGCTGACTACGTTTTGCTGAAGGAGGGAATGGCGGGGGCTTGACTGGGACTCCCTGAAGTGCTTCCCCTCAGCACGTGCCCTGCCATGTGGGCACTCTCCCAGTCTGTTTCCTATCACCACAGGCATATCACAACACCAAATTTGCAGGGACTGGTGGCATCGTGCTATCTGTTTGGCTTTTGGTCAAGCCCTGTGCTGCGCCACAGGGGCTGCGGCCTACTCGCTGAGGCAGCCATGCCCAGCTTCCCCTCAGCCCTCCGGGACAGGGGCAGGTGAGAGAAGTGCTGTGTGCCAGGCATCTTTCCCCAAAAGATACATCTTTCCCAAAAGGAGAGAAGGTGAGGGAGGCATCTGTGCTTATAGAAAGGACAGCCTGTGAACTTGTGTTTCTGCCAGGAGCCGGAAAGGTCTATTCTTAAAGTAAGTACCTGCTCTGAGAAGCTGGTTTAATTTTTCCCCCTCAGGGAGGTTGCTTTGAAGAAGAGAAAAGTGCTTTTACAGCAGAGTTGCAAGCAAATCCTTTCCCTTCAGTGTCATTTCCTACTTGTTGAGAAAGGGAGAGCGGTTCTGGGGAAAGGAACATTGAAATCATCTTCTAAATCACTTTGGTTATGGATCTCTTCGGTATTGTGTGAAAACCTGGTGTAAATACACCATTAAGAACAGGCCTGGCTGCAAACAGGCCACACATAGCCAATGTATTCAGATCAAATGGGTATAGTGAAAGCTTTAAGTAAGTAGCAGATAAAGGGGGAAAATGCCTATTTAATAAATAAGCACAAATACAAAGACACGTACAAAGCAAGCAAGAGAAAAATCTCGTGTGACTCTCATGGGAAATAATAACATTACTGTAGGAGACTAGGCAAAGGAATGAAGCTAATAAATGAGAAACATCTAGTATATCAATTCTATACCCCAGCAGTGAATTGCGCTGTTTTATACTGCAACTAAGGCTCTGGATTTTATTTATTTATTAACATAAAGAATCAAAATAAATACTGAAGATTCAGGGGGGAGGTGTGAGCTGAATCCATTGCTCCAAAGTTATGCTAGCACAGATGTGTGGAGAATGGCAAATGCTAGTGACTAAGTCCATCAGATCTGTAGAAGACCTCTCTCATTCAAGCTTTCTGCCTTACAGAAGGACAGTAGCATGAGAAAACCTGCCTCAACCTGCCTTTTCCACAGGTGTAGGTCTTAGTGATGCACTACCAGGGGTTAGAAGTACAGCCATGTCAAGGGCACCTTTGGCAGCCAGGATAACTAGTTTGTATAGGCTTTTTTTTTTTTTTTTCTTTTTTTTTTTTTCTTTCTTTCTTTTCTCTGAGACCCCATTTACTGCCGAGATGTTGTTTTAACTTGGTCAGGAAACAGTTCTAAGTGGCAATATAATGCATCTGGTATCTGCTAAGTACATAGAGTGAATGGAGTTTGCACAACACAAAGTCAGGGGAGGCAGCTAAAAACTACCAAGAGGGTGAAAAGTAAAGTAGGGGATTTTTTTTTCTTCAGCCTCATAGACATCTTATGAATTGTTTAGTTCTGTTTTCCTGCTAGAGAGATCATGTCACCCACCACTGTGCACATAAAGACAGAAGTATATAAATTACCTCCACCTAAATGATTACTGAAAGAAATAGCAGCATTTGTCCATCTTTAATGTTTTACAGCTTAGCTTAGACGAAATCCCCAAATTAAGAATGAATATTTAGTTTTAACTCGCCTTTCTTGTAAACATGCATTATAATAAAGCCGTTAAAGACAGTATAATAACATCTCAATTCTCAAATAACACCACGCAAGACATTCATATTTTTCTGTGAGCTTTGACAAATGTGTAGGATCTTGCAGCTGTTCAGTATTCTGGTTATTTCAGACAAGCAGAGCTTAATGATGGTTTCTTATGAGAAAAGTATCTGAACAATGCATCATAGATGAAGAGATATTATAATGGCCATTATAGTGAAAAGCGTGTATGTGCTAACGCATCTGAAGTTCTGCAGATAAATTGCAAAACGAGCTCATTATAAACACAGGTAAAGTCTTGCTTCCACTGCTGTCCGTATCTCTTCTGGCCCTTGTTTTCAAAACACATGGCCCTGTAACTTAGCCTTGTTCTTTGTATATGTAGTCCACAGCGATTTTGCTGCCAGCATTTGCTACAATTAAATGCATTGAAGTTTCCTGGTTTAACACAGCACTTCATGGAAAAAAGAGACTGCATTTCAAGACTTGCTGGAAAGCTGTTTGGGTATGATGGGCCCTCTTCTAGGACTTGTTTTGTTTCTGATCCATTTCTGATCTCTCTAGCACATGTTCAGTCTCAAATTTACTACTATGAAACCAGGCTCTGGCCTGTAGCCTAGGGAGTTTTAGGACTCATTTTTGTTCATAGTCATGTCCTAGCCTCCTTAAGCAAAAATCTTGTGTATTTTATACAAATGAGAAAACACTCTGAGGAAAAAAAATATGTAATTTATAAGCTTTTTCCATGAATATCTGTCCAACCTGAAATCTTGTGTCTTATAAAAGGGACTTCAGAAAGCCTATTTTAGGACAGATTCAGCAGTCTGTTTCTTTTATCAAGAAAATTGGCTTCCTCTTTTTGGTGAACTGTATTTTGCTTTTGCTGTGATAGATCTTTCTTTGCTAAAGATTTTATTATGCTTAGAGAAATTGACTGGGACCAGCATGAGTTGGGGTCAGCTAGGACCAACTATAACAGCCCTTGCCTAATCCCTCAGCGCTTTAGGTTAAGTTACCTCATCTACCATATTACCTTTCCCTTCCTATAAACAGCAGTCTTTGAGTTAAATCAACATATGCATTCAGAAAATGTCATAATCAGTCTTTCATGCCGTGTGCACAAATTATTTCAGGCTACTTCAAATTTGTCGTAGACTTCTTGGTTGCAACCTATTTAGAGAAGGACCACCCCTTTCTCTCTCCTTCTCCCCCTCAGTGTCAAGAGAATCGAGGACAGGGGACAGAAGCAAGGACAAGTTTTGGATGAAATTTTATTCATTGTTTGAAAGTAGCAGTAAGAAAGAAGTAAAAGGCTTTTGGAAACCTGTGAATGCAGGTAATAGGCAATGCGTACTGAATAACAGGATTGAAATCTGTGATCCAGAAGACACAAAGAAACAGAATATTTTACTGGAATTTAAAAAGAAATAGTGTTTTGCTTTGTTTTGGATGTATTGCATACATAGAGAAAAGAAAAAAACTAGCTAAAATTCGCTGATAGAGTTTGATAACAAATTACATGTAAGACTCAAATTAGTTTATGCTTCTGCACAAAAAGGTTGGCAAGATGTCACAAACCATGCACGCTTAATACAACTCTGTGCATCTGTTAATCTAGCAAGTAGCTTGTGAAATTCTACAGTAATAAATTACTATTGTGAAAACCTACAGTAATAAATTACTGTTCTGAAGTGTTTGTAATCTTAAGCGAAAAATAAAGAAACTCAGATCTTTTGTTTAAAATATAATGCACAGTGCAGGCAAAATTATTATAACACATACCTTAAAGAGAAGGCAATTTACTGTTAAAATCTGTCAATTATTACAGGCAAGCCTGCAAGGGTAGTAAAATAAGTGCAACTGTCAAACATAAAAAAAGAAACCCATGGAAGGGGTGGCTACACGTTTGAAGTTTTAGGAAAAAAAAAATCCGATAAATCTGAGAAATCATTCATGCTGGTTCTTTGAGGCAGTGATTAAAAAAAATAAATGCATGTACAAGTAGAGAATTAAGGTAATATTGCCTGATTCTAGCTGGCATTTCATGGTGGTAGTGGTGGTTTGTTTGGTTTCTTTTTTATTTTTTTTCGTCTGACTGTGCACACGTCCAGCTGATTTATGCATCTCCACCTCCAAACCCTATACAGAGGCGGGGAGAAACATTACAATCATGTTGCACATGGGGTAAACAGAATTGCTTACAATTACAAACCAGATCAGTAGCAGAGCCAAGAAGAGCAGCCAGCTTTTCCTTCTTCTTTACTTTGAATCCTACATCCAATTTAGTGAAGATTGTGGCTCTAAAGTTATATTAAATTAGTTGTCTGTTCCCCCTCTCCCTTGACCTGTATAAACATAATAGTCCAGACCCTCAGCTGCTAAAATCACTGCAGCTCCATCTGGCCCATTAATGTGTGCATGCATGCCAGTGGACAAGATTGCAAGTTGTTACCTACTCCCTGCCTAACAAACCTGGCAAAAAAACAAGAGTAATAAACACATAAAACTGTCATTAAAAAAATTGCCAGCTTAGGTTGCAGAGATTTCTTCCTCTGCAGCCTGATGGTGGAGATAATAGCCAAAAATCCCCCATCTAATACTCTATCAAGAAACGACTATTCTTCCAGTGAGCGTTGAGTGGAATTCTGCAAGCCTAGGATAAATAGCCGACGTACGTGTAATAAGAGTCTTCTCTTCTGAGAAAGAGAGAGAGAGAGAGAAATCTGTTGGGCTTTATGCAGGTAGCAGGTTCCTAATCTCTTGTCTCTATAATTTTAATAACGGAATTAATGACAGGATTAGCATAGCCGCATCAAGATGATCTCTCACGTGAAACCAACAGAGTGTCGTGGCAAAGGGCTGGTCAGCAGGGATGCTCGATGATAACTTTTTTTTTTATTGGGTGTGGGGAAGCAGAGATGTACTTTCTGTAGCCTCAGTGCCCAGGATTTGGCAATATTCAGAAGTGTTTTGCCATGTGGGAAATTAAAATCTGCAAGTACAAAATTGCTTATTTAAAAACAAAGAACAGCAACAAAACCCATGTTAGTTCAATTAAAGGGTCAGCCCAGGGAAGCCAAAATAGATTTTTTATTTGCTAGGAAGCAAGGGACTGGAAAAAGATACATCTAGGTAGCAGGTATTTGTAGTGAACCGATGGGAGTAAAGGCACTTGCTCCACTTAATCACGAACCAACAAAATGGAAAATGGCCCTTCTCAGCTCAAGAATATGCTCTGGAAAACAAGCCAGGATGAAGAGGGAAGCTCGTAGCATTTCAAAAATATGTTCTGCTTTCCCTTTTTCCCCACTATCCCTTCCATCCCCTTTGAAATCGAGGCATCTTCAGCCCATAAGCAGGTATTTATTTTTAGTTTTGTTTCAGGACTGGCTTAGCGGTTTGTGGTGAGCAGATGGGGATTTGATATTACATTCTGTTTCAATTGTCTTTCAGTTAAATTAATTGCAATAATGATCCCCTTTATTGATGTAACTCCTGTTTCCAGAAGTGTCCTACTGTAAGAACATTACAATCTGAGGAATTTGGAGTCATATACCTGAATACGGGATTATAGCTAGAAATGGTCCTTGAACAAAATCTCGGATTCAGGCAGCATGATACTTGAGAATCAAGTGGAACTTTACATCTTTCTCCTAGGTCTTTATTTGTTGTTTCCTCGGCAGGACTATCAGGTGTCTAATTTGGGTTCAGGCCTCCCATGTTGCACCTAAAGGTTCCTGCGTTTAGGGCTCTTCTCCAGGGCTCTCCCATCTGATGCAGACCCCATGCCCTCCTCCATGTTGCGCACGCCTCCTCAGCTTCCTCCGCATCAAACGAATGGAAATCTATTTCAGTTCCCATTAAGCAGGTAATGAGTTTGATGGCGTATCAGAAAGGCGCCGACACTGACGTGACCGCCTCCACGAAGCTCCTGCAAGACCTGTGTTTTATATCCTGCCTCGAAACCAAACAAAAGAGAACTGCTTTTTAATTCACCGGGTTTATCTCTCTGGGCTTAGTGAATTCTGGTGCTCATAAAAAGTGAGAGACAGCTATTGCAGGCTAAAGGCTAGCACGGTGCAGGTTTCATGCATACATACAGCTCTGCTAAACACACCTTCGCGCTGACCCTGCGGCATGTCCTATCCTAATAATTCATCCTCCCTGAGTCCCCAGCACTCTCCTCACCAGGTCTTTCTCGGTGTCTCTGTTGCAGCTCGCGCTTTCCTTTTTAATATTGCAGGCTTGGGTGCCCTCTGATTAGCGACTGAGCTCTGCAGCAGGTTTTGTGAAGGGTCTAGGGTGAAGCCTTCTGAATTCATTTTCACTTTTGATAGGAACCAGACAGTGAACTTTTAGTTTCCTGATGAGGTAATGATTTGCCAGCTGATCCCCTGTGGTCCTTCCTGATTTAGGATCTTCCTCTGGGGAGACGCGTGTACATTTAGGAATGAAGTCACTTTTAGAGGACTCTGTCCTGAATTGGAAATCATAAGCACGGGCCTCGCTGAGCCTGTTTTCTTTGCACTAAACGGGAGTTTGTTACCCAAATGAGAAATTTCTCTCCTCAGCAGATGTTTTTCTATGCTTTCCATTCCTTTTTAAAAACACAATGAAGCTCTAAAGGCTGGAAAAGGTCAAATGTTTTACTGAGCATTATTCAAGGAGGAGGAACAGATCTATCACGAGCCAGTGTGCCGAGACCCCAGAAACGTCAGATAAGCAGAATATCTGGTTACCAGAATTGGGGCAGCTGGTCCCAGGTGAGAACAGCCCCACAACTTCTTAGCGCTCCTTTTCAGCACTTAGCTTTAAGATTTCTCCAACTCAGACATAAAATAAAACACACACACACACACTGTGCTTTTTCTTATCAAAGAGAATTTCAGGCAGAGAACGAAATCCTGTCCCTATTTACATCAGAAAGGTTTAGCTGTTCCCTTCAAGGGCGCTTGGATTTCACCTGGAGAACCGTCAGCGGTGTGTCTCATTTCGTAATTTGAAGTGACACATTTTGAAAGGCAAGTAAGAAAAGTTGACCACTCGCTCACAGAGTAGCAGGGAGATCTGTATCTCATCCGTAGGATAGACTTGACAGCCATCGCTCTGAAATTGGTCTGTACAGACTTGTTTGTACAGGCTGGAGAGGGCAGCCTCTAATGGTGGTGGGAATTACGTCCAAGTGCAGGGATCCTTGATACAGAAAACGAAAAGGATTTAATAAAGATCTACCGCTTACAGAATGCTTTCCCTCCACAAATCTCCAAGCACCTCACACCGGAGGTAAGCATCATTATCCCCATTAATGGGTTTCTCAGATTTGTCCTGCAGACATTTCTGGTTGGGTAAAGCCAGGTTGGCTGAGAGGGACCGCGGCGCTGTTAACGATTCCCTCATGCTTCATGGAGACCTAACTGACTGATGCTGGAGGCCAAGTTGCAGCGCAGGCAGGTCCAGGTTTAACTCTCCTTGCCATGTGTGTAATGAAAAACAGGAGGACAAATCACCGTGCGATTTCCATGCAGTTCCAGTAGGTTTCTCCCAAGGGTCGAGAGTTGTCGCATGCCCCTCCTTCATCTTTGAGCCTGGGATGACAGTTTGGGGTAATTGAAATATTGTGGTGGATTTTCAACATGTTTTGTTTATAGTAGCAGATTTGATCCTTACATTCTGCTTTGTTATCTCACGTTGCTGTACAACACAGCGCAGAAGGACCTTATTAGCTGAGTACAACCCTACACTGATACATCTATACCATGTTGAGTCTCAGCTGGATGTGGTGTGGAGCCTGCTTGTGTACCTGCGGGTGGACACTTTGCTGCAGGGTGGTGAGCATACTTTGGATGCAGAGGATTTTTATATATTTTTTTCCCTTCAGGAGTGTCACAGCTGAGTTAGCCCACAATATTCTTCCAATTTACTGCCTGGACAGCCACCTAAAAGAATGTCTTTGCCTCCTCTTGGCAAAGGTTTCTTCACTCATTTTCCATGCTCAGACTGTTGATATTTTGTAAATAAGATTGGTTGGCTCTAAGTGGCTGGAATTTTATTTATTCCTCTGACTTCTATAACATTCACAAGGTGAATGTATAAGCCTAGTCTGCCTCTCTTGCTAGATGCAAGAGAGTCAGGGATGGCCTCATGGTTTTTATAAATCAGAGGCTTTCCTAGAGTAAGTTGACCATTCTTAAAGACCTCAAAAGCCACTGCTGGGTCAAGAAGTCCTTGTTAAATGCTGTCACTATCACCAAGCCTCCATCCTTTCAAGTTCAGGGGGAAAAAAACATCGATAAGCTGTGTCTGTAAAATTCCAGTTATACTTGGACCTACAAAAACTCTGCTTTTGTCCGTTCGGTTGTTTGAATTATACTAGCTGAGCTCCAAAATGACTGTCTGGTGGTTTTTGGTTCAAAAGCAGCTGTTTGTCTTGAGCATTTTTGCAGTATCGTGATTAAGGCACGTGCATAGGGAATGTGGAAGTTATTTCAAGATAGATCGTCTTCTGCTCTCAAGCCTTCTGTGATGCTGGGCATCGCATTTCATTTTTTGCACATCAGGTAACCATTTTGGAGATGTTCTTATTGATAATATCATGGATTGTCCTCCTAAACACCTCATGTGCTCAGGTTCTCGTGCCAGGGAGCTACTCAAATATGTCTTGTTCTCTCAGACCCTCTCACTGTGTGAACAGTCATTCATGTTCCTTTCTTAAGATGGAAAGCAGCCTCCTTCCAAACCCAGTAATGTGCTTAGAAAAAGGAAGAGAAGTTGTGGGCAGGGGAGGGGTGTGCTTCGTACGTGGTGCCAAGCAGCATCCCCCTGGGGAGGACCTCACGTTCGTTCCTCTGGAGCCTGCTGTCTCGTATGGCCTCAAGAAGTACAGTGAGTTGATGCTATTTGCCCTGTGCTTTCCAGGGCAGGCCTTTGGAGTTCAGGGATTCAGCTTCTCGTTGCTGATAGCTGTGAGAACTGTCACCGCTCGTCTCCTGCTAGCTCCTTGTAGGAGCTGGTACCCCTGGGGAGCCCCCGCTGGCCCTGCTGCCGTCTCTCTGGTTTTCTGTCATGTGGAAATCCCTCCTCATGGCAGCCCCGGCTTGCCTGTGGCATCCCCAGAGAGCTCCTCCGTACCTCCCCAGCGCGACAAAACTCTTTGTGGGGGAATCTCGCTAGCTGCAGGCTGCGGGAACTCTGCTCCCTGCCAGCCACCGGTGGCATCGTGTTCTGCGTTACCGAGCAGAAGGGATTAATGAAAAAAAAAACACACACACCGAAGGAGTCCGTAAGAGGAATAAGAACAATGACAAAGCAGAGAAGAAATCCCAGCCAAGCACACCTTCCACTTAGTGGGAGAGGAGAGGGGAAGCCTAAAGCCGCAGCACAAATACTGATTATTCCTGTCAAGGATTTGCTGCTGTTGCTAAGCTACTGGCCTCTTTGGAAAAACCTTGAAGTATGGGGTGCATTAGGAGCTCATTAGGGTCCCGGGGACTTGCGCTAAATGTACCATACGTCTCCGTGCAAAACGCACACCAGAAGTCACAACAGAAACTTCCTGCCCGGAGTTTAGACACTTTTCCAGTTCCTTTCTCTGCCAAACCTTAGAAATCCAGGGGTGCAAGCTGCGCACCAGCTTGCTGGGGAGGCCAGCGAGGCCCATTTAACTCGGAGGCACGGAGCAGAGCCTGCAGCCCGGAGCTGGCTGCCCAGGTGTGACGGAGGAAGCCCGGCACACTGACAGCTGGTGGGAGGGCGCTGGGTTGTCCTCGGGGGGATCTGGGCAGCGCGCTTCCATCCGGAGAGATCACACGTGTGGTCTCTGCAGGGAGCTGGTAACGTGGCGGGGCTGAACGGGAAATGTGCATCTCCGCTGTTTTACATAATATTTAATGAATGATATATTAGGAGCCCCAACAGGATTTTAGCTTTATTTAATGTAATTTATAAATTAAACAGTCCAGACTGGGCGGAGAAAATTAACCGGCAGGCTCACTAGGAGCAAACTGCGGGTCTCAGGAACAGGCAGCAGCTACATTACACGGATCATGTGCCATTTAGCTAACTAGGCATGAATTAAGCAGAGAAACACTCTTCCACGTTGCGGAGTCATCAGTTTCCATAACTCATCAACCTGGAATCCACATTTGAATTGGGAGCAAACCTTAGCCTGGTGGTTCAGGGAGCGTTTTGGAGGGGGGAAAAGCCAGAACAGATACACAGAGAATCAGTCACCCATTTTCCAGATTGATTTCTAGGATTCAGGTGTAAGGGTAGCACTCAAGGAGGTAGGAGAGGAGCTGTGATCTTAGCATCTTCAAATCTGGTGGCTGAGATGGTGAAAATATCTCTGGGAGGAAGCAGCTCAAAGCAGTGTGAACCCTGGATTGCTGCCTCTCACAGCTCAGCCATTTCGGAGGAGATCTGGGCAGCTGCTCCTAGTATAAGTTCCTAAGTGGTGTTTACTCTTTCTTTTACTTGTATTCTTCTTTTTTTTTATTATTTATTTTTATTTTTTTTTGGTTCTGGCCTGTAACTCGCAAGCCTAACGTGTTAAGCACCACTAAGTGTACTTCTGCCTTGACCTGAATATTAAGTTTATCCTCAACTGAAAGGACGGGAGAGCAGCGAGTGGGGTAAAACAGACGAAGTGAGCAGTCTCCTTGGAGGTGGTGAGTCAGAGTAAACCAATTATATGCAGGCGGTCCTCAAGGAACGGCACCTCACGATATCTTTAATGAGCATGGGGGCAGGGAGTGGTTCCCATCACTCTGCGAAGGAGCAGACTGATGGCTTTTTGCAAGGGAATTCCCTCTGGCAAGCAGGAACTCGTGTCCTGCTGCAAAAGTCTAACAGCTGAGATTAAGCATCCCCCCAGCCCCGGCCCCAAATAAGCCTGAAATAACATGCCAGTTTTCCCATGTGTTGCATGGAGAAAGTTAAGGACCTCAGAATGGCATTCACCCAAATGAATGCTCTGCGTAGATGTGCTTGGGTTAGCAACAAGGATAGGAGGGTCTGAAAGCTCAAACATTTTGTTTAGGTTGCTAAACAAAACAAGACATCATTTTGGCCCAGTTTCTTCCCTGCGTTAGAGGGCTTGCATGAACCTCTGCTGCTTCTAAGCCAAGAAGGAAAGACAGCACCTCACCTTCCTGTTTACATGCTGTGAAAACTTTCTAATTTGAAGATTTACAAACTTTGTTGTTTGAAGATTTAGAAGCTCATGCTATGGCTATTTTTGTCTAGGAGAGCAGAAATGAACAGCACTTATGCCACCTTCATATAGAGCTTGTAAATTGCCTGCAGAGGCCAAGAGCACTTGCTCCCCATCTGCAGAAAAAGAAGGGTGGTGGTTTTTTCCTGAAAAAAAAAAAAACAAAAAAAACACAAACAAAAAACAACACTTTGAAATCTTCCTTTTCACTGATGTAGTTTCAAAGACAATTTTTCCAAGCATGAACTAAGCCCAATTAATATAATATCTGCCTGAAGCAGTCTCACTGAGGTAGATATCATCTACCTCCAGTCATTTAATGTGATGTTAACTCTGAAACCTAATCCCTTGATGTTAATGTCACTGTTGCACTGTTTACCTGCTCCTTATGCTGGCAAAATCTCTGGAGGGTCAGGGCTTATCCATAGCTGCTGTGATAGCTGGCAGCAAACAAGTGGACACTATGGAGGCTTTCTGATGGGGAGGAGTTCAAATTTCTGTCCTTCAGCTCTTCGGCAGCACCTCATTACTAAATAGGATCCTGGGACCAGAATATTTAACCATGGTCTGCTGAAAATCTGCCATCCCCATGGGTCCTCGCTGTTGTAAGCCCACAGTCTCTGTAAGAAAATCTATTGCATGTCAAAAAGAGGAGAGCTATAGAAAATAACTGGAATATAATGCCGAAGTAAATAACACCAGAAATTCACTCTGAGTTGCATTATTAATTATATGAATAACGAGGATATAATATTCAACTGGCATCCTTAAAAGTGCCTCTAAATCTGCAGCAGCAGTTGCCACGTGCCTGGAGGTTGCTTTAACAAGGGGCCCTTCCCAGAGTTTCAGCCTGGTTTGCTACAGAGAACACAAGGGTGGGCTCCCCCGCATTGCTCATGGGGTTAGGGGACTGATTAGCTGGTATTCGAAAAGCCCTTGGAAGACACACATTTACCTTTGTGAACGAGAAAGGCCCCTGGAATAGCTGTGGAGGAGTACGCAGCCCCTGTGCCTACTGATGAGGCGTGAGCATCGTCTCAGGGTGCCTGTCCAGCTACATCGTGGTATCCTGTCCTCACTTGTGTGTGCTCCCAGCATGGGCAGCACCAGCCCTGAGCGTTTTGGCTGCAGCGGGGACCGTAACAGTCCTTCCCTCCGACGAGCATCAAATTCACACAGAATTAAAACCAGCAGACACCTTGGCGAGCCCCAGCGCTGCGGTTAGCGCGGGTGAGCGAATGGATGCTGCCACCTAGCAGCTGCGACGGGCTCCTACCAGCCCCCGAGGCTGCTGCTGCTCGCCTTCGGTGCCAGGTCTCCTACCTTGAAGCAAGTTTGTTGACTATTAATTAGTTTCACAGGTGAAGGGCTTTTCTTTTTCCGTTTACATCATCATCGCAGCATGTCGGGCTAAACACGTTGAGTGCTCCTTGCTGCAAACAGCAGTGCGAAGCGAGGAAGCTGTGTGTGCATCTGTGAATCCTGGCATCTGTCTGCGTTGGCATGAACGTGTGCTTGTTTGTGGGTTCACACAAATTTGTGTGCACCCAAATGTATTAGGAATGACAGGAGCCATCTCAGGGGATGGTCATCATTAGGGAAGAGACAACCGTGAAGTCCTAAAGGCCTAAGTTTAAAGAAGAAAAAAAAAAATAAAGATTGCTGACTTCTCTGTTTGCAGAGATAACACTGGATCACAGAAAATTCAGAGGGAAAATAGCTGTGTTACGAGTTTGACCTTTATAGGAGTAAATGTAGTCTCTGAGGGTGAGGCTATCTGATGCAGAGTGGGCACTTGACCTTCGAGCCAAGGTCTGAAAGATGCTGGTGATGCACGTAGAACACATTCAACTGCTTTTCAGAAAACTGAACGATCTCGACAAGGGTCCTGTTCCTGCTGTACTAGGTGTGTCCCAAAACTATGGGCTCTGCTCCAAAAGGCTATGGGCAATGTTCAAAGAGACAGGAGGTAAAGGGTTCGATAAATGCTTCCAAGGAGCAGCTGGAGTGAAATTTAGGAGTTAGCAATTCATGCGAAAGACTCTATCCCATTAAAATGTGCATGTGGTCATGTGTGTTAGGGGCAGCACGAGCAGTGCACTGCCCAAAGTTGTCTTTGTTCCTGGTCTGATCACCTTATGTGCCATTCTAGTTCTGGAACAGCTTATCCTGGGGCGAGAGAGGAGGGAACGAGGAGATTGAGGTCCTGTCTGCTCCTAGCAGGCCTGCTGGAGGTATCGGGTGAAAATCTGACCCCTCAGTCTCCAAATTCTGCTGCTGTGCTGTGAGACCTTGTGGGCGATCAGGCCATTCTGCTCTCTGCTGCAGCTTCATTCTTCCTTTCTCAGGATGGGTGAACCATCAGGCTTCATCCTACTTTCAGGAGTTTCCTCCACTGCTTCCGTGCTGAGATCCTGCGCGGGAGGGATTTGGGTCACATCTCCACCCGTGCTGACCACCTGAGTGACAACCATGAAGTTGGTAGGTGGCGATCACAAAGCTGTAATGGAAAAATCTCTTACTCCACGAGATGCCTCTATTTGGGGTCTAACTGCTATTCTGTACCTCCGTATGTCCGCAAATTGCTCGAGCAATAACATGTTTACACTTGAATTTCAATTGCTTGGAGTGCATATCTGTTTGGAGAGCAGAATCCTCCCAGGAAATGAGGGCAGAACGGTATAGGAAATTGCTCGTCTGTATCAAACTAATGGCCCATCCCGTCCAGTATTCTGTCCTAAGCGTTGCCAGTGCTGGATGCTTTAGAGAGAGAGACTTGTAACAACCCCCTCGTGTGCCCAGTTTTACAACGCTACATAATAGGGAGACATTGCTTTCTGACCCCTACTTGCGATCATTTTATACCCTGAAGTGGGAAGACTAATAACCCATATGGTTTTTATTCGAGCAAGCCTAGCTGCAGATGCTATTCTTGTAAGGTCTAATCCTTTTCTGAATCTTGCTAATCTGTTTTCCTCTATAATATCCTCTGGCAACAAGTTTCACAGGTTAATTATACGTTGATTGCACAGTCTTTCCAATCATAGGCACAGTTCTGTTGTACCTCATCCGTGTATTTTTAAGTCTCTTTCAGCAACCAGAAGTGCCTGCAAATTTCTTTCTGCAGAAAAATAATGAAAGAAACTCGCTCCATACTGAATTCTGCATGCATAGGCCTCGAGTTACTGATATTATCTCAGTTCCCTTTGAATTCAGAGCATGCTTCTTTCCAAGTAATCTATCCAGTGTAACTATAAAGAACTTCTCCCCGGGGTTCTGCCCTGCAGCTCACGCCTCTAAAATTCACTCTCCCGAGTTGTCTGTAACATATCCCACTCCCAAGTCAGAGGTGTGCCATCTAGCCAAACTCCCTCCAAACCCAGTCACCCCCTACATGACTGCTGCCAGCAGGACATGGTTGCCCAGGATAGTGTGGCCATGCATCCACCCCATTTGCATTGGTGCTGGATTTTGATGCTGTGTTGTCCAGTCTGCGTGCCTCTGCACTGCATTTTATTAAACTGAAATAATGATTCCTGCTGCTCCCTGTTTCTGATGTCCTGGCTTTGGCCTTGAGGTCTTGCTGACTCCTACTGCTGCCTTCAGGTAGCTGTTCCATGTCATCATTTTAAGTCCCGATGCCTTGGCGTTCCCTCAGCACAAGCAAGCTGTGGATGTACCAAGGTGCATAGCTCTTTAGGATTCCCAAATACATCCAGTCCGAGAGGTGGAAGACAGGCTGCAGCTGAACCGTGCAGCCTCCCTCTTGCCCTTTCCCATCTGCACTCCCCGTGGTGTGAGCACCAGCTGAGCGTGTGTCCACTTCGGGTCCCTTTACGTGCTGATTACACCTGTCAGGCCAGGTAATCATTAAAAACCTCAGCTTAACAGCAGAGGAAAGTGAGGCAGAGGGAGGTCTAATGACTTGCCCGAGGTCATCTCGTTTCTCAGGCTAACACCCGGCTCTTCTCTTCTTGTCACTTCTCAGCTACCAGGCCTGACATGCAATTGAAATTCTGCTGTGACTCCCACACTGCTCTGTTAAATGGCTGCTCTATAAATACAGTTTCTATTGAAAATGGCACATTAGAAGAATGCTACTGCATAATTAGTATTTTTTTGTTGTTGTGAGGTTTTTAATCATCATAGAGAGAACCCCCCACCTTAAAAGTCAGCTACTGTACCCATTCTTCCCTCTTCGTATCCTAGAAAGAGCACTTACATCTCACCAGAGCCAAATTAAACATAATGGTGTAAACAAGAAAGTGCAGAGGGCAATAACTGAGCCAACTCTCTTGGAGCCTCCTTCCAAGAGTAGAGAATGGAAAGATATTTTTTCTTTTCCTGGAGAATGCTGGTAATTTTGCCTTCTCCCCTGTAACACATGGAAGCAGACACTTGAGGAGGTGACAGGAACAAGAGCATTGGAGAGAAAAGTCGAGCATCTGTGTGCAAGTGGGAAGGCACGGGGCTGGGTGAGGGTAGGCTCACTATTTTAAGTCTCCCATTGAAGTCCTTCCATTCAGATTTCTTTCCACTAGCTCCTAAAATCCCTCTATGCTGGAGGTTTTCCTTCCTTTCGATGCTGCGTCCAAAAATCCAAGTACCTCACGAAGCGAAGCCTGACTACGGTTATAAAAGAGATTCGAAGTTTGAAAAAAGGTGCAAAAAGCCATGACATTGAGAGTTACAGGCTGGGTTGGAAGAGGGAAGTGTAGCATGGTGGATATTTGAGCTACTCTTTGCTGGGTGCATTTTTCTAGTGCTTCTGGTGGGGTGTATGGACACGAGCCGTGTCTCCCCATCTGGAGCACTGTCCTACGGCTACCCCGTGTGGTGCCTGCAGAGTGTGATGCGTTGGGGTGCACGTACTGAGCTTTGTGCTCCTGGGGTAGGAGGGGCTCGGCGAGCACAAACTGCTTTTCTGAGCTTGTTGGCAGGCATCAAGGGATTCGCTCTTCTTTCCTCCCTCTGGTAATGAACTCCCGCAGAGAATGCACCAAGCGCGATGCCTCTCTTCAATCCATCTGCCTAGGGGGGGGTTTACGGTCCCTTCCCTCTGTCTGGGAAGCAGGGAATTGAAAAGCTTCTTTCCCGCGAGCCTAACCCCTCAGAAATAACACTGGCATTGCAGAAGGAGGTGGCCACCTGGCTCTCTGGCTGCCTGCTGTCAGGCTGCAAGGCCTAATGAACCTCTCCGGGGGAACATCCGCAGAGGGAGGATGATGAGCCCAACAGGCGCTTGGGTCCCTGGGGTGGGGAGGCATCAACAGCAGCAGGGATGGTGCTCACGGGGAGGAGAGAGGAAGGGCTGACGAGCGTTTGCACCATCTTGCCTCTCAGCATCAAGCTTCCCGCATATGGAGGCTGGTGGCGTGTGGAAGTGGGGACACAGAGCTGGCACGGGGAGGCTCATTTCCATTCCAGCACCAGGCTGCTTTTCCTTCCTACCTGCCCTTCCCTCCAAGCCCAGGTGCTGCCCGTGCTGTCGGCTCTGATCAGCTGCTCAGGAGGCTCGTCATCAGCTTAAAAGACACCTGAAAAAGCTCAGCAGCCACCCCAGAAACTAGCAAAAATGGGAAAGGTGCCTGGTGTAGGAACATCTCTCCTTGTCGTGTCTCTAGCCATATGTAACCCTTTCTGTTTTAAGTCATTTCCTGGCTGCTGGCCTAGCTACGTGCAAAGCTCCATCAGCCAGCTAGCCCCTTTCAGAGGGAGACCGAGGGTGTTAAAAATAAATGATGCTTTCTCCTCCTGTCAGTATCTGCAGAAGATTTTCAGAAGAGCTGTACTTAATGGAAATCCCTCCCTCCACATTTACTAAGGGACTGCCATCTTCCGGTAAGATTATTTACTGTGTTCTCACCTGGTCCCACAAAACTCCTGAATTTTGGGAGTTAGAGGAAGAGCTATTGCTTTTTGAATTTATTTTTTTATGTTCTGCAAGAAGATGTGACGGTGGTTTATAATCTGTAATGAGTGTGATCAGTCCTGTTTATACCAGTGCAGCGATACCAGGAGCGCATGAATAACATGATGATGGATATTGCACAGGAAAGTAGCGAGCAGGGTAAATACTATGATCCAGGTAAATATCCTGGCTTCAAAACACACTCATCTAATGTGCAACATCTGCCACTATCGGGCTGAAAATTGCCTCAAGGATTTTGGAAATTAGGTCATAACAGGGAAGAAATTTCCATTCCTTGGTAGCATTTTATTGCCAAGTGGAATTCATGAGACACAGTGCTTTTTGCTTGTGGGAAGGATTGGTGGACAATGTTTGTGAGAGAGTTTTAGCCCCCAAAAGCAACTAAAATGCTAGGAAAGCTAAGACTTAGCAGAAAACCTTCAGGATCTTTTGGACAGTCTTCCTCTGTCAAAAATATATTTAGGTTTCTGCGCAATTTCCCGTGTAAGAGGGGAAGAGGGAGTTCTAAATCTCTCTTTGAACAGCCGTTCCCTCTCCCTCTTGCCCTACAACTGCTAGCAGAAAAGTGGCCCTAATGTGTGGGTGGATGGGAAATGCTGCTTTGCCACTGCGTTTCTGTGACCTTATCAAATCCTTTTGCCCTCCATGCTCTTCTTTTCCCTCTGTGGTTGGAGTCTTATGCTGGGGAGTTTTGCAGTTTTGTTGTCGGGTTTGTTTTTTTAAACATGCTTCATAGTGCACAGCGCGAAATAAAATACTTTTGGGGTTTTAATATTTCAGTGTTCTCACTGTTCATGTCTCCCACACTTGAGTAAGATGAAAAATAACCAACTAGGTGTAAACTCATCTTTGTAAGCAGAATTTTTGCATTTACAAAGCTCTGAGGTTTCTTGCTTGTTAACAAGCCTCCTGCATTAAATGGCTTTCTTCTCCCAGAACAATTAGGAAAGCAATATGAACCCCCCTTTGTCTTTAAGGAGCCAGGTCCTCAGCTTCCAGAGCCCACTTCCAAGTGAGGGTTTTTTGAGCATTTCAGCAGAACTTGAATTTGCTGCAGTCTAAAAAATCCTCTCGAGAGTACCACGACCTTTCGGGTTTGGTATGCTCGGAGTGGAGACACCATCAGTCCTGCAAACAGCTGACTCCTCCTCTTTTCCTTAACTCATTTTGTTTGGAAAGTGAACTGTCTGCTCATCAAGGAGATCATTGCAATGTTGCTTTCCAGGCATTTGTCTCCCATGTTATAAATGGTATTAAAATTACCAAGGGCAAAAAGAAAATTGAAGTTCTGGCTGTGAATACATAAGGCTTCCTGCGTTCGAGTACAGCCTTCCTATCCAGCGGTCACTGGATGCAAAACTCAGTTTTGCTGCGTCCAAGCCTCCGTGAGCTTTTGGGAAGCTTAAATCCGCATCTGAGGCCTATCTGTAATAAATATTTTCAACAAGATGAGGTATCTTTTTAACTACTGCCCAATATGGTCTTCAAACCAAATTATTTGGAAGTGTTTGGACATACAGCAATTTTTGAACTGTTGAGATCCTTGCAGATGCAGAGTTGGGCTCAGTGAATTCTTAAGAAGAGCAATAAAAAGGGCATTGCTTGCAGACTGCATGGAACTATGTACAGGTACTATGAAGGAAAGTTGCCCTGTTTTGTTTTTTTTATTACTTGTTCCTTTCCCTCTGTGATTTGGTCCCTTCACCTAAAGAGTCCCCTATTCTTGGCTACCCCACCTGTTTCTGTATGGGTAATGTATGGGTTGTTTTCTGTGCTGACATACTTGTAAAGGAAATTTATTATATTTATTCCTGTTTGTTTATTGCAGTTTATCAGGCATGTGGCTGTAGTCACTAGGGCAAAGCAATCTTTCGCAGTCCTAAATAAAGATATTTGCTAACTGTGAGGGGTTATCAAGTATGCTGGATCACTCAAAGTGAACTTAAGCGTATTCACACGATTAAAACCGAATATGTGGGCTCAGACACGTAGTGGTTGTTTTGCAGAGAGGGAAGATGTATTAGAGTAGGATTCTCACCATCTGCTGTAGCGGAGGAGACCCTGGCTGACAAGGCAGCGCTGAACACAACGAGGATCCAGCGAGTCCAAATAAAAACGTTTGATCAGATTCGTAGAGTTCAAAAGCATCTGAGATCTGGGATTCAAGGCCTTACCTGGTTATAAAAACCGGCTGAGAGGCCGGAACCACCTTAAAAGATTGCATGGCCCAAGCTGTCCTCGCCTTGCAGTAGTAATCATTCTCTGTTCATTTTTATAGCCCTACAGTGGAGGGAACTAAAGAGGGATAATGGCTGATTGGTTTTCTGCCACCACATAATTGCACTGTCTTTCTCCAGGCAAAAGAAGGCAGAGTCTCTTGCTGTTTGTCCTTTTAGGTCTGTATTTCATTGTATTCATGTGGCATCGCTTTTCTGGATGCGTGTGCAATCATGTGCTAGGGAAGAAGTCTGCGTGATGTATTTCCATATTGGCCTTATGAGGATCAGTTGGCAGGAGTCTCTGCTCTGAATTTAGTAGCTGACACCAACAGTTAAGGAACCCGTAAGAGCCTGTGTCAGTGTCTTGGGCTCAGGATATGCCATCTGAGCTCAGAGGAACTGACCGTGCATTTAGTAATGAGGAAGTATGTGATGAATAAACGTGGAGCATGTTCATACTGTGAAGACTAAGCACATGTTACAGAATACTTGCTAGATTTTCACGGCACTTGGAAGCCATGGACTGAGGAGTTTGTGTGCATTACTAAGCAAGATTTAGGAGCAGAGACCCATTCAAACTTAAACCGTAAGTATATGTCCAAGGAACTTACTTTAGCAGTTTCTCCTCTTTGTCATTGTGCACGTAGCAAAGTATGCATTGAGCAAGAGAGGGTGCTGACACAGGAGACATGCCTTAGTGGCTGTGAACCAAACCAGGACTCTGGCAAGTTGGGTGGTAGTTCTGGTTCAACATGGACATTTTGGGTGACCTCCTGCAAGCATCTTAAGCTAATAAATTCAGCATACTTTGCAGCATTCCCAGGCAGTAAAGCCAACTGGCACGGAATGGCCCAGATCGATGGTAATAAAGCACTACAGCACCTCAAAGAGCACAGCTTCATGCAACCCTGCCTGCTTCCAAATAGTCCCTGGATCATCCATGTCTGGGAATCATTTGGTGTAGGTGCAGGTTGTAACAGAACAAATCTAGGCCAGCAAATTTGCTCACTAACACGACTGTATCTGGGAACACTCCTGGTCACACGTGAATTTATTAGTAGAGCACAGCCTTAGTTGCTGCAGTTACATCTCAACTGATGGTCTGGGAGAGCATTCAAGCTGCTCCTGGGGCAAGAAGCAGGATCCAACACCTCTCCTCCTTCACAGTCCATTGTTTTGATGGGAAAGGGGCCTTAGTTGCATGGGATGAAGGGAGCTAAAGGAACTCCAACCAGGTCCCTCACGTAGACCAGGACAATCAAAAGACCAGGATGGCTGGGCAGACCACTGTGCACGACTCTGTCTTTTGTCTATAGAAAGAGGATAATAGAATTTCCTGACTTAGGAAGTATGATTTAAGTCAGCACACTAGTACTGTAGGTTAAAAACCACTACTAAATAATTGCTGTTAGCCAAGCACTGTCTTTTTGCCTTAAATTGTTCCTGGGCTTGTGGAGTTATCCTTTATGGGCAGGTTTTTCTAAGACTCCCCGTGTTGTTTTTCTCTTACAGTCAGTTCTCAATTACACAATGTTGTAAGAGGTAGTATATCTGTGTCTTTTGCTTCATCCGAGCTAGTACAAGCTTGGATGGTGTCCAGATGAACCATTCGCTGGTTCCCCATGACAATTTATATGCCTTTATCCTTGGTAAGGATTGTATGGTACTTCTGACAGCTGTAGAAAAAGCAAGAAGTAGGAGTAATGCACGTATCCAGGAGATTTCCAAGACCTAAAATATTTGGATTCCACCGTTCTACTCGCTAGGCAAAAAAAGTTTCTTTAAATTCTTCTTCCAGCAGCTGCTCATGTAATCTTGGAGATCTTCCAAAGCTGCCTGGAGGGGGTCCTGGGCATCCTGCTGTGGGTGTCCCTGCTTGAGCAGAAGGCTTGGACCTCCAGGGGTCCCTTGTAACCTTCGCCATTCTGTGATTCACTGTGGGGCAAAATAAGCTCTAATGTGGCAGTCAGCCTCATCTCTTCCACGTTCCCTGTGGGAGCACAGTGTTCGGGGTTTTCAGCAACTGTCTGGTGGCATTCACATTAGAACAGATAAACGAAACAGCCAGAGTTCCCAATGAAAAGGGAATAGTGTAAAATGTCCATTCACGGGTTTTGGCACAGCTGATTTTCCACCCACCAACTGTGCCTGTTTATTTTATTTTTGTCTCATCAGCAGGTGGGTGGCTTTTTTTTTTTTTTTTGTTTCAGTGCTGCTCTTCGCCTTAGCAGTTTTTGAGAAACACCCTTTGCAGAGCTGAAGGAGTCTTAAAGTGCACTTAGCACTGCGGAATTATAACTTTGTACTTGCAAAGTCAGCTTCTCCTTTTCAGATCCCCTTCTTTTGGATTACACAGGGCTGCAAAATCAGTGCAGTAAGTGGGAAACTGATGTAACCTTTCCCCAGCTCTTGCAGTTTCTGGTTGTCACCCTCACCCCGTTTCTAGCACACAGATAAAGCAGTATCTTTCAGAGGCTCTCTGGTATAGCCATGCCAAGTAATTTTAAGATACAGTGCTGTTACCTGAGTCACAAAAGATACTTTTAGGGCTTTCACTAAGCTAGATTCCTGGAAAGTAACCAGCTTCCCTGATGCTTGAAATCTTAGACCCGAAACTCTATGAATGGGAAAGGAAGCCATGGTGAAATTCAGTTGTAAATAACCTTTCTTTCTGAAGGACAGTGCCATAGTTTGCAGAAGAGCATTTTCCTATATCTTATTTAAAGTTAGATCTTTTTTATTTATTTTTTCCCCAATAACATAACACTCTGTTTCTACCCATCAGTTTTGGTAGCTGCTGTACTTGTTTGCTCTCTTTCTTTGCTGGCCTTTGCCAAGGTCTTGATGACACTGGCAAGATAGTCCTGTGCACCCTGCCATTCACGGAGTACACTGAATGAGCTCTTTGCTCATTTTTGCCTCCCCCCAGAGCTCCGTGGTCCCTTTTCCCTGTCTGTGAGAATGGAGCAGTGGAAATAATTCGTCAAGACATATGCAGTATGAAGGAACTAAAACTCCACTGAAATTAGGCTGGTAATCATACCCTCTGTTGATAGCAGAGGAAGTTATCTTCAGTGTCAAAGATTTCCTACCACTTCATGTTTCCCACCTCCAAGTCGGTACCATCCTATTTCCTCCCCTTAAATTGTTAAATAAAGGTTTGCATTTCTTACATTAACATTCTGGCCCTGAAGCTCGCTCTCCTTTGTAATCATGTTGTCAGGGAGGCTTGCTGGAATCCCACACCGTGTCTGTTCCAGCCCCAACTCGGTAACTGCGTTTCTTGCCTTTCTTCTGTATCAAACAGAACTGTTTTCCTGAGTAAACAGACAGTATTCCCACTCCCATCTCTTTATCCTTACGTACCTTATTTCAAAAAACTTCTCTGAAATCTGCATAAACGCCATGCTTTCTGTAGCAATACCTTGGTCAGAATAACGATCATTTGCATGTTAATAGCTCCATCTCTGTAGGTGGTTGTTAGTTATTGCCGGTCTTGCTTGTTACAAAGAATGCGAATCCTTTTTTAGTCCTAATCTTAATTGCAAAATGATTGTAGTTTTCCATAATTGCCTATATTTCAGTAATTTTAATCTGTATCAAATATGATTTCTTGACATGCTATCATCTGCTTTGTGTGTTATGCCTGGGTTCTGCACATCTTCCAATAGACACGCTAATTGCCAGAGCTGTTTGGCGCTTGAACTGAAAATAGTCTCTTAGCCAATTCTTTCCCACCAAACTTTTTTTTTTTTTTTTAACCAAACTTTGGTAAAGAGCAGACTGAGACATGACCTTGTGCTTTGTGTCTTGACTCCATTTCGTTCTCTTTGTCTGTTCGTCTGTACCTGGCGGTGCAGTGACTGACCTGGCCAAGTGCTGCTGGCACTGCCACTTCCACTGCGGGTGAGTGAGGTTACTAAGGGGAATGGTTCCCTGCCACCAACAGTTCAACATCTGTGGCCTCTGTAGCATCAAATACTCGATGTTTAGCACACGTAGAAATGCAGAGTCTGTTTTAAAGGGGGAATACTAAATGCAACTATTTTTTTCCTGAAAAAATTGCTGATGACCCGCTGTGGACAAGAACTGCCTCTGTGAAGTACCACTCAAGTGTGACTCTAGAAAGTTAGAAAACAGAGGGGAAAGCCACCTAAAGTATTTGTGTGAAATGCTAAGCCTTTAGCCTAAATCTTTAGAGATTTAGCCATTGCTGCTCCTAATCCCTTGTTTTGACCTTGAACTTGGACAGAACTGTGGAAATGCTGTTTGGGGGGATGCTGTGGAGGTTTCTGGCTCAGCATCCTACTTGGTTGTTCCTTTATGGTTTTGGGAATACCTTAGGGAGCAAGGTAGTAGCATGCAGGGCGCTCTTTAAGCTTGTCTGCATTACTTCCTAAGAACTGTCAGCACTGCAGCAGTCTTTTAGATGCACCATGACTGATTTTATAGGAAATCTAGGCACACTTTTTATGTTTCCCTAGCAATTTCAGGTCGATCCTCCTCAGCTTCAATGGAGAGAATTTCTCTTTACTATCTACTCTATGTATCTGCAGCACAAAATGACTGCCACAAAAGCATACTGTGGGTCAGGGGTCTGCTCTGGCAGGCTTTCTGCATTCTGTCATGAGACTTGCTTGAGGAAAACTTTCTGGAAATAAGCACGAAGATGCTGGTGTGATCTTAGATGAACGTTTTAAGTCCGTGGTCTGCTTGTCTCATGCTGTAGAGAATCCCAGGCAACATATTCATCGTCACACAGAAATGCCAGAGTAAGGACTATACCCAAATCCTACAGAAGAATGGAGTATTATTTAATCACTGCATGATCCAAAAGTTTGTATGGCTTCTTGAAACTGACAGCACTGAACTCCCGAGGTAATGCAGTTCTACTTTCTGACTTATCCTCTGTCCGCTGATGGAAGCCCTTTTCAGGTTGGCTTTCTATCTCTTGTAGATGACGATATTGTTTTGAGCTGAACATAGCCAGGCACTCCAGAGGTGCACAAATGGTGTGTGGGTGTGGTGGGGATGGTATACTGTAAAATAATCCTTTCTTTTTGGCTTATAGGCCAGTAAGTTCTTATACAATTAGTGGGGCTGGACTCTTCCATCAGAGTAGCAGGGTTTTTTTATGTTCATTCTGCTTTAACATCACATTCCAGAAGGACGTTCAGAGACTAGGGAGGAGTTAGTGAAGGCAACAACTAATGCGGTTGTAGCCTTTGGTACGTCCTTTAAAAAAGGTAGGAGGATCCAGGTGTGTTTAGTGAAGAGGAGGCTAAAAAGTGATCCAGAAGCCTACAGCACTTGAAGTATGATTAGAAAGACAGGACCAATTGGTGTGAGCTAGTTTGGGAGCAGCCAAATCAACTCACTGCTCTCTCCTGGGAGGGGACTGAATCCAGCAGAAGGCATAGATTCATTCCGAAAGGATTTGTTTAATGATAGCAAGCTTATTTTAGCTCCTCTCGAGGTCATCTTTTCCTGACTCGCCGGTGCTTTTTTCGGTGATCTTCTTTCCTAGGTCTGCTCTGTCTTTATTGGGTGATCATGTCTGGAAACGGCATCACTGCGAGCGTTTGTGGGGGTGTAGCTGTCATCGCTGCTTTACTGCAGTTGTTGAGGAAGATTGGAACAGATTGGTGCTGCGTGAAACTCGCGTCACATGCTTTTATTGAATACACTCATAGCGGGATCTAAAAGTTTTACCAGCGTGAATTGGGGATGGTTGTTTCCCTTATGGCTGGGGAAGTGGAAAATGAATGGTGCGCATAAAAACTTTTTTATGCCTTCCCTAAGTCTGTCTGCAAACTTGTGCTGTTCACTAGGCGCTGCGTCTGCAGTTACAGAGGGTGGGCTGGAGAGCAGGCGACAGAGAAGGGACATAGATCACCGGTGCTTTGGAGGGTCCTTACGGAGAAGTGATGAGGCAAGAATGGAGAGGGAAAATAATCACAAAGAAATTATGCTGGGAAGAGATCAATAAGCAGAAAATTACTCTCGTCACTCGACACGAGAACAGATCTGTTTTAAACCTTTCTCTCTATAGAGCAGTAGCCTTGAAATTGACCCGTAATATCTACTTTATTCTTTTCATGTTAAAGCAACAAAGAAATTATTGAAAATGCAATGCTGCTTTCTTCCCAACTAAAAGGGTACAGCCAGCTCACTTCCCCCACGTATGCAGATATTCCTCTAACCATAGAGGGCTCTGGAAAGACCTGCCAGTGGTCCTTTTTTATGTTATAACCACTAAATGCAGCTCACCTGCATGGGGACCAAACTAACAAATGGCACCCGTTTAGGATGTACTTTGCTCCTTTTCCATCTTCAGTCCCACCAACTTGTTTGTTCTGGTAGAAGACGTGTAGTCCTGCAGAGCTTGGAAGAGCACAAAAGGGTAATAGAAGCCAAGGACACAAGCCAGGAGATGGCAAGGGGTCGCCCTGGATTTCCAAACTCAGTTGGTGAGATGCCAGGCAGTTTTATTTTAATTCCATAACAATGAATTAGTTCATAGTCTGTTCTATTCCTTCCTCTGCTCATTTCTTCGTGGAAGGATAACTAAAGGGTTACACATCTAGAAGTTCACTTTATCTGCAGCTCCACATACGTTAAGCAGTTTGATGTATTTATGCCTTTTGTTACAGATTTACATTGATATTTATTTCTCTTATTGGAAGACAGTAAGAGGTGAATTCTGTGCACTACTAAGTGTGTAATGTTTGCAAATACGAAGCTACTGTTTCATTGTGTGACACAGCTCAGTTAAAGCTGGTTGTATCTTGCCTCTCGGTCTTGTCCTTGCTCCATTCTTGGCTTTTATATAGGTCAACATTTCAGTTGTAGTCAGATCTGAATTCTGCCAGATTCACGTTATTCTTGTTTAAATGAAGCCCCCAGTCTTCAATTTCACTCCAGTTCTCATTAAGAAAATGCAAAGCTTTCAGCACTTGTTAAAACATAATCTAAACAGTGCCAATAGTACCCGACTCGTGAGTCTGTAGGGGATGAGACGGGGGAATTCGTGAGTGGGCTGCGGAGGTCCTGCAGATCAGTCAGCAGCTCTGGAATTTCAACCAGACTACTGAGGGCTGTGTTTTTTGAATAAGACCCGAGTAGCATCCGTGCTCATATCTGTTTTCCAAAAACATTCTTTTTTTTTTTTTCTTTCTTTTTTTCTTTTTTCTTTTTTTTTTTTTTTTTTAATGCCGAGGAGTCCTTTGATTTAGGTTTTCAGATGCCTACTCTTCTTCTCCTGGCAGAGAGAGGGCAAGGGCCAAACTTTCAAAGGTATTCAGGCATTTCGTGATGCAGGTAGATAGACAGTGAGATGCTAATAAATAAATAAATAAATGCGTTGCTCACCTTTTAATTAAACCACGAAGGATTAGATGTTTATGTGCCTTTGAGAACCCTGCTTTGTGATTACCCCCATCATTAGCCATCATTTAAGTCTTTTCAGAAGCTTCATCTGTGCTTCCATTTTCACTCTGTGCAATTCAGACAATAGCTTTTCTTTCCCTTGCTACCCTATTCAGAACATCAGTATGTTATAAACAGGGTCATATAAAGTCCCTTAAATGAAAGAGCAATAAAAGCCTTTCTGTAGCAGCTTAGAGAATTGCCTACTGGGCTTAAGGGTGTTGCTTAAGAGGAAGAAGAAAGTAGTTGGTAGTGCTGGATGGGGCAGCTGAAAAATGAGAATGGACAAGCATATTCCAGGCCATCTGTTCCTTTGGAGAATGGAGCTTGTGCAGGTTAACAGCTGCTCTCGTGTAGTCAACACGATGCTAAACATCTCTTCCACGATTTTTGACTGAATGATCTTGGTGCATTCGCTGTGTCTGGTTATATGGAGACATCCAAACGAAGCAAACACTTAGTGCTTTTTTCCCTCAGTTTGGCTGCAAGTGAGGTGGTCCTGCACAGGTCTCCTGAGCGGGCTAATGTCTGAGAAGACCTCCTGCTGCTCTAACACAGTGGTACCCAACCAGCTGTGACTGTAATGCCCCCTGTCAGACTGAAGGGGCTATTGTCACCGTCAGAAGAGGTGCCCTGATGAGAGGTTTTCATTGCACTAGGCTGCAAAAGGAGGGCTAGTTGCTGCCTGAGCAGTGCTCTTAACTAGCAGGCATTCTATAAATGCTCAGTTTATACGGAGATATATTGAAGATTTAATACTAGGTTTATAAGTTAAATATATGGGATTATCAGCAGACAGGGAAAACAAATAAGAGAAGACCAAAACCAGGTTGCAGTCCTAACTTCGCTAAAATGGCTGCTAAGAACAAGAGAGTTGATAGAGGGATACACGTCATACATGGCTGCATCTGTTTTCCAGAGAAACTTTTCAAAAGCTGGAGCAGGCCTCTGTCACATTCTAGGTCAAAAGGACCCTTTGCTCAACTAGAACTGATGTTATAGCACCTTCGCCCCAGTTTTGTTTGCTTACAGCCAGTTGTGAGCCTTGCTCAGAAATAGATTTACATTTTGCATTATCACAAATCCCACCACACACTGCTGCTGATGATGAAAATTAACCAGGTTAGGCGCATGTGGCTTTGGAAATGAATGATCGGTGTTGTTGGATGATCCAAAGAGCCATTGTGAGAGTCACAGTAAGAGCAATGAAATCCTGGACCAGCACAGTTCTGGGAGAAACATTTGTTATAAGCACAGAAGTTTGAGGGCAGGATTGGAGAAATGTTAGGAAACTTTCCGAAAAGTCTGTGCCATCTGGTATGTTCCAGAGGCCAAAAACGTGCTCTTTAGATGCATCTTTCTGAGTCAGCCAACGCTTCCAGGGGTGGCTTGTTTTTTTCAGGAAGAGATTAATCTCACCAGGAACCAGAATCATATTAACCTCTGTGTGTCTTGCTTCCTTACTGCTATCGGGAATTAGGATTTGGGGGTTCTTGGAGGAGTGATGAGGTTGTAGTGTGCTAGAGAAGGCGAGGTGATGGAGTACAGTGCATTGTAAAGCAGCGTGCTCCAAAGGAGGGGAGAGGAGAAGGAGCAACAGCATTAGATCTGCAAACAAGAGGGAACATGGGAGCTGAGCACTGCTACATTAAACTTCAACACTGGTAAATGCCTGGCTCAATTAATAACCAACCCACGTGAAACTGCCTGGAGGGAGCTAGATGTAAAGCCATATATATTCTTCACCAAACAAAAAAAAAACACGGCAGAACAGCAACAAAAATGAAGCCTTATGGATAAGAGACAGTGGTGGATATAATTGTCTTGATTCTGCAGTAGAGGTGGGAAATTCAATTTTGGTTTTAGGCAAAGCATGAGAACAGTCCTGTCTGCTTTGTCTTAGCCACAATGAAACATTTGGTTAGAGATGAGCATGATCTAAATCCTTCAATTTTTGGAAAGCTAGATCCAGTCCAGAACCAAACAACTTTGCCATTTGGTCTCCTTTAAAAGTGTGATAGGAGCCACACCAGTGAAACTAAGCCTGAGAGAGCAGTAATCTTGCCGGAAAATGTCTGTCTTAAAGTCTTTTGAAGCTGAAATCTCAGGGACTGTTGTGACATCCTTGGATTTGAACTCTGATTCAGCCTCAACTTCATACACCTTCCCAATTCGTCATTTCCTTGACCTCTTCCTCTATTTGATCCAGGACTATTAGTTGTTCTTGCAGAATATAAACTCAGCGGAATTATTGCTAATAGTTACCCAAGTGTTGGTAGTTTGTCCGTCTGTACCCAAGAAGTGTTGAGCATTATTAAAGGTTTAGAGTCAGGTGAGGCTGTGGGAGTCCTGTGTGTATGTGATCTTGATCTGATACTGCTCAATGTTTTCATTAACATTTTCACTGGAGACTGCAACGGAGAGTATGCTAATCAAATTCATATGCAACACAAAGCTGGAAGCAATCGCCAATGCATTGGAGAATAGGATTAGCCCAGAGTCCGACTATGATGAATTCAAGAAGTGAGCTGAAATCAATAAGCTGAGATTCAATAAGCACAAATGTAAAGTAGCTCACATAGGAAGGCGTAATTAAATGCAAAAATGGAAAATGGGGCTGTCTGTAGGCAGCTAATATGGACGGAGAGACAAAGAGGTTTTGCTCCTTAAACCAAATCTAGGACGAAAAGGAATCATTTTTATTCCTGGTACTGAACAGCCAATAGTTCCAAAAATTAGCTTCATACCGAGATTCAGTTTTTAGCTACATATGAGCTTGTCACTGATGATGCATAATTAAAGGTGGGAAAAAAAAATCCAACTTAAAAGCACTAGCTCAGTCTTTTCTGTTCTCCACAGAAGAGGTTAGCTCTTAGGTACAGGATTTACAGGATTTTGTTGTTCCTCTCTTCAGCCCTCTGCGATTGCTTCTCTGAATCTTTGTGTTCTCCACACCTGATGAGGACTGTCAAAGATGCACATTTGCAAAATTGGTTTGACATCTCTCTTTTGCCATGGACAGCAAACTGTGACTGGTATCTCAATTTACCATACATAGCCCCTGTGAGCTGTTTCATTGTTTTACGCCAAAAAAAAACACACGTTTTGTCCTAATTAGTGATCTCTTGTGTTTCTAGATTGACGAGGGTTTGTTAATGAGGAGGTGTCTGTAGGCTGCAGTGGTTAAAGCTGGAGTCCAAGTGTCCCGAGCTGAGATGTGTTAGCAGATCTGTGTACAGCCCTTGCAAACGGTGATAGGAAAGGATTGCATGGGTCAGTACTCCCTGGAGAGAACATGGGTTGTGAGGATGAGATTAAGTGACTTCAGTTTCTCTACATCAGGCAGGGTAGAGATGTGAAGCATGCCAAAATCACCAGACCATGGCTTGCCAGGGAAGGTCAGGGTTCACCGCGTTGTCTCGTGATCACTTACATGGCTCTTGCCCACACTGTTCCTGTCTTGTCCTCAACCCGTTGATGCCTACCAGAAACACACCTTGCCAGAGACTCCCTTTTCTTTGCAGGAGAAATATCTGCATCATTGCTTGAAAGGAAGCTTAGTTTTCCCCAGCAGTCCAGTCACTCCTCCCTCCATTACCCTGGCCGGGCTGTTGGAGTCAAACAAAACCTAGTACTTGCTCCTTGAAGGAGCCTTTTTCCTAGTGCTAATTGTGAGTAAGCAGAGTGCTGGTTCATCAGCTGCTGCCGTCCATGGGAAAGACTAACTGGAGAACGTGGGGGCTGCCTGATTGCCTGATGTATCCATACCAAATGTCAAGAGCTGCCTTCATTCAGACCAGAAGCAGTCACCTTCTGAAAGCCATTAATGCCTGTGCTCCGTTATTAAATCCAGTCAGGCTCCTTCGCTGCGTGGACTCTCTTCTGGCTAAGAGCTGATTTTTATTTTCCAGTCTCCTGATCCTTCCCTCGTTGATCTGGGGCGAGAGATTTCTGTTTTGAAAACACACTTCAAGGAATCACAGGCCTGAGCTCTTGAAGGGCCTTTTGAGAGGCGAAAACAAAACCATGTTTTATTTGTGTGCTTCAGGCTGTTAAAGAAGAGTATTTTTTTTATTATTTTTTCCCCCTCTGTGAGGCCAATAGAGCAGCTTTTAGTAAGGTGGGAGTGAAGAGATGAGGTGGAGCTGTCAGTGAGCTCCGTGCATTTAGGGATTCCAGGGTTTCTGGTGGGGTAAACAACAAATGGCACACCAGAGGTGTTAGATACTATGGGTCACCTCGACCTGAAAGCTTGCGTTCAGAATTTGTCTCAACAGAAACGTCTTTGTGGTAGGATTGCTCCTACTAGGGCTCTTGCCACATCAAGGGAGTTTTTTAACTAGTCAAATTTGGCATTGCCTGGGTGGGTAGGATGACACCAGGCTTTAATCGTGTCTCACATTGGCGTGTTTTCTCTCTACCTCCCCTCGGCATCCCTAGCTTTAACCCGGCAGCAAACAAATTGAGAGGTGCTAGCTAACTGCATGGGATGCTGTACTCCTCCTTCCCCTGTAAAACATCATCTGTGGTGTTTTGAAAACTAAATTTTAGGGGTAACTGGCTCAAGATGATCTTTAATTGGTATAGCACCAGTTTGATGCAGCTGGCAGTGTGCTAGGGCATAAGAAAAAAAACTCGAGAGTGCATTTATTTCCAGCCATATCCTTCCCATGGAATAGCCTTGAGAGACCACTATAACACAGCACAATTCACAGCAGTCCCGAGGTTTTTCTCAGCTGTGGTGTATAACAAAGTGGTGTATGGCTGCTTCCAAAGTCAGGAACTCAAACGCTTGCTTTGGGTACCCAACGATTCCCGTGTGCGGTTGGGGATGCTGCTGTACTGCTGAGGCCACAGCCATAGTACGAATTCAGGGTCAGGATGCTTCAAGCAAATTGAACCAGTACAGCAAATAATGGGGAGAAAAGACATTATCTTGCTGTGCTGATCGCCTCTCCCTTAGGACCATGGGCGGTGGGGAGGAGACATGGGATGCATTCGTTGACGAGAATGGTTTTGGCGTAACCGACTCGGTTGGTGGAATAAAGCACCCGATTATAATGTTTGAAGTGTGACTATTGCCATTAAAGCGCGAGGGAATGACTAACAGGGTTGAAATGATGCTCTGCATAAATATATACAAATACAAAGCGATTGAGATGTTGGAGGAGATTTAAGTGTTGACCATTGGCTGAAAGTCTCATACAGTCATTAGCATCACTTCTTTAAAAGAATAAATAAATAAAAATCCTAGATTATATATGTTAACTAAAAATCAGGCAGGAGACAAAGGCAGATATAGATGAAGAGATGAGAAGGTGGAAAGAAAGAGAGAGGTAGTAGTATCGCCCAGCCTGAGAAAGAGCTCTGAGCACCTCAAGCCTAGCTGTCATCATTATGCTTTTTGTGAGCTTTGTGGCTTTTGTGTAGAGCTTTAAGCAGGACAGTGAAGCAGCTCTGTAAAAGTTTAGAGGAGAAAGCTCCCAAGGTGCTGTTGAAAGTGTTTCAAGCCCGGCAACACTGCCCATCGTACCTGGGAGCTAACCTTTCAGTAGGGATTCAGAGGTGATGCTTGGGTGAGGGTAAATATTAAAGCCCTGACAGTGAAGATAGACAGCTGGGGCTTCATGAAATAGAAGAGGGGAAGCCAAAAGAAACATTTAGGGAGAGGTGCAACATGCTGCAGATATCAGGAAGGAAAAGTGACCTTTGTCTGTCTGTGCTGATTTGAGCCGGGCAGATTTGTGGTGTTAAGACCAGGAAGGGGATGTTGTAGTAATGGAAAGGCAGGCTGATGTGAGCCTGGGCAACTGTTCCAGCTGCAGCAAAAAGGATCAGGAATTTGTGCATTAGATGTTTTCTAACAGAAGCCTGCAAGATTTACACAAAGCCCAAGTGCAAGGACTCAGAAAGAGGTCTGAATGAAAAATAAAACCTGGACAGTAAGTAAGAGCAATGGATAGCCAGGGTGATGATATTGTCTAAACTGATGGGAGAAGCGCGTTTCAGAGGGAGGCTCCTTTTTTTTTCTGTCCATGTTGAGCAAATCATTGCTGTTCACCACCGGATTCAAGCTCAGCAACTCATTCATTTGCATGTCTTTTAATGAAGTGTGAAAAAATTTGCATCATCTTCATGTCAATCCAGCTTCCTCCTGGGTGTTCCATATGGGGCATTGCTGTGGTGTGAAGGGGAGTTACTGGAGCGCGCTGAAGTCCCAAATGTAAAAGGCTTTCTAGGATGCTATTGCAGGTGGTTTAAGCTGCAGTTACCAGACATGGAAGCTGTTCCTCCATCCATGAGGCTGATGAGGTATTTTTTCAGTTCGTTAATAGTTATGATGGGTGTTAGGCAGTGCTTAACAAGGGTGGACATCTGAAATCTATAGGCCCTGGTAAATCGTGCCACAGAGCTCGCAAGAGTTGATTGAGGTGATCTCCAGCTCACAGGTGTTAATTTTTAAATCTTTGTGGGAGAATAATGCAGGTATTAGAAGAATGTTAATGTGCTGGATTCAAAACAAAACAACCAGGATGACTTGAGCAATGGTAGGGCAGTTATTTTGACATTGTTCCAGGGAAAAAAAAGAGTGGAAATGATGATATAGAATCCAGCAGCTAAAGAATTAGATGGTAAGAATGTCATTAGCACTAGTCAACACAGATTTAAGGAAAATAGGCTTTTTCAAACAAATCTGCTCTTTTCTGTGGTATTAGAAGGCTGGTTCATAAAAATGACTTCATATTTGGACTTTTCTAACATGATATAATACCTCGTGGCATTCTGTTAAAATGTTAACACTATGCAATACCAATAAAGCAGAGATTAAGTGAGTTGAGAGAAAGCTAAATGATAGATCTCAAACAGCAGTTGTCAATGGGGAATTATCATCAAATGGGAGCGTTCACGACTAGCTTCTGAGAAATCAGTACAAAGCCCCTCTTTATTTGGCGTTTTCATCGATGATCTGGGAATGAGTATGCCAATTAAAAAAAAAAAAAAGAGAAGGGAAAAAAAGGGTGGATGACACAAGGATTAGCAGAAGGGTGCAAAAAAAAAAAGACAGTAAAAATCTCATGCATAGATTGCTCAGAGGCTGCATCCTTTCACACAAAGGTATGTAGCACACTCAAAATTAATTCAAATATTCGGGGAAACAGAATGGCAGATTGGGCTTTTAGATAGCAGGGCTTCATCTTGAAAGGAGGAGTAAGGTGTTGCACAACTGCAGCTCTCTTCCAACCACTGTTGTAGTAAAAAGATGTTAATGACCAGAATTTATAAACACGGAAGCAATGAACTGTGATGGGAACTGGTTTTCTCTCTCGTATGACATTGGTGAGCCCAGTTCTGGTGCACTGTGTCATTTCCTTCAATCCTCATTTTCAGAGCATGCTGCAGTATTAAACAGGTACACGAGAAGATGCTTTGACATGACTTTGTGGATTGGTGAAAGTGACTTCAAGATCAGTCTGTTTCTTTCGAAAAGATTGAGGGGGGACTTGATTACAGGGCATAAGTATCTTTGTAAAGAAAAAAACAGAGATGCTACGGAATGCTTTATGCCTTTCTTCATTAGATTAGCAAGGACCAAGACATGGAAACTGCTGTCAGACAAATTCAAATGAGAAATTAGGCCCAACCTTTCAACAGTGAAGGTGATCAAACACTGGAACAAACTCCCTTAGGACGTGGTGGCTCTTCATCACCTTCAAACCAAGACTGGGTACCTTGCTAAAAAAAAAGATGTATTAACCAGGTAAAGGCGCTCGCTGAGCTGAGTACAAGGAGAGCTGGGTGAAGATTAAAGCCCTGTGACATATAAAAGGCCGGGGGGGATTGTTTCAGCTTCTGTTCTGGCCTTAAAACGTATGAATCTACCAAACCTGATCTCTCTTGGCAGTGCTTTGCGTACTCCTTGCATTTCTCTTCTGCCATCATTTATAGGAATATATTGTACAGGCGCTGTTACACATGGCAAACAGAGAGGTGAACAACACTTTTAGATGGATCTGAAACTTCTTCACATCTGCTGCCCTTCTCCTTACCCCTGTCTGTGAATGTTGATAGAGAAGGACCAAAAAGAAAAGATGACACTTCACCAACAGGGAACAGAAAACTCTTTCAAGGAGGAATTTGTTTACCCTGGCATATCAGTCCCTCTACTCCCCCTCTACTCCACCTTTTGTCAAGACATGACCATTTTTGTGCTTGTTGCTTGAGTTGAACTCTGCAAGCTAAAAACTTGAGAGGAACTAAAAGTTGGAAACTGAACTCCTCATCTCCTTCTCACTGTACTTACCAAGTATGTGAGCTGGCATATTTCAATATTACATTTACAAGCCATCGATGTGCTAAGTTCTGTGTAGGCTAAGCATCAGTGGGTATTTTTGCACTTAAACATCACTCCAGCTGCAAAATGAGCACTACTAACCAACCAAGTTTTGGAGACTGGAGCAAGAAGTCATATCAGTGCATGTCGTCCATCTCCTGGCGTAGTTGTACTGCTTATCATTTCTTCAGGACTTGGGAGCCTCTCTGTTAACCTGAACCCACTTAAAAAAATCCAAAGATCTAATTCTTATTCCTTGTACCATTAAGACAGCGCTGTCAGGGAGAAGGCAGCCTATTTGGGCCACTGGAATTCGTCAACTTAGCATAAGCCTCTGTGCAAACAGAAGGCTAGTGCTGTAGTTCAGAGATGATAGTCGAACAAGATTTGCAAGTCAGAGGCTTGAAATTCCACAAAGGGAAGATCAAACAGCCTCTTGATTTTAACAAGCATTCCATTTCTTTAGGGGACTGGACAGTTTTCATCCAGGAAATAAATGCAGAAATTTCATGCAGAAATTAAATGCCATCATTGATACGTATAACAAAGTGTTATCCGTGACACACACATTGTCAACTGCCAGCTCATCAGCATATCTGGGAATCCGTAGAGATGGTTCCTCACTAGCTGGATTCAGAGCTGTTGTCAGCAGAGATCACACTTGCACCCTGTCTCTAAAGTACATGTCTGAGTTTTACATATAATTTTAGAAGTGGCTTCAAGCCAGCGTGTTATCCCTTTAACAGTTCAGACTACAAACTTAGGCACAAGCACCTCTGAACTCTCTGGCACTTGAATTTTGATTCTCCTTTCTGTAGTGCTGGTCCATTTGCATTGCTGATTTCAAAATGCACCCAACCCCACCGCACCACCCTTTCCCAGCCTCCCAAAACAGGGGCAGGCTGGAGAATGCTAATTCTGTTTCATGACAACTTACGAGTTTCTGAATTTTTTGTTTTTGATCCGCGTTGGATTACACCCAAAACATTTCGAGCATTTTAATGAAGCAGAACTGTGTTTTAAAATGTCTGCTCTGCTTTTGGAATGAAAATGTTAAGTATTTTGATTTGGGTCTCTCTGCCATCCCATAGAAGTGTTCACATAGTCTGCCCTAGACTTGAGATGTTTTGGCTTTCACTAAACATCACATTTTGACCAGAAAATACTCAGTTGGTGATGTTCCACCAACTATACTTGAAATTTTTCAGCTATAGTAGCAGAGCTCACAGCAAACCTTGTTGTTAAATGAATGATAGTTACTGCAGCCTCCACGTTACGTGGAAATAAGCAAGCAAATGGGTGCTGAGCATGGCTTCTGCCACTGCTGCTCATCCCACAGGGGATAACCATGGGGCTTTGTCACCATGGGCGTGATGACCACTGCAGTCCCTTGCAAAACTCTCCTGGGCCTATATGGGTGAGTGCGTGCAGTGCTGGTTAGGTGCTGTAGTTCTTGTGCACAGCAGCTTTGGGTGCGCACACCATGAGCGTTTTGATAGCCATTGGTCTTGTGCACCTTGGCAGGTACAACGGTCAGCTTATTCCAGATCAATTAAAAATGATGCTATCGACGTAAATAGCAGCTTCTTTGCCCAGAAATGTTAGAGGAGGTGTTAGATGGAGGACATATATAGGGCGGTACAAAAGTGGGCAAAGAACAGGCTTTAAAGAAAAGGACTGAACGGTGTGACCCAGCTTTACCACAAGTAGAGCAAAAGATCTGTCAGAGGCCTCCTGGAATGACACGTTAAATCACGCCCAGGTTGATTCAAGGTAATGCCCTCGTTATCATATTCAGCCTTTCCTAAAGGCTTCCTGTGCCTGATCTGCTTGGATGACCCATGCTTGACGTCCTTGCAAAGTGGAAAAAGGTAGAGGGAGCTGAGCTTCCCGTGCTCTCGGCGTGCCAGCAGAAACATGTAACGTGTTGGATAGATGCACGCGGCGTCCCTCTGTCGTGGCTGCTGTGCAGCTGCGATAAAAGCCCCCAGCTGCAGCCAGCTAGCAGATGTTTTGGTCCAGGGAGCTGAGCCCGGCGCCGTCGGTGGTGGAGACGTGGGGGCCCGGCGCTGCTGGCGGCATGGAGCAGAGCACGGGCACGCCGGTGCCGAAGGCCCTCCTGCGGCGCAGGAAAGCAGAGGGAATGTGTAAGTAGTCTCCATCCAAGCAGGATGAGTGCTGTCAAGTAGTTCTCTCAATTCGTTCACCAATTTGTCTTGATTGCATTGACACTCTCTTGGCATCCACATCCTGTGATTATTCCAGTGAGCGCGTTTATCATGAGAAAGGTTTGTGGAAAGGGGAAATCTCAGGTAAAGCGCTCTGACAACAAATTTTGAATTCACAATTGGCAATACCTGTACTCAGAAAAATGATTTGAGGAGTTAGGTTCCTTCAGGCAAGGGAGGGAACAAACACGCTAAGGGAGCCAGGAGGCTAGTCCCAGTGGCTCAGGCTTTTACACCTTACACCTTGCTGGGAGGCTGTTGCGTTTAAGCAGCGCTCTAGAAACTACTGATGGAGATCATAGGCAAATAAGTTTCAATCTGCACTAATTTTAGCTAGCATAATCTGTTTCCAGTTTGTGAGCGGTATTATTTGATGACATACGTTTGTTTCTTTCATTCTGTGCCTCTAAAAATGAATGGAAATGAGTTGGAAAAAAACACACAAAAAAAAACCACAAAACCCTGAAATGCTGTGGAATCGCTTGCAGCTGTAAGTCCATTCGGCTTCTCCCCCTTTGCCCACGTTGCTCATCTCAGAGCAAAGTAATTTGAATTATTTTTCCTTTTTGTCAAGACATTGCACCCTTCTTCCTGCTTTCTTATTGAAAGTGGTTTAGGCAGGATGCACGTTCACAGCATGAGCTCTCATCAGCTGGATCCACAAGAACTAATTTCCTGGCTCCCCTTCAACCACGTGGATGCAGGTACTTCCAGGCAAATCCCAAAGCCACCTTCTTCACCATGGAGCATTAATTGTCCTGGGTGGATTTCGGTCATCTGGCTGTTCCAGTTCCTTCTAAAGATGTGCTTTGTCCCAGGGAAGATTGCATCCACCGTGAATTTCCTTGTTCTTTAGTGTGATATATGAGACACTGGTTATCATGCATGTGAAGATCAGGTTCTTCTGCTTATTTTGTCCCAAACTTAGGTGTTTTTTTTTTTTTTTTTTTTTTTTTTTTTAAGTCTGTCTCTGTGAAACGGAGCTGAAATGTGCCATAAAGGGTTGGTAAATTAACTTAAGGCATGGGCTAAGTACATGAAACACTTGAAGGTCAAAGGGAAGAAAGGTCCCCCAAGCCCCCAAAAGTGATGTTTTGTATTTTCTCTCCATGCTGGCACTTGGCACGGTAGCAGGTGGCTGCTACGGTCCTGGCAGAGCTGGAGTGATGCTCGGACACGGGCTCGCTTTCCGTAACAGAGTACTTGGGGACCTTTCCGGCTGCTAAGTGCTGTGTAAATGCCGTGCATCATTATCAAATAAATCGCGTCACCTTGTGAGTTAATTTCTAATTACACAATTACTTTATGTGGCATTAATAAAAAGTAATGGGAGATTTTTTCAGCAAACTCTAATTTTAAGTAAATAATTTTTTTTGAGTCCAAGTGATTTATTAAATTAATTCTTTATTAGGCCTAATTTAGACTTCAAGCCATTCTTGCTAGTGCTACAGCATAAAATTATTACGTAATTAGTAATACAGTTGTCATACTTATAAGTAATGGTTTTACTTAGAACAAATTAAAAAGGATTAGAGTTTTTTTAAGAGGGTAGCGGGTCTCGGGGGTAATAATAATAAAGAATAACTTATTTCATTACACCTTGCCTATGTTTGATCATCCTTTGGAAGCGTGGTTTTACAGAGGTCACCCCAGCAGCCATTCTTCCTGTACACCAGCTATTTGTGGGGTGGAGCACCACGTATTTTCCATGTTTGCTCAGCAACTAACGAAGTTTGTGGGGTTCAGGTGGTTTCAGTGACTTCAAGCTGCTGGATCTGTGTCTAGCTTCCCCGCAAAGGGGTTGAAAATCTGCACAGGTTCTTCCAGCTCTGAACTCTGGGTCGGTTTTCATGGCCAGGCTTGCCAAGGTCAGGTACATTACTGCTTTGGTTTGAGAAGTTAAAACTTCTTGCCTGTGGAAGTCGCATACCTGAATATAAAATGCAGAATCAGAGCAGGGAGAGAGACAACTCTGAGCAGAATGATCCCTTGAAACCCCTGGCCCCGGGAAGCAGGCAGGCGTTGCAGGGGAAGGCTGAAGGCTGTGACTGAGCAGGTGGGGAGAGCAGGGGAGATCACCTGTAGTAGCAGCCGCCTAACCCCTTCCCTTTTATGCCCATTGTAAATAAATTGCATTTATCATTACCAGCACCCTTTGTCTCCAGGCTTCTGAGGTGTTGAAAGCTCCAGTTAAATGGCTTGCCCAAAGAAAACACTGTCACATTTGCATAATATTTTCATAGACACTGAGCTCAACCTGAGCCTGAAGGGAGACAGGGATGTTCCCTGCATATTTTATATTTCCTTCCTCAATTCCCACCAAAGCTAACTCTAAATTGTGGCGTGGATATGGATACGTGTGTAAGAGAGAGAGATGGATGAGAGGTTTGAATGTGTCTGGGGTACTTCCAGACGCTCTTAGTTTAAGAAATTGCTTGCTCCCCATGGAAAACTCTGAAATAGTGCTATTTAGAAACAAATCTGCTTCCATTTCACCTCTTTTTCGGTATTCTTCTTCCCTCATTCTTCATTGCTAGGGACATCTGCATGAAAACAGTGTCTTTTTTCTTTTTTTCCCCTTTTTTTTTTTTTTTATTTATCTTGGGAGTTCATCTGCCTCTGCTGATTATCCCCTCCCTCCCCTCTCCTTCTGAAGTCATTATCTTCTGATTGCATTACATTTGCAGCCATCCCACCGCGGGCGCTCTTCTCATCAAGATTCTCGAGCTGAGCAGGGAAAAGGATAGGTCAGCCTGCCGAGAGGAAACCTCAAGGAAAGCCTGGCCCTGGCACAAGTGGGGTGTTGGGGTCTGGTCCCTGTCACTGCCTCTCAGCTACACTACTGCTCAGCCGCTGGTGTTTCTGTAAAGACGCAATGAACCCAGTCAAGTTTCTTCCACAGCCGTTGTTAGAACAAGAGTTGGAGGAGGTATTTCTGACACGAAGTGTATTTGCTGCAAGATGCAGCGTCATTCATATTGCCTACCCTGCAGGTGTTTGCAAGCTCGAATTCAATTAAGGAAACTGTTTCGTTGCAGGAGTGGTGAGAGTAGCTGGAGATGCAAAAATCCTGTTTGTTTCCTTGAAAACAGTACTGGAAGCCTTAATTACAGCAGTGTAACACTCAGGCTCTCTCTGGCCAGGGAATATTTATCTGAAGTGGAACAGCTTCCGTAGGAGAGGTTAGGGGGAAGCGTTCTCAGAAGATGCACGGCTGAAGTTTGTATCCTTACCTGCAGACAGAAAGCAGATTTCATCATGGGCATACCATGTCTTGCTCCAGCAGTGCAGTTTTGGCAAACAGTCTTCCTGCATGCTACAAAGAACAACTTTTTTTTTCCTTTCTAAACACTTCAACAGAATTAACAAGGAGTGGAATTATCCTGATTATCATTTCCCAGGGTGCAGAATGAAGTAGTTGTGGCTTAGATGAGGTTACAACAGGATCAGATGCAGGAGCTGAACCTAGCTCCCAGGTGTTCATCCACCCAGATGTGCAGTTTGGATACATCTATCCTTGTATCACCTAGAGTATCCTTGTATACATCTATCCTACAACCTCCTTTCACAATTATCCCGTTGCAAAGCCCTTCTAGAGGCTCAAAACCAAATTTATGTGTGGAGTATCTTTCATATTCATATTACTCTGCCCTGACTTCCTTCAGCCACAAGAGGAGGCTCCAAAATACAATAAAATTTTATCTTAAAGGATGAACTTTATATAGGGTCTCATTAGGAACTTCTAAAATATAACAGGTTTGCGGAACAGCTCCACCGGCAAATATTTTTGTAGTTGATCCATCAGAAGAAGAGTGGCAATGTTCCCTACTACATGCAAGTAGTGCCACAAGGACAGCACTGAGTGTCTGTTTCCATTGTTCTTCTGCAGTTCCCTCGTTGAAAAAAATTTAAAACAATGGGAATAGGTCCCTTTTCTTTCTTGTATCAAAACCTGTGTATGCCTAAGACGGCAACAGGACCAAAATAGTAATGCACAGCGAGAGGGAAAGGAGGTTTGTAAACAGTTTTGTACAAGGTGAGAATGACAACCCTTTCTTCCCAGACAGATACCTAAGCTGTTCATGTTTTCCCTAGGAGGCATTGCAAAGGTAATTCTAAGTAACAGCTCCAATACATGTGTACGCTTTGTATCTCTGGATAGGGGATGCCAGCAAATATTGAATTTACTTCGAGAATTAAGTGACCATGCAACAGCACGTTATTGCATTTAACGCTACTTCGGTACTGCAAAGAGTATCAGTGATAGAAATCAGTTTAAATGCAGGATGATCTGATTTCCCACTATCCCATTACAGCTGGTAGCTCTGCAGTGTTATTGTGCAGGGCTTGGCATCTCTGGGTTGATGGGTGCATCTGCCTCCAGACGTATCTGCAAAAGGATAGACAGCAAAATGGGTGGCTTGATCCTTCAGACCAAGCGTTTGTTCCCTAAGGATATATCAGGGACAAGACCATGGCCTTTATTATTATTATTAATTATTTAATTTGTTTTAAATCATCTAGGAATTCATTTCAGGCTGACATTTTTTTTCTTTTTGCTTTTTCCTTTTTTTTTTTTTTTCCTAGTGGTGATTTTCTTGGGATAGGACTAGACAGGTTGAGTTCTGTATGTACATAAAGAGGCTGCTCAGCTTGAAGCCAAGTATTTACGCAGGATGAATATCCCCGTGGATACTTCCCAGGGTTGATCCATACTTAAAGATGATAAGGGAGTTGGTTAGGTTGCTCCCGGTTGTGGATCCTCTGGGGAGATGAGGCAGAAAATAAGTCTGAGTCCAGCAACAGCACAGCATCTGGTGGTCCCAGCACGTGTCCTGCTTTGTGTGCTATATACTATGTCTTATTAAAAACCAAAAAAAAAAAAAAAGAAAAAAAAAGAAAAGCAACAGAGGAATTCACATTGTTGAAGTTAATCGCTGGATTAAATTGCCATTTGTCAATAGCAATGTAATTTGTATTATAAATTACAGCAGCATAGCTCTCAGACACATTTTATCAATGTGTTTCAAATTATTTAATAACAATATTTTTCAAAAAATAAGCAATGCCACTTGTTTTCACCCCACCCCTTTTCAAATCAGCCCATTCTGAGGGCTTCCATCAGCGTAATAGCCAGCTCTGCAAAAATTCCTGCTAAATAAATTATCACCAGGAGTCTCAAAATCCATTACCATAAACAAAGCCATTTTCCCCTCCCCAATCGATGGCCTGCTGTGTTGCTGCTAATGGGACTGTACACACATGTTGCACAGAAAGGAATTCATTTGCAAGTTGCTCAGATTATTTTTTTTTTGTTCATTTTGCTTGGTGAAGAGGGGGATGGAGGGGAATGTTGTGGGAGGATTCAGAAAAATGTCTCACTGAACTCACCGTTCAGTGCAGGGGATGAGTCCTTCAGTCTGCAGTAAGGGACACACTCGGCTTGCACGTTGGGAGAGAATTGTCTGTGCTGATTGACAGCTGAAATAGGAGAAGGGCAGAAAATGGGAAGGAAAACTCAGAGAGCACAACTGCTGTCTTTTATTCGGGACATTCATTGTGGCAAGGAAAGCATCCGCATGTTCTGCTGCTGGTTTACAAATGTATCTTAATCATTTGCTGTCGTATTCTTCTCTGTTTCAGTCCTGTCTTCATCCTGCAGTTCTGCCATCACAGTTGCAGGCTGCTTCCCTGCTCTAGCAGCCCTGGGCATCCCACACCCAGCCTGATGGTGCACTACAATCAGTTTATTCTTTCCCATTTTGTGCAAAGTAGTTTCCTTTTAAAAATGAATAACCATTGATATTTCTTTCTCTCTTTCTTTTCAGGTAAGTGGCTGTTCCTGTTTTTATAAGACTGGTGAACAATCAGCAAACCTCAGCTCTCGAAGGTACTCTTTGTGGTATGGCTTCTTTCTAAGCACCTTGAAGTATTTTCCTCATCTGAGTTCGTACAGCGCCTCAGCAGGAGGTTTGAGGTAGATGAACTGGGATTTAACCTTAACCAAACAATAATTCCTCTTCTTTGATTTCTACAGTTTAGACCAGCCTTGCTGAGGTGCCCAAAAATAAGGAGCTAAAGGTACAGCGGCGGGAGAGATTGTGCATGGATCTGCAGCCGCTAGGTACAAAAACATGAAAGGCTGTTAACACAGTGGGAGGCAGGCTGTGCAGAGCTCTTCCAAACATCAGGTCATCTTACACAGGTGCACGGGCTGTTGCATATTCTGATTCCTTTTGCATTATTCTTGGTGGGCGCCTGTTAGAGGAATGCTGCGGAGGCGTATGTATGCACTGGAGCTCAAGTGCTTGAAGGGGTTTGTAGACGTTTCTAAATCCGGCAGGGCTGATTGCTACCAGCAAACACCCGATGATATGCTGCTGCCGCTTCTCCTGGGAAGGAGGTATTACACAGTAGTGCCAAATGGGACCAGAACTGGTTTGGTTAAGCCGTCAGGACCATGCCATGTAATTGACTGTAATAGTTGTGAAGATCTTAAGTCATACTTTTACTTGATTTTTTGGTAATGGGAATCTGGAGTGTTCTTTTTCACCCCTTCTATAGCATGAAGGTGTTTAAAATGATTCATATGAAACAGCGACACTATATTTATTTTCAGGAACATATAAGAAGGGTCATTAAGGAAAACAAAATAATGCAGGAAATTGTGATAAAATCATGATAAAGCGGTACTAGTTGTTGAGGAGAACACTGGCATGTCATGAGACTGATTTTACTTCAAATGCAGGGCATTTCCATGGGATGAAAAAAAAACAAAACAACCTGATATTGAGCTTTTCAAATGCAGAGAACCTCAGTTCCCTGAAATATAGGAGAATTTTAAAGCCCTCTGATTTGTTGCATGATAGTTTTTGGTGCTCTTGGCAGTTATTTTCTGATGTGACTAAACTATTGTCTCAAATGAGTTATCTGGACACAGCTTTTGAGTGTTACCAAGAAATGGAAGTCTGGAACACATTAAATATCAATATTAATTAATGAGTCTTGGACACATACAGGAAATTGCCTTAAACCTCCAACCTTCTGAAAATATCTTCAAGTGGGATTACTGACATAAAGGATTTGATCTAATTATCAGTGCTAATTTCCTTTATGATGGTGGTAGCAACACTGTTGTTAAAAAGGCGCAGTCAAGATTAGTCACCTACGGTATTATGTTAATCCCTTATCTGTATTACTAATATTTTAAATCTCTCCGAAATTATCACCACCAGTGCTGCTGCACAGTTTATTCAGCGTAGGCAATTAGATGGCTCAATTTTCTCATGCCGATGTGCTGGTTTGGGGGCTTTATTTCTTGGAGCTTTCTTCTCCGGAAATTGGTGTTATTGGTTACACTTTTCCAGCCTTTGTGTGATTTGAAATGCTAGCTGTACACTATAAGGGTAGGAGGCAGGTAGATAGATTGAAATGATTTAGCAAGATTATGTGTTCTTCCCTCTGGCTTAGCCATTAGAGGTAAGCAAACTCTGTGAAATAAACAAAATCCAAGAAAATGGTGATGAGGGGGAAGGAGAATAATGATTAAAAAAAAAAAAAAAGGCATCTGTGTGAAGATACAGCACCTTCATCTCACCGGTGTGAGATTTTTTTTTTTTTGAGGCGTACATGAAATAAGCAGTTGTGTTGGGGCCTGGGATCTCAAAGCCTGGCACTTCTTATCAGGATGGAGCGAGGAGGTCTTGCAGAGGTGGTGGGAGCTGTGTTCTCCCCAAGCGCTGTGTAGTGTTGGGAAGGAGAGACTGGCTCTCCTAGCTTCCTAGGGAGCAGTTACTCCTAGGCTGTCAGTCACCATGCCCTAGCAGGCCAAATTCTCTGAGAAAAGAAAGCCCCCGAGGTCTTGGATGCTCTTTGAGAGCCCCGCTATCTGCCAAAAGAACATGTAGTCTCAGGAAAGCTCCTGAAGGAATGGACCAGCTCAGTCCCCTCTTGAGCCTTCAGCCTTGGGAACAGAGAAAACTCAGCTGACAACCTGCTGCCTCCGCTGCTGACACAGAGAAATGCTACCTATCTGTGCAGTTCATTATCTGCTGCTTGGATCTTAGTGAGTAAAGTTGCTGCTGAAGAAATCCCATAGTCACCAGTGTCATAACAGACAGCACAACATGCTATCAGCCCTTAAATGTCCAACTCATCAACACAAATTGGTTCTTCTGAACAGCAATCGCATGCAGAGATCAGGTTTCCCTTGACAATCCTTTTTTCTCTTCTGTCCTGGTTTTCTTTCTCGTACGCTTTGAATGATCAAGTGATCTCTTCTTACACAGATCTTCGAGTATTTTAATTGGCACACAGTCCTCATTTGGAAACAAATGTCTTGTATTGGTGCTTTGATTTGTTTCTAATGCTGTTTATTGACAACTGTTTCTGGGTAACGATCTAAACCTCTGCAGTGCTTTTATATAAGCACACGATGCTTTGATAGGGAATAGCGGGCTGGGACAGGGCAGCTGGCAGGCTTTGATTCAGCCATCGTGCCTACAGGTACAGGACCTATCACCTGCTCCTGAGCAGACAGCAATTAAAAAAGTACCACTTCTTAGAGAGCTGTCTCATGGCTGAGCGTCACAACAATTGAGCAATAAAGGGCAATGCAGGAGATAAATGTGAGAAAACCTGGCGAATTCCTGCGTGACAGTGACACCCATTCATAGTTCTGCAAATTGGCAAATAAAGGTGATAATAACAATAATAATAATAAAAAAGAGCAAAGACGGTGAATCACAAAATGCACTTGATTTTGGAAATTGCTAATTGTCTCTGCCTTTCTAATGTTCTGGAGCAGATTTCATAAGAGTAATAAACCTTGGGTAATGTGGTACCTCTCCCCTGTAAACGTCGATCTTTGCCGAGCAGAGCAGCAATATTATTGTAGGTAGGAATCTTTATGTGGAATGTATTAATGAATCTTTTACATGTTAAAAGAGGGGAGGGAAGGAGAGCCGCTTCTAGCACCACAGTTGCTATGTGCAGCTGAACAGGACGCTAAGTTTCGAAGGAAATTGGGTCTGTGGAAAATGATAAAGGATGCAAATGTGTGCAGCTGTCCTCTGTGACTTGGAGAAAGAAAGATTGAACTTAATGAGAGTAATCCTGAATGTTCACATCTGCTTGCATATGGATATGTATCCTTGCAAGCTGATACATGTACACAAACGTGTATCTGCATCCATTTCACTCTGTGGCAGGAGGAGTGCCACGGGGTGAGGAAGGAGGTCTCTGTAGCTTACTCCTTCTGATTTATACGTCCAGAAAGCTGGATTTGTTAAAGATCACCCAAGCAGGCGAATAGGACTGACCTTTTGAATGCTCACCCCTACACAGCATGGACTGAGATGTACTACTGAGATCTCTGCATGCCAGCCGGCAAGAGCAGAGTAATCCTAGCTAACATGAGGGAAGGGTGAAGGGTTGGCCCAGGATTCCCGCACAGACCTCTCTTCTCTTGCCCTCCAGAGGCCCCAGAATGAAATAAACCTCATCTCTTCCTCCTAAAAAATTCACTGTGTTGGAAAACAACTCCACTGATCTACCTATGTTTTGAAAACTTCACAGGGAAAAACAGTTAGAGCTACTACTTTTTATTTATTTACTCTTTTTAAATGAAAGCGCAGCTCTCCGGGAGTTGTTTGGCACTTCCTTTAAAAACCTGACGCCCTCTTCTGATGTTTCTAACTCATCATTGACTCACTCGTCGAGTTGTCTTTTTGCCTTTTCAAAATCAGTCCCGTACTGCTGGAATTCAGCAGTCTCTTTCAAAGAAACCAGATTTGAGGCTTCTAAGACAAGCTGCTTTTGTGATAGGGCGTTGCTAAGAATCACTGAAAGCGTTTTCCAAATGTTGTACAGCATCTATATGTTTTGCTGAGTCCCATCTTACAGAAATGGCTTGCCTGAATCTCCCTACAAAACGCTCCTGGTGGATTCAGGCAGGCTTCTTTCTGGCTGCAGGCAGTGTAAGCTTCTGAAGTGGAAACCACCGTGCCTGAGAGGAGGAGAGGTATAAAGGAGCGCCCAGGCTCTCTTTCAGCATCAACATGGCTGAGACTACCATTTTCTTTTGAGAGAACAGTAAGTCCTATTTCTCATTGTCTAAATAGCACCGGTCACACTCTTCCTCTGGCGTGTGCTGGCTGTCTTGCCCGTGGGTGGCTGTCCCAGAAGGGTTACAGCAGCCCTGACATTTACCCAAAAAGCTGATGGGGAGGGAGGGAGGCCCTGCTCACAGCTGCAGCAGCAGAGGGTTTCGTTTTGTGTGCAGTCTGTCCATCAGCAGGACTGGTTGTTTGTCCATCTGCCCAGCCAGGTTGTTGCTTTTCTCCTCTTGAACCCCCCCCATTTCTGACCTGGCTGCTTTGCTGGTCCCTCAGCAAGCCCCTGGCTAGCAGGTGTCGAGCCGAGCGAGGCGGGCAGCTTGGGAGCCTGCCACCGCCGGTCTGTAAATCAGTTTGTGCTGTGCAGCAAGGCTCTGGCTTAACGATGAGTCAGAAGAAAAATGTTATTAATATTTAATGCGCAAGCTGAATGTCTGGCGTGCTGTTATTAGTTACACATCATGAGGGGTGCAGTATCGGCTACCAGTCAATGCAGGTCGCTTCCTCCAATGTTCTCATTCTGCAGACTTAATTCGTACTGTATTTTTCCATTCACTGAGACAAATATCTGCTCCATTTAAAGGGGCTTTGTCAAAATCTTCTAGCTAAATCTTTAAATTGGTGTGCCTAGCTTTCAAGACCCCTTTCTGTGAGGCGTTTGATTACTTCTGAGAGCAATTCTTCCAGCGCTAGGGCTTCAAAGGGGTTCTGCGCTGCACCTCAGCCCTGAGACCTCACGTGGGAGAAAGCACCTCAGGGGTGAGCCAGAGGAAGTTCAGAATTGAAATCTGAGATCTCGGCTTGCATCTGTTCTTGGCGAACAACCTACTTGCATATGCTTCAAGTGCAGCATCCAGGCCAAGGCTGTCCCGTTTGGCCAGCAGCAGCGTTCTCCTGGTGAAGAGGGCATTGACACAGCTCTCGTCTTCAGTACAATGAGGTTTCATCTCTGAACAGAAGCAGGGCAAGAGCAGGAGTCCAGTGATTTAATAATAAGAGTATCTTCTATTTCTTGTTTTTGTTAACCTGCTGATAGGCTACATGCTATGTGGGGGGGGGAAAGAAAGAGAAGGAAAGGAAAAATGGGCACTGTGTTACCTGAAAAGGGCACGTGATTTACAAGTAAATCATGTTCCTCTTCCTGGTTATTTAATGCTGCTTGGGAGCATTTGCAGCTTCAGGGGTGGATTGGCTTCTCGTGACAGCAGTAAGTGACACTGAGACTTAGAGGGGCCCCTTCTGATTTCACGCTGTTTTCATGCAGAAGCCTGTCCTTCGCTTTCAGAGTGTTCCCCCTGATTCCCAGCAGCACGGCTTATATTAGATTCAGAGCTCATGAGCTTCTGCGTCATTCATTCCTCTTGCACTAAATTGACCAACTCTTGAAGTCCTACTTGCGTGGAACCAGCACCAATAAGAAGATGAAATGAAGCAAAACAATTGTATTTATAAAGCATGTCTCTTCTTGTGGCATTTAGGGGGAGGCATGTACAGTTCTCTCTTACTCTATTCTATTTACAAGATACACCCGACTCCTGTTCATCTTGGAAAAAAACAATGACAAGAAAAGCAACAAAGCCGTACACAGGTAATAACACTTCTGGAGTGGCTGCTGGGGGAGAAAAAAAGAAAAAGTATAGCTCCCAGCAGCAGCATTGCTTTTCTTTCTCTGTATTAACCCATTCTCCTCCAAACACCTTTATTTTCTGTTCCTACTTTTATCCTGGAGTAGTTCTTTAAGGCACTTCACTGGGGCCATCTCCCATTGATCAAACTGGGGTCAGAGTTACTGTAGGACTCCTCGCTCAGCTGTGGTGATCATCGCCTGCACTTCACATGGGAAAATAAAAGTTATCTTCGGAAGTCAAGACTACTAGAATGAGAGTGAGGTATTTGACCTGAAAAATCTTATTTTAAGACTATTCAGTCTCTGCTTTACCAGCCTATTTTGGCCGCATATCATATTATTAACAGATTAAAAGTTCGGCTCCACGGTGTCATAATTTTGTTATTTTTAAATTTTAGCAAGCGTGCTGGAAATACATTAAGGATTATAAATGTCTGTACACAGCCATTTTTCCCATAAAAAAATAAACAAAAGCAATTTTGGTGCAGTAGACCAAAACCAACCCAATAAAATCATTGTGTGAGGTAGCAGGGAGGGGATGGATAGGCACAGAGCGTGTTTTGAATGGATTTATTAATGTTATTATTAATATTCTTTAAAATTACCTACTTCTATAAAGTTGCAGTGACATAATCCTTCAGACTGTGACCTGGTGCCCACTGGTGTCGGTGGTAACTGTCAGTGGATTAACTATTTAAAAAAATAGACTTAAAAATACAGTAATTATTCTCTCAATTGAATAAAAGTAAAATGTTCTTTCGCATTGGAATTAAGGTCATGGTAGTTAAAGATCCTGGAGCATTTTTACCCACTTCAGAGTATTAGTCTGGGGAGCGAGGCAGAATTCCAGTTAGGAATAATTGCATTTATTCGTGCTATGTTCTTTTTTCTTTTTCATTTTTCCTTCGACTTTGTACCCCCCTGTGGAGATCCCTGGCCTTCCTACCCCTGCAAATCAGCAGTGTTTCGGTAAATGGAAGTGGTTTGTTTGTGGAGTTTGCAAAGCGTTCAGTAATTCATTGGGAAGAAGCATTAATAACCGGCTATAATGTTGGTGCTAATAAGTTATGTGCATATTTTTATTTTTTTTTTAAATCAAAATCAGAGTATAAAGATTTTGCTGTGAATTGTAAAATTAGCCAAAGCCGCCTGGCATGTCGCTGCTGCACTTTTTCTCTTCCACATGACATATTCTTAACTAAGTCAATCATTTACATGGGCTTTAAATTTAATTTAAATGTAATGAATTTAAATTGGGCTTTGCTCTATTTCAAGGTTGTTGGGTTACTTTTCCGTAAGTTAACATTCAGCACGAGAGATTCAACTCGAGGATTTGGGTTTCAGCTGCTCTCCCTCGCTCTCCTACCCCCTCCTCCGTTTCTCTCTCTTCCCCATCTTCCCAAATCAAATCCAGCCCCGCTGCCTTGTGGCCCACGAAGCGTGTGTGGGAAGGAGAACGGGGGCAATAGAGTTGCAAGCTTGCACGTGTTAGGACTGTGAGGATTACAGGTTGGAGGCAGCAACAGAAAAGCATTGCAAGAAAATGAAGCAGATCCATTTTCAGGAGGAACCGTGCGATTCTCTCTGCACATTAGTGCCTATCTCGGTAATCATTCTCTTCCTGGATCGGGAGCCCTCTTAATCCTCCACCCCATCGCCCTCCTCCATCAAATCTCCAATACTTCTGAAACAAATCAAATCAAGAATTAACCTTTCAACCGTGAAACATTCCTTTGCTATGGTACGTGTGTCCCCTGTTAATCGCTGTGCTGCAAAAACACAAGGCGGAGAGTAAGCACTCCGTCAGCGGCACTGGACTTGTGCATTTTCTACGTTTGCCCTTGCATGCCTTGTAAAAATCTCTTAAGCACATCTCAGCAGGAGTCTTGTGATGCCTTTTTGCCCAATGTTGCATTGGGGAGATACTGGTCTGTGATGGACCTGACCTGGAAGAGGTTCTGGAAAGCCCTGGGTTGTCTTCCCACGTGTAATGGGCAGCTGCCATCTGCCAACAGGGCATCTGTGGGGTTTGTTGATGCTGTGCTGCTGGTTCATTTAAGTAAGGGGTTCTTTATTTCACTTTAAAAGGAGAGCTTGCTCAAAAGAGATATGATGAGCAATGCAGGCAGGGAAGTTCTAGGCAAAGGGAAGACAAAGCAGGGGGACTTGTATTTGAAATAACTCAAGAGGCGAGAGACAGGGCAATTTTGCATACCTTGTGGGCTGTGCCTCCCAGAGCCTGATCCCGGCACTTTTCTTGAAGGCGTGGAACATGTAAATGGGGTACCTTGAATATTTTGCTCATATCTTTAAATTCTTAATGTTTTCTTAGTCATTTCTGCAATACCCCATCCTCCTAATGAGACTTGCTTCCACACGTGCGTCCCTGTTCCTCACCATGCCATCTGATGGGGAAGGTTGTCCACACTGCACGTCATAATGTCCCCTCTGTGGATTTGCTTCTGTTTCTTTGTCCTCCTGTGTCAATTTAATGTTGCCACATTTTCCTTCTCCTAATTGACATTGGTACTAATTGTTACCATTCTGTTTTCCCTCATCTGAATGTTTTCACCCTGAAGTAAGGTCAGTGGACCTGTGAATATGGCAGGATGTTCCGTCTCCGTTCATCTCCAGCTAAGAAGTGGGGTGCTACTGCCACACGGCTCGCTATTACCTCTATTAGCTCTGGCTGCAGGCTCACCACGGGTTAACAGCATGCTGGTTGCGAAGCCCAGAAAAAATATAGCGGTTCAATAGTAATGAAGTAACAATGTACTAACATAGCAAAAAATGGAGTGAAAATTACAGCATAGCTGATTCATCACTGTGTTATTCTACTTAAACCAGTAGTGAATCAGAGCCAGCAACTTGGGAGAGGTTGTTAGAGTCTTTATGAAGTTTAAAGCCATTTACCAGTATGCAGTCAAATTCATTTTGTTTCATTACAGCTATGATAACCTTACGTATTTGGGGACAGTGACTAAATTTTGTTCTGTTTTGGGTCTGTATATTGTTTTGTCTCTTGAAGGACAAAGCTGAGGCTGAGGTTGCTCTGTGTTCTTGCCATACAAAAAGTATTTGAGAGAGATGTCACCAATAAGAGCCTAGCTGTAAGCCTGTAGCAAAGCAGTTGTAGCATCGTAGGGTATGCATAGTAACAATTAAAAGCAGTTTATCACTCCTGTGCACTTGTAAATACAGCTAGCCTTTCTACTTAGCGTTATTCTTGCCTTATAATTAGACATACTTAGAGTCGTCTTGATCTAATATTTTTGAGAGTTAGGTAAATAATTTATAGGGTACTCTTCACAAATGGATACAATGTGAATTCAGAGCTAATCTGCTCCTCTGGAGGTACATAAAATTATCAAGCTTATACAAGAGCAAGCTAATTAGGAAGCAATCATCATCAACAACAGCTGTTCTTAGCTCACTGAAGGGCGGAGGCTTCCCCGACACTGTCCACTCATCCATTTCCTCTCCCCAGCTTTCCATGAGACAAAAGCATCTCCAGAGCTACTCCCGTGCAACAGTTCCTGCCAGTGGCCCCCAGCTCAGTGCAAGCAGGGAATTTGTTTCTGCAGCGTGTTATTGCCATCTCACAGAGGATGGAAACATATCTGGGTCAGGGTTGGAAGGGGAAGGATGGGTGGTGTGTCCAAAGTGTGTTGTAGTCCACCACCCCAAAAATGATGAGCAGATACACGTTGACCTGAATGTTTTGTTGTTGTTGTTGTTTGATTTTTATGTACATTTATATTAATAGAGTCATTCAGGTTGGAAAAGATGTCTATGATTAGATTACCTAGTCCAGCCTTTAACCTAGCACTGACTAGTCCATCACTCAACCATGCTACTAAGTTGTTCATCTACACACTTCTTGAAGATCTCCAGGGATGGTGACTCAACCGCTTCCTTGGGCAGCCTGTTCCAATGCCTGACAATCCTTGAAGTAAAGAAATTTCTGGTAACATCCAACCTAAACCTCACCTGGTGCTACTTGAGGCCATTTCCCTTCATCTTATCTCTTGGTGTTTGGGAGGAGAGCTTGACCCCTGCCTTGCTACAGCTCCTTTAAGGTAATTATAAAGTACAATAAGGTCTCCCCTGTGCTTTTTCTCCAAGCTAAATGACCTCAGCTCCTCATAAAACATAACGGGAAGCCATGCTAGATGTCTGGTTCGAGTTGAGGTGCCTTCTGGTAGCAGGGTCTTTTGAGTTTTGTTGCGCAGATGAGGTGGAGAAGTACGAATTAGCTCTGGAAGGTTTGTGGAGAGAGAGAATAGACAGAGGTTTTCAGGATCACTGAACTCAACTCCCTCATGTTCCCTCAGTAAATGGAAGAGCCTTGCCAAAGGGCTGCGAAGCTCTGTATGGTGAGGCGGTGAGATGTTGGCAACAGGGTTGGAGGCACATCCATTTGTTGAGAGAGGTGCCTGTGAAGGTGGTGGACTTCTCACAACAAGAAACAGCCAGTTGGTTAGCCAAGAGAAAGGCCAAACAGACTGGTCAGGAGGCCTTCCCCATTCCTGGCCTCCACCTGCCGTCCAACTTCTCGGGATGAGGTGGAAGCTTCATCACAACAGGGTACTGCCTGCTTCAGCTTCCCCCTGTAGGCCCCGATAAAAGTCATATCTGCAGAAGAGACAGAGAGGTGTTACATTGCCATATTCAGCATGGTTTTCATCAAGCACGTGAGGAGATTTGGCTCTCCCATGGACCCACGAGTTGCAGGAGAGGAGACTAGGTTTGGGGAGAGGAAATATGGGTTTCAGAAGAGGAATTCAGGGTTGGCAAAGCCTGCGACAGCTTTATAGATTAAACCGCTGCCAGATGTTAATTGTTTTCTGTGTAGTTTTCAATTGATCTGTAATTTGACTGTAGATTCCAGGCTTTTATAATAAATTGTGTACAAAGCTAGCCACTTAAGGAGATAATAAAGACTCAAAGGCAGACAGAGCCATAAATTTGGACTTATCCAAGAGTAAGAGATGAGTTAGGGCCTCTTCGGCAGTGCTTTTTTCCTTCTCCTTCCTGCTTTTTTTGTGTAGAGGAGCACGAGGGAACTGGAGTTTCTGTGCTCTGGAGACAGGAGGGAAGCAGAAGGTCGAATCCCAGCCATGCTGCAGACACGTTCCTTACGGTGGGTGATGCCTCAGCACCCTTTTAACGTGGCAGATTAAAACTATGTGCTCTGATGGCCCAGGAGCCTTTTCACTGATCAGACGTCCTCTCCTCTGTCTTTGCTCATTTATGCACATCCACACTCACTGGAGCGTGTGTCCATCCACTCTTCTGGCTTCTCGCTGCGACAGCTGTTGGCTTCACTTACCCTGGTGGAAGCCTGCTGGAAGGCAGTAACCTGCAGCCTTTGGGTTATGTGCGGTGTCTTGCAGTTAGTTTCAGAGGTGTTAAGGCTGCCTGTGTACAGATACTTCTCTCTCCATCTCTGGCAGCTCCTGGAAAGCTGCTTTTTTTTTTTTTTTCTTTTTTCTCTCTCTCTGCCAAAATGCTCTGAGTAAATCAGTGGCTTCTGCTGCGTTCTTGCAGGAAAACAAAGCGATATGTGGATTACACAGTGAGTGGTGTCAAGGGTGCACGCAGAACTACATGAACAGTGTGTGTCGTGTCAAACCTGCGAAGGGGAATATTGAACAGGGTCACAACTGGGCCGCCGTGAGCTCGGCTCCACTCCTGGGCTCAGCGTTGGTGTGAGAGCCCCGAGTATCAGCCGGCATTGTTCTGATGGCTTCAGCAAAGCTAAACTGATTTGCATCACCTGATTGCACGGCCCTTTCCCATCGGTTTTGTGAAGGCTGACAGTGCGATAACATAATTTGCAAAATGCTGAGGAGAGCCGCTGTGCTGCCGGACAGTTCAAGGGACTCTGCAGGAGGCGAGAGCCGTGAACATCCTGAAATGCTGGAAACAAAAAGTATCTCGTTTTTCTCATCCTTGCAGAGGGGGGCATCTCTGCAGCAAGCTCTGTGTGTGCATGCCTGTCTGCATAGCTCTCCTGCCCGGTGCCTGTAGCACCCTCTGAGCGCAGGATGCCAGCCAACCGCTGGCTCATAATTTGGTGTGGACTATCTGTCGCATGGGATTAGTTTTTCGGATGTAGTTTGCTCTGACAAGCTTTCCTTTTGAAGGCATGGAATTGAAGCTGAATGCATGCAAAGCAGTATCGAGCAGGGTGACAGGCTCTTTTGTGCGTGTACCTGGAGTTGTGCCTTTTACTCTGTGATGCTGAGTACGAAATCCCGAGGGAGATCGCCTTAGGAAAAAGGATTTGGAGGTTCTCCCTTCAGGTGCATGAAAAGTGATAACATTGGGCTTCTTCTCATCTGCTGAAGGTGCAGCTGAGAAAACCGAGCAGCAAGAACAGTACTGAAGGCCTGATCTAGGGAGTGGTCAGGGCTGGGAGAGCCTAGTGTGGAAAAGCATCCTTTAATTTATTCTTGCCTTCCTTTTTGTGGAAGTAGCAAGTTGCAGCAGAGGAATCTCTTACCTCTGATTTTCCTTTTTCTTTTTTTTTTTCCCTTCTCCCTGTTGTGCTCCCTTCCTTCAGGGCACCGTGCCCTCCTCACCACGCTCAGCTACTTGAAGCTCGGTGAGTTCCCAGCCACAGAGGGGGCGCAGCCCTCCCTGCGAGGGAGCAATTGCCCTGGAGAGAGGGTCGGGCAGTTCGCCGGAGTGAGAAGGGGTGGCGCGTTGTTACTTCCTCCTGCCTCGGCAGGAAAATCCAAGAGAGAAATCAGACCTCAAGGACATCTCTCCTCCCACTTTGGAATCGCTCAGCCAGCTGGAGAGGAGCTTGAAATACGTCCAGTACCCATTCGGGGAGGCTCAGAGACGAGGCCCCTTCCCTGCGGCGGAGATGCCTCTTGCTCTCTAATCAGCTCTTCTCCCAGAGGCATCGCACAGGCTGTGCTGTCACTGGGCAGTTTGCCCTTCCCCACACCCTGCTTTAATTAAACAACCCAATCTTTGCAGCGACCCTACGCCGCGATGGCTGCTGCAGGACCTGCAGTGCCCGGACAGGTGTAATTACTCACTTCGGAGGCGCTGTGCTCGGCCATCCAAGTGACAACCCCGTCATCCCCCTGCTTCGCAGCTTCCAGCGCCTTTTCTCCTGCGGTGCCAGATCCAACCTCCAGCAGGTGGGACTTGCCCCGGGCTCTCCTGCCTGGCTTGAGGCACTAAATCTTGCACAGGGCAGAAGGGGCAGCATCAGGGTTTGGCTCTCCCCTTGTCCAGGAGGCCTCGCACGAAGAGGTTGAACGGCTGGGCTGTGTGTCTGTATACACGTTAGTTCATTCTGCACCGTAGCTCAAGGGCATTTGAAGGACTCCCTGGAAAGTGGGAGAAAGAGAAGGGCCTTACAGGTGGGAGGAGGAGGAGCTGCCGTCCCTGCTGGCGCTGGAGAGCCTCTGATCCTTGCTGGCTTCCTCCCCGCTTCCCCCCCGGCACGGGGGGAGGAACGTGCCAGGGAGGGGGAAAAACTCGTCTCTTTAATCCGGAGAGTTGAAAAGGCGTAAATAAATAAATAAATAAGCCCGTTCCCTTAATATGCCAGGCTGAATCGCTGTGAAGGGAAAATGAAAGGGGGGAATGAGAAAATCATACAGTTTGTCCTGTGCAGTGAGGATGTGTCATCACACCCAGGCTTCTAGGTGGTAGGTTTGCACATGAAATGCCCTTATTTACTCTCCCACGCTTTGCTAAAGTGTTTGTATTCTGCAGAGTTGAAGCATTTTTTTTTTTATTTTATTTTTTTTTTAAAAAAAGAGTTTGCTTCTCCTGAGTGCTCTGTAGATGGCAGCGATGCGTCCTTCTCCAGGAACAGGAGCTGAGATGCTAAAGTGGAGTAACAATGCCATCTGCTGGCAACATCAGGTTTGTCTTTTGGTGTTTTTTTTCTGTCCTGAAAGCAGCAGAAGAGCTCAAACTGCTGCATCTCAGGTGTTTGGGTGGTGGAGTGTGTAAAGTAGGGTTTCTAATTTGTGTTGGTTTGCTTCTCTGGGCAGCCTGTGCCAGGGTCTCACTGCCCTAGTGAAGAATTTCTTCCTAATGTCTAATCTAAATCTCCCTTGGTTTCATTTAAAGCCATTCCCCCTTGAACTATCCCTACATCCCCTGACCAAGAGTCCCTCCCCCGCTTTCCTGTAGGCTCCTTTAGGCACTGGAAGGCCGCTGTAAGGTCTCCCAGGAGCCTTTTCCAGGCTGAACAACCCCAACTCCCCCAGCCTGTCCTCACAGGAGAGGTGCTCCAGCCCGTGCATGATCTGGTCCCAGCAGTGCTGACCTTCTTGCTGCACTGGTTGCAGAAGGTAAGAGAGGCTCATCCCTGCTCTTCTCACTCCAGAAAAATAATGGCTTAGTCGATGTCCTTTCTCACAGTCTCCCACAAGTCTTCTCTAATGCTGAAGAGGGAAGAGAAGTGAGGGCAGCAGCCAGCTTGGCAGAGTTAGGAGTGAAACTCTGAGCTATCCTTGCACACTGGTACTCAAATAGCTCCAGGCCTTGCTCAGTGAAAACTGAAAGCATCACAATCCCCTTTTCCTCTCTTCTTATGAACTCTTTGCCCTGACTATGGATGATTGCACTGGAGGGGCAGGTATTTGATCCTGGGCTGGAAATAAGTGGGGTCCATGAGGCACGTCAGGGTGCGTGCAGGCTCCTTCTTCAGAGCTTCAAAAATGATGGGAGGGAGAGGTGGAAGGATGAAGGGGAAGGATTGTTTACTTTCATTGCAAATGCTCTTTGTGAAGACCACCAGTGAAAAAGTGATGAAACTTTGCAGAGAAAGGCCTCTCAGCTTCCAGAGGGAATTTTTAGCGTAGGGAAGACAAGGAAACAACAAAGACTGAACCGTGTGCTGAAAACAAAAAGCAACATTTGTCTCTGCTCTTCCTCTCATGTTTTTCACTCTGCTTTTCACAGATGTTTTCCAGTACTCTTAGTTTGTTGTTTGGTTTTGTTTTCTTTTGTTTCACATGCAAAATTTTCCCCCTTTCCCAGATACAGGATTTTTGCCTTCTGGCTATTCCTTCTCAGCAGCCAGCATGCCCATGTAGAGGCCACCACCACAGACTAGGAGACTGGGAGGGGAGGATGTGGAAAAGGAGCCAGAAGCACTGAGGAATGGCCACACTCAGCTTGAGCAGGGCAGGGCAGCGCGCGTGGGGCACCTGGAGCTGGTGAATCATGGCTGCAAGTGCACAGACCCCATAGGTGAGAGCTTTCTGGTGGAGAGACAAAATCCCCTGCAGACAGGGAAAGATGGAACCACCATTTTAATGGCTTCTGGCGCTGAAGGACTGCGTCCTCTGCTTCTCCTCTTATTTCTGCCCACCAGTAGAGCTCCCAGTCCCAGTTCATGAGCAAATGCAGCCCTTTCCCATCCCCTGCGCTACCCACATGCTTCAGGCAGAGACACCGTGCTGCAAGCACTGGCAGTGAGAGCCAAGGAGCAAGGGTGTGGGAGCTGCTAGGGGAAAAGGGAGGAGAGAAAAAAAAAAGTGGTGGGGTGGAGCTGGTGGGTAGGATAGGGGTATGGGGTTGCATGGGCTGGATTTCTTTTTCCTGTTCTGCATCTGGTTGTAAATGTAGCAGTTTCACAGCAATAGCTGAATTTTCTTTGCCTAGCAGAGAGAATAAAGCTCACGCACTTTCACTCTTGACAACGTCACGTTACGATGCAGGAGGCTGCACAATGCTTCCCCAGTGCCTATTTGTTGTGTAGAGCCATTTAAAGGATCCTCTTGAATGTGAGTAACAGTAGCAGCGTCTGAAACCATTCCTGCTCCCTGTGCTGCGGCCAACAGAGAGCAGCATAGCTGCACGCCTGCTCTGTCCTCAGCCCAACCTGGTGTGCAGTGCTTTCTGTGCTGCTTATCCACATGATACTGGTTTTCCCCAACCATGCTCCTGTCTGTGGGTGCCAGTGAGGCCCCAGCACTGCACCCAGCCTCCCCTCTGTGCCACAGGGACGTGCTGGCCCTGGGCACGGGCATCTCTGGGGAGGAATCCTGCACGGGCAGGCAGCTCTCTGCTTGCTCTGGGTGGCTCTGCTGCCAACAGGGGGTGCACAATCAGTAAGGAGAAATGAAGCAGAGGAGATGCGTTGCTGTTCCTGGTGCAGGGTGTGTTGCTCATCCCAAAGCTATCCAGCAAGGAGGAGCTGGGGACAGCACTGTCCCAGTTCCCTGAGCAGCCCCATCTCATCACCCCAAGGGAGTTCCCTTCTGCTGGCGTTAAGCTGTATGAGCAACACCAGGGCAGGTGGGGTGAGCCTGAGCTTGCCTGCTGTGGGAAACAGGATTCCCGAGCCCCGTAGCACCTGAACGTCACCACAAGATGAGGATCAGTCCCACGGAGCAGGTGGATGGGCTTGGAAACGCAGGCTGCATGGGGGCAGTGTCTGCATGTTTCCTCCTGGGGTGGCAAGGCGATGTGGCCGTGGTGGGGAGATATTGTGCTCTTATATGTGCTTAAAGGGGGAAATATATATACCCTGAGTCTGCTTGCACTGACAGGGGATGAGGAGGAGCTGGGTATCACCCACTGCTGTGTCTTGCCTCAAGTGGGAAGAGAGCTCAGGAGCTTTTTGTGAGGGTACTAACATGGGTCCAGGGGGTATGGCAGCATTGGCAGACCACTGCCACCAGCGCCAGGTCTGACTCTGACCAAGACTTGGGCTGGAAACACTGATAATGAGCTTCAAAGCTTGTCTCTTGGTTTGTTTTAATCAAATTTGGCAAATGTTCACCATCTCTTGTACTAGGGAGCTGAGCTAGGCCGCATGAGGCTTGGATTTGTTGCTGTGCCCTGCTCTGCATTTCCCATCTGATACAGAACCGACTGCCCGGGCTTCGTGCCCATTTGTGAGATGGGGCCTGCAGCACTGCCCTGGCTCCAGAGGGTGAAAATGTGGGAGCAGGGGTGGCTGCAGACCACAGAGACTGCAAGGTGGGGAAGCAGCAAATAAATAATGGCCGTGGGAGGAAGGGGAATACATCCCAATACATCCCTTCGTAGCCTTGGTGGTGAATGAGGTGAGATCTGGCTCATGACCTGGTGGGTGATATGTGAGAAATGCCACAGCAGGCTTATTTTTTTTCCAGGGAAAATAAGAAAAAGGCTGCATCTCTCTATCTGGGGGGCTACGACTATGCAGACGTATGGCTGTGCCACATCTCATCTGCTGGTATCAGAGGCTGAAGCCATGCTGGTACCTTAGCACCCACTCCCAAAATGTGAATGCTTCCCGTGTGACTTCAGGCACAGCCTCGGCGGGGAGGCAGGCTGCATCTCTCTGCTAGCACACGCGTGCACGAGCCACAGAGAATTAGCCAGATGGTTTCATTTGAAAAAAATGAAAAGCATAAAGCCATCTGCTCTCCTGTCCTGGGGATCGTGAACTTGACTTGCCGTCTACCAGTGTAAATTGAATCTCGCAGAGCGCAGGCAGTGTGTGCACGCACCCGGCTTCGAAATCACCGCGCCTGATGGGGGCAAGAGGACTGGCAACAGCTCCATCACTCGAGCTTCTCGTGGCCAGACGTTGCCAGCATGTGTTGCCGTAACCCTTCCACTGTGAGACAAATGCCAGCAAAATAGCTATTAGTTAGGGGAAAACATCAGCTGCCGAGTGCCGTATGGCCCTGCCTGCCTGCAGCTCCCGGAACGGCAGAGGGAGCGCTCGCATCGCTCTTGGAGAGGGATGGGATTGCATCTCTCCAAACGGGTACCAGGGGGAGAGCTGCTTAGACACTGCTGGAACGAGTGGTCTGGTCCTTGATCAGTCCCTGAGATACTCGTGTGTTAGACAGAGCTGATGGAGGAGTGACGTTGCCAGGCAAGCAAAGGGACTGCCCTTCAGGCAAGGAAAAGAGAGATGTTTGCTTAGTTGGCATAGAGAGGAGAACAATAGCTATTGATCATATATTGGAGGGGTCTCCAGGACAGAAAGTTATCGTTTAGGCAGCCCTGGATAGGAACTAGGTAGAGCTTAGGAGCCCACATCCTCCCCTCCACACTTGCTCAAACGCTTGATTTGGCCCCAATTCCATTCTCACCCTTTTGACTCTGATTTGTGTGATTATGTCAGGAAAGAAGTCCCCTGGCTGGAAGTGCTGTAGAAACCGTGGCAGTTATTTTGGCGTAGCAAACTAATGTTTAGTTTGTATTAATAGTGTAGAATTGTTGAGTTAGGTGTTGCCAGCTCTCCTGTTTTATGGTGAGACTTGCAGTCTTTGCTGTGTTTCTGAAAGCCGTGCTGTTAAAGTGAAGGTATTTTGTCTTTCATTAAAGCAGCGCGCTTCTGGCCCCCGTGCTTTGGACAAACAGACTGAACCTGGAAGGTCAAAAAGGAAGGGAACTAATGGAAGTAACCCAACATTTGTTACTTGGAAAAAAGCAAAATCCTGTGATTTTTAGCTTTGAGGGCCTGACTCCTGATTTTTCTTTTAATTTTATTTTTATTTTTGGACTGTGGTATTGGCAACATGGCACCAAGGAAACACATGGTGAATTTTGCTGGTTTCCTGGGAAGTTAAATGCTCAGGGAGCTGTTTGCGTCCATTCAAGAATATGCAAAGCTACCACACGACCCTTGCAGTCAGTCGAGAAAAATAGCTGCAAAATCCCAACGCGCTGCTAACAAGTAAGTCAAATATAAAAGATGGCTTGTAAAGAAAAGGCAACAAGATCCATCAAGACAAGTTCTGTTCAGCAAAAGCTTTCCAGCACAAGCTTACTTTTTCTGCAAAGAAATCATCCTGCTGACTTCAGTGGATTTTGTTATGTTCGTACCCAAATGATTCTGAAGGGAAAAGAGGCTGGAGGAAGCTGGGAAGCACTAGTGGACAGTTCATGAATTGGAGGAGGCAGAATTAAGCTAATAAATGATTCATTCAGAATTGTTTACCCAGCTTTAGCTAGCATCAGGAGGGAAAGAATGCAAATGGGGCTGATTATCCAGCCTCACTTTGTGTCAGCGAGTTGTTCTTGGCTCAGGAGCCCTTCCTATAAAGGGAAGGGTGGCACACTCCATCATTTGAGAACATTTATCACGGAATTGGACAAAAGTCTGAGGATGCGCGGCAGGAAATCTTCACGGCAGAGCAGAGGGCGAGATTCCCCAGGTGCTCTTCCCTTATCTGCCGTGACGCTGGAGTGTTGGGAACCATGCAGATTACTGGCAGAATTGCCTGAACGAAACTGCAGCGAGGGGAGCTCTCCCCTAAGAGTTGAACACAATAAGGATTGCTAATAAAGGTGCAGCGAAATCCTTGTCAAACTGCTAACTCTTTCTTGCAGAGAAAATAGCCAAGCTGAACTAAAAATACCTGCCTGGTGCCCTGCAAAATCTTCGCCCAGCTCTCTGTCTCAAAGGAGGATTTTGGAGTGGGATCCATCCGCCAGGTCTGGTGACGAGCAGCAGGAAGCCCTAGGCAAGCCTCGCATTGATGGCACTGCTCGAGGCAGCCGAATTTGCTGTTCCTTGATGCCCCTTACCAAGGCACTTCATCAGGGGTCTTCCAGCTGTGCTGTAGGTGATCCTAGCAGCGCAGGTTGTGGGGCAGGGTCTGTACCCAAGGTGCTACCCGAGGTGCCAGCCGCTCCGCTGTGAGCGCAGATGGCCGAGAGCTCTGCGTTACAGGTGGCCCCTGTCAGCGTCACGCTGGGACGTGGGGACTGATGATGTTGCAGGAGGAATGACAGGCGCTCACTCATGAACCCTGCTGCCTTCAGCACCTGAGGTTGTCTTTGGAGGTCTCCCATCCAAGGATCTGAATTAATGCTCCCCCGGAACGGGGAGCGAGAGAAGGAGATTTATGGCGGTTTGCAAGCCTGAGAGAGACACCATGACTAACAAGCTAATTAGCCCCTCCAAAGCGGGGAGACAAATGGAGAGGAGAAGCCTCTCTGTCTAACCCGCAGCCTCACATTTCGCACAGCACGGAGGCAGCTTTGCCTGCAGGGGCCAGCAGAGCTTGACAGGAGAGCGCCTTTGTGTGCGTCTCCTTCCCTCCAACACCCAGTCCATCCGTCTCCTGCGGCGCCAGGGAGAGCTCTCACCCTCTGCCCCTCGCAGGGGCCGCTGTGGTGGTGGTGATAACTCACCAGGCTGCCTTTAAACACCATGTCTGAGGTGCAGGTGAGGGATTATTTGGTGTTGGAGCCAGGGCGAGGAGCCAGCCCGCCAGAGGAGGGACTGCTGAGGGGCACCGCGCACCCCACCGCGAGGGTTTGTGGAGAGAGGGAGCAGCCCCCACCCCACCTCCGTCTCCGTGAAATAGATGGAACATCAGAAATGCTTTAAATAATTGAATAATGAAATGAATATATTAATGCTCAGAGAGCGGGAGAGGGCTCCTGGGCTGGTCTTGTTCAGGCAAACAGCCCCTGACAAGCAGGGAAAGAAGTAGGGTCAGCATTTATTCCTCTGGAGGGGATTGAAGGTGGGGTGTTGTGCTCAGTGGCTCTCCACAGAGCTCTCCTTCCCTTCTCCCATTGCTTTGTTCGGCGATTCCAGCTGCTTTTCTTTTGCAGGTTGTCTCCTCTGCCTTGCTCTCGTACTTTGCTGTCTCCAGATCTCCTTCCTCCTTTGTTTTTCCTCTCCAATCCCCATTCCCTTCTGTGTCCTTATCTTCCTACGGCTTTATGCTGTGTAATCCTCCAAAACAGGCAGTCTTCTCAGCATATATCCATCTCCAAGACTTACGCCCACCCCAACTCTACAGCCGCTTTGTTTCTTAGAAGTATTTAGTGGCAGGTGAGGCTCACCTACTCCCCAGATACTCCAGCTCATGCGGGAGACAAGTGTCTAGCACCAAAGGCAGTGCGCTTCCAGAAACACTTGGGTGGCTGACAGCTGAGGCTGGCAGCCTGAACCATCAATTTGCTTATGTAGGAGCACGGGAGCAGAAGCGCGTTGGGTTTGGTAAGTCAGGCAGTAAATGGCACAGGAGTTGGTATTAAGAACGGTTGAATGGTAATTCTAGTGAAAAATAGGGAGCGATGGAGCTGGCTGCAAGCAGTTGCCGCACGTCATTTCTTACACCCAGCCTCCTGCCCCACGCTCCCCCTGCTTCTCCCAGTCTTGGGCTGCCCACAGCAGCTCTGCCGGTGCCCCCCTGCAGCCCCCTGCCCTCTCCCTGCTGTTTCAGGGCTTAATTCTTGTTCCTGGAGGCTGCCAGCCTCGCTGATGCGTGCAGCGGTTCGTCAAAGCCATCACTCGCTTCCAGAACATTGCGGCAAAACCCGCTGATCCCCATCAGCTGTAACCTGAGTCATATTTCAGATCCGAAATCCAAAGTACTTAAGGAATCACCCAGCCATTATTTTGTTTGTGAGTGTAAATGCAAATCACCCAATTACTGGCTTTGCCCTGCCGGAGCACGCTTTATTTATTTATTTTTTTCCCCTCACAAATCTTCCTGTTTGAATTATTTGGGGTAGGAGAACCTGCTGAGATCTTGTGGCCCTGGCTCACCTCAGCTAAACAGAGAAGTCGTGCTGTTGCTGTGTTTTACTGAAGGTGCACATCTGAGGCCTTTGCTGGTGGGAAGAGGAGATGCTGATGGAGAGAGACGGATGATTTCTGGGTGCAGCACGCAGGGGCGGGTGGGGAGGAGGAGAGCACAGGGAGCTGGGAAGTGGCAGCTCTCTCCTTCATCTGGAAAGTTATTTCTTATGCAGAGTGAGTGTAACCCTCCAATGCGTCTTCCAGGTAGTGACACCCAGGAAATGTTTTATGGATGAGGCTCCATCACCTGTTGGCACGAAGAGGAGAAGGCAGAGCCACTGGTGATGGATGATCCCCTGGAAACTGCACTGTGTCCTCTGCACCCTCCGCCTCCCTCTCCATGCCTCTTTATCATGCATCATCACAGCAGCAGCCACCTGCAGCTGCCAGGAAACTCCCAGCTTCTCTCCCTCTGAACTTCCACGATCTTCTGACATGCTTCCCCTTCTCCAAAAGGGCCTTCCTAAATCGAAGGTGTGGATGAACCGTGGGCGTTTCTGTAGGTGACAGAGAGAGAGAATTCTTCTCTGGACACGTTGTCCAGGGCATCTGGCACGTTAACCTTTGCTTCCTCAGCAAAGTTGTTTTGTGGCATGGGGAAAAAGGGGCAGAATTCTGCAGTGCTTTTATTTTGGATGGTTGTGGGTTTGTGCTGCCAACTTGATAGCTGCGTGTGCGGTATTTTTGTTGCTGTTTTTGCAAACACCCTCTTTTCTGCATCTCTGTTTCTCACCATAAACCACGGTTGTTAACGACAGGGGAAATGGCAGAAAATGACTAATAAGAAAATGTATTGGAAACCCCTGGCCCCCAAACCGGATTATGGTGAGAGATGAAGTAAGGAGCGAGTCTGAGAGGTGACAGGCCGATCCCGCTGACGCTCCTTGTTTGCTGAGCAGCTTTAAATTCGAGCACTCGTTTAATAGAAGTCATTTTCTGTATGCATTTGGAAAACACAGACAGAGCTGAGGTGCTGGCTGCTGTTTGTGTGTCTATTTTGGGTGGTGTGGTCTCGATCAAATCTCCCTGCTCAGTCCCCAGCCGCCGAGCACTGCCTCCTGTGAGCGCCGAGCCCAGTTTGCAGGAGCAGGTCTCTGGCTGTGAGCTGTGTTATTGCTATGCCAACCCCTTCTTCTTTCCCGAATCCCCGAGTCCCATCTTTGTTTTTGCTTCCTGCGGGAGGTCTCCCGCTAGCTCCTCGTTAACCAGGCAGCAGTTCACTTCGGCGCATCACGTAGCCTCATCGAGGTGGGACCCGAGCTGCCCACGTTTTTCCATGTAAACCAGGGATCGTGGCGGTGTGTGAGAGCCCTGGAAAAGCACAGAGGTGCTGCTACACTGCGGGCAGGGAGCAAAAACCCCAGGGCTGTTTGGAGCGTGCAGCTCTGGCTCCTGGGCTGGTGGCAATGGCAGCACAGGAGAGAGCCTCCAAAATCTCTCACCTGCCTCCTAAGAGCTTCCTATGTGTAAGTGGTGCTGAGGAACGTGGCACTGGGCTGTGTCTGCATTTTCTGTAGAGGTAACACGTAGGGTGCCATGTGCAGGTAAAGAAAGCATAAAACAAGGCTGAGGCTGTCCTAAACCCCTGCCCCAACCATTTCATGTGCTCCCAGCAGCCCCGAGAGCAGCAGAAGATGGATGCCAGGGAGCATGGCTGTGGCAATCGCCCACCCCAAAAGCCAGAACCTGTCCTGATGGCCAGCGAGCTGGGGATACAGGCTAATGGGTCCTCAGGAGCGACTTCCCTCCCTCGTGTCATTTTTTTTTCCTCCTTTGCCTGAGCATTTAGCACTGAAAAGAATAATTTATCAAATCATTTTTATTCAGCTTGGGAGGAGGAAGAAAAAGGATGGTGGGGGAAAAAAAAAAAAAAAAAAAAAAGAGCCCTTTGCTGTTTTAATTGCTTGGTGGCGTGCTTGCGAGAGTGGAGCTGGGCTTATCAAAGCCTGTGCAGCCGAGTCCCTGCCAGTCGCTAATGAGAGCTGCCTCGTGAGCAGCCACGCTCCTCCGATGGACCCGATAGTGCCTGCAGCCAGGCAGGGGACTCAGCAGCTGGGCGAGTTCATTTAAACCCAGGAGCTCCAAAGTTGAGGCCGGGGGAGCTTGTCTTGCAAGGATTTTGGACTGAAATTAAGGGGGTTATTTATCTCCTTAGGAAAAAAAAAGGCAAAATGAGACATACAGTCTAGGATGTTGTTGGGCTCGTCTTTCTGATGATTCATTTCTGAGTCAGGTGTCTGGGGCTAGGGAAGAAAAAGGAGGTTAATTTTTTTTTTCTTTCCTTGAGTGAATGAAGCCGGAGGAGCCGGCTGAATTCCTGGAGCTCATTCGTTTCTCTCTCTGCCCGAGGGCGTCTTTGAAGAACTCGGTGCTGCTGTGGAGCGTGGTGAGATCTGGTCACAGGCATCCAAATTCTGGCAGGTGATGATGTATAGCTGATGAGGTTCTCAGGTTATATCATAACTGAGGTCCAGACCTCCAACATCGCCAAGTATTTAGGATCGGGTTTTGCTATTCCATTTTAGTCACATCTTGCAGGGCACCTTGCAGCTGATCTTCACATGTCTGTACCAAAAAACATTTCCAGTACAGCCCAGCACACCTTGAGCAACCTGAACTAACTAGCCAACTAGCCCAGTTTTGAATGGATCAGGTGTCATCCTGAAGTTCATTTTAACCTTATTTCTTTTAGGATTCTGTGGTTTGGTGGTCCTGCTACACTGGGGATGAGTCCAGGGTACTGCTGACTGAACTATATCTGTGCCCATCAGTAAAGATGGCAACCTCCAGCACAGGGTAGAAATCAGGGGAACAGAGGGAGTGAAGGAGGACTCTGATATCTCCTAGTTCCGTTCCTTTTCTGTAAAATTGTTCGTGTCCCTTCTGGCTGTCAGCACACTTAGGTTTCACATTTTTAATTAAAAACTCCAGAGCTGAAATTCCTGTAATATTGTAAAAGCCGGGGCTGGATTCTACCTGCCTGCTTGTCAGTTTCCTCCTATGAAGAAACAATGTCGGTTCTCTAAAATACGAAACGTGAATAAAATATGTTTGGTTTTTCTTTTTTTTTCAAATCTTTTCTTAAAAAAAATAGTTTCATAAAAAGCTCTCTTGAAAGCAATGATGGGACAATCTATTATTAAATGAAACAAATCAATATTAATGCAATCTGATGGCTGAGATTTGCTTGAGTAGTATTTTATATTCATGTGTATGCTGTTAACTCTGCCTTATTAGATATCTGCAACATGGGTGAGTTAAGGTTGCTGTGGGAACCATCATTTTTTAAATTTCCTGACTTTTACACAGGTAGAGGCAACCCCAAGCTAGCTTGCATTAATATCATGTAATTTCCTTGATTGAAGAAAGAGTGTTGGTGTATTTTATTGTCTGTGCGCCCGCATTCGATTGCACGTTCAACCAAAAGGAGTTTGATTCATATCCCCACAGTAAAGCAGCAGCTGAGCTGGAGCTTGCTTTTAGAGCGCAGCAGCAGCTCTGGAGGCCACCACAAGCCACAGACGCGATGCTTTTTCCATCGGGTGCAGCTCTGCAGGTGCTTGCGTGCGATTCCTACTGATGTGTGAGCAAGAGAAGAAGCAGGCTCCCTCCTTGCAGGTATGGAGGAAGAATCAAGGGAAAGCATTGCTCCAGGCAGAGGGCAGAAGCCTGCATTATGTCCACATCCCAAATGGTGGAGCAATGATGGCAAGCGTGGGCTGTGCCTATTTCCAAGTGAATGGAATGCTGGTGTGAGGCTTCACCACAATCTTTGCTGCTCTAACACAGCTTCCTTCTGCTGTGCCTTCTCCCGAGTACGAAGCAGCTGTATAATTTCTGCTTCCTATTCAGAAGGAGAGGCATTGCCTATTGCTGATTATCTACAACTCGCAGCACAAATGCCTATAATGATATTGGCTGCAGTCTCTTTATAGTTGGCGGAGTGAGATAGCTACAGTTAGGAAGCAGTTTATCTGAAGTTTTCACTTGATGTCCTCAACGAGACAGGATAATTCAGGCTTCAGAAGTCCTTATCGACCCCTAGGAAAGTGGTCTACCTCAACAGCTGCCTTCTGTGTTATTATACATGACCCAGTTTAGCCCTAGGGCATCCACAAATAGCTGGTAATATGCAAAGACACCCAGCCCAGGCATTAACAGCCTAACTTCATGTATGTGAGCATGGTGTATTGCTTGTCTATTTAACTCTGCAGAGAAAAAAAGGCATCCATGGCCCTGGATGGAGTGCTGTGGTGTTGTTTTTATTATTGTTGTTGTTCATTTATTTATTCTGGTACTAAAACTGGCTTACAAAATCTCTGCAAAGTTCTGCCATAGATGCCGTAGATACATCGCCTCGGAGCCATTTCTTTTACTGGATACGATTTGTGATGTTTGGCTTATTTTCAACCACTTCTGATCAGCACATGATATTTTACCATGGATGTGAGTTTAGCTAAAGCTGAACGTGGCTGCTGGAGCGTATAGGGGAAAGAGCAGCTCATCTGTTGTCATTGTTGGCACTGTTGGAAAAGGACGCATGAATTTGGGAATAGATGTGGGAAAGAAGAACCTGGGGCTGCCCTCCCGTGTCAGTCTACTTGGGAGGAATGGGAAATAGCAAATCAAGCCCATCTCTGTGAGAAGCAGCCAATCTTTGCGACTTGCCTGGACTCTCTTGGCTGATCTATTGGTATTGATAGCAGTCCTTTTGGGTAGGAACTGAGAAGACAGCGTGAATCCTGGTTGAAGGCACGTGTTATAACTCTACTCGTGCAGGGGATAGCTGTTCCAGTGCTGACTGATCTCCATCCCTGAGTTGTTTTAGCTGTTTAGCAGAGATAGGATCATCCACTTAACTTGCATTACGGTGTGAAACTAATTTATTGTCTTATGTGTTTGGTGGATGGCGCTGCTGTTTGCAACGATTTGTGTCTCGGCAAGGCGGCTTTAATTCAGTCAGTCTGCTCCTTTCAGTACAGAGAGGAAATTTCCTTGGGGCAGAAGTAGTTAATAAAAGTTGAGTCGTCCTAAAAGAGGGGACAGGAGAAGAAAATGCCATGTGACTGAGATGGCCAATTAGACATCATGAATATTCAGCATCCTCTAATCGAATGAGAGCTCGTTACAAACACCCAGGCTGAAATTTGCTCATGTAAAATATTCATTGAACAATTTTGCATAAATAAATAATAAACAATAATAAATGCATAAAAATTTGTTCACAGACCATCTATCAGCAGGGGAACAAAAAGGACAGAATCTGCTAAATAAACTGTATATAATGAGTAATCTGTCCACGGCTAGTTTGGAGTTCTCCCAGGGCGGGTCTGCCGTGGAGATCTGACACGAGCATCTCTCTTCTGGGAACGCCGTGAAGCAGGGCTGTTAGGAGCAGATAAAGGCACGGAGCTGCCCCAAATTTAAGGGAGCTGAGTGTCTGAGATTTGGGTTTAGCTTACGATAGATGCAACAGAGTCTGGAAGTTGTATGAGCATGTGAACTGGAGAAAATGGAGAGGATTAGAAGAAGATTCAAACCCATTTCCATCTGAGAGCAAGAGCAGTGTCCTGTCCAGGCAGCCCAGGTTTACAAAACTGCTCCTGATACCAAGGACGTGCTCAGCTTTATGTGGCAGGGGGCTGCAGAGCGAGGCCAAAATTGCGACTGTAATGTGTGTGTGTGAGGTGCAAGGGAATGCGTGGGGCTGGACACATGCAAACAGACTGTAAACAAACAGAAAAAGGTCAGAGCTGTCCCAGAGCTGCATAAGAAATAACTGCAAATGACTGCGTCCTCCCCGCCTACCTGCTTGGTTAGCAGGGTCGGGGAAAGGAGGGGGGGCGGCGATCAAAACACTGCTTCAATAAAATGTGAAAACAAAATCCAGCAGCTGTTAGGAGAGAAATACCAGGTAAAGGGTACTCCTCTGCGGTCGGAGACGGCCGGGAGCCAAAAGGTCTCGTGCTCACAGCACACTGGCTGCCAGGAGGGCTGCGAGACAGCCTGACCTATCGAGCACGGGCTGCAGGGAGCTGTGTCCGCGGGGTAGGAGCCGTCTTTTGGCTTGGTTGTTTTCCAGGAGGAAAGCAGCCCGCTCTCCAGCTCCGGGAGCAATGAGCAGGACATTGGGGACACCTCGTAATGTGTGGGGAATGAACATGAGATCGCAGGGTGCCCCCAGCTCCCTCTGAACAAGCTGTCACCCAGCCGTGTCAAACCTCTGTGCGTCCCCCTTCGCCCACATGGCCATTACCCGAGGAGTATCCCTTTTGCTTCGGCACCGAGCAAATTACCTGGCAGGTTTCCTGTAACTACTACATGGTGATTACCCGGTCCTTCGTGCTGCCCGGTAATTAGAAGCTGGAAGTGGTTTGTAAAGGTTAATTCGTAGATGGGAGAAAGGAGAGGAGAAAGGAGAAGGGAGGAAGAGGAGCAAGGCCTTCTTCCAACACACCTGTGAAGTCCCACGTGGGGATTTTCTACTGGTCTGGACAACCGTGTGTCTATCAGCCTGGAGTCTTCATCTAGGTTGTATTTTGCTCCGTTATGGAGAGCATCCCTCCTCCTTTAACGTTTTGCAAATCCCTGCCCTGTTATCACGAGGCAGCTAACTCTCTAATCACACGGTTTTATCGCATGCTTAGCCACGAAGCACCCCGTCCTGCCAGATGCTCTAGCAGACTGTATTAGGGAAATAGCAACGTGGCAACTCAGAAGGCTCGTCTCATAGCTGCCACGTAATTCAGTGACCAGGCTGTTCGGCGATTTTGTTGTCGCTGTGGCTTTGTGGATTTGGCTGTATCAACACACGTGCCATTTGCTGTGACCGACTGCGTGGCGTTTGGCCGCGCTGCTACAATTAGGGGCTGCTCGTTTCTGGTTATCATCAGTCAGGGGGGAGCTGTGCATAAGGGCTGATGGCTGGTGTCCTTGCTGACTGCTTCATCAGAGACCAAACACAAAAATGTTAGCGCGGGCTGATGCTTCTCCTCAACCCCAGGACCAGTCTCTCTAGGGGAGGGTTGACGGACACGAACAGCGTGAGGATAGTGGAAAATACGGGATGGGAGCTCTTTATCTGGGCACGGCAAAAAGTTACCCCCTGGGGCTCTGGCAGATTAACATTTCTGCAAGCACCAGGATTTATTGAAAAGAGGAAGACAGAGAATATATTAAACCATCTGTTTCCCTCTTGCGATGCACCGTAGGGCTGGAACAGAGATGAGTGTGTCTCCTTGTTCATCACTCCTACGTAACCGTGAGAGAGAGGAGATTGAGTGCTGGCAGGAGACATTCAGAGACAAGTGACATTCGGTAGGAGCCTCCGTAAATTCATATTTACTAGCAGAGGAGGAACAGCAGCGTGCGAGCGATGTGCAAGCGAGGAGTTTTTGTTCCATCAGTCCTTGTCTCTGTGCCTCAGCGTGAGCTCAGACCTGGTCGTCAGCTTTCTCCAGCCTCAGACTGTCTGGGCAGGGTTTGGGTTGAGCTGTTTGTCTTCTTTCCATCCCAGGTTGTGATACAGGCGTGGAATAGGTGTGTAAATCTGAAACTCGAGGGAAAAGAGAGACGGCACAAGTCCTGGGTTCGTCTTGGGGGCCCAGGGAGTTCATCCCCCAAAATGCCTGTATTTCTGAGAGCTCGGGCAGCTCTCACGAGCTCGTCCCCAGCAGCACCTGGCAGCGTGTGGAGGTTGCAGAGGCTCAGCCCCAGTGCTGGGCAGAAAGCAGAAGTGAAGGGAAGGGTGTGTGTCTGGGTGCAGAGTGACTCCTGATAAAAGGAGCAGTTCCCTCAGCTTTATTGAGCTGTGTTGGAAGAACTGCCTGTTCCGCAGCACCTATTCTTCTCCCAGAATGACTACAAAGGTTATTGCTTCGTTGCATTTTTATCTCTCTGTTCTCACATTTCCTTCATCTGGACAACGAGAGAAAGGAGAGGCATCAAAGCAGGCTTCCTACCCTGTCCAGATATCAGATAGGACTATTTGTGCGCAGGAGGACTTGTATCTTGAAGATAAATGCTGCTTGCACCGCGTCCAGTGGAGGTTGCTGAGGGAAAGCTTCCACATTTCATGAAGGAAATGAACTGCCCCGTCATCGCCTATGGACTGAATGGAAGGCAGACAAAGGCAGAGGTGGCAATTAGGAGGCACGCTTGGCATTTGAGAGATGAAGGTTCAGTTCCCTGCTGCGCCAGAAACCTTGCGGTGCTGAGGGTCCTGCTGATGCTCCAGGCAGTGAAACAGGAGCTGTTCCTTGCTCAGCGCTTTGCCAGCACTTAGTGTATTACAGACTGTTCTTGGTTGGTTCCTAGACATTACCATATTATTAAATAATCATCTACTGAAATGTCTCTAATAAAAGGGAACGAGCCTGGATTTCTCTCCTCCTGTTTCTGCTGCAAGAGCGCAGCCTAGCACACACCATTAAGTGCACCTTACAGGTGCCATGGAGAGCAAATCAGTGCAGACACACACACACACACACAGCGTTAAGGAATTTGTGCCTGTTTATCAGCGAGGCTGCTGCTCAGAGCTGGAATGAGGTGGCATGTGGCTGTGCCACATCTTTATTGCAGAGAGAACTACGCCGTTGCTTTTTGGAGAAAGCGGCTCCATTCAGAGAGCTCTGATGGCCTTAGCAAGCGCTACCACTACCGCTGCGTTTCCGCAAGCTCGTGCTGGTTTCGGAGCTGTTTTTTCTTGGGGAAGCGAGGTTCAACCCAGCAGCTGGCTGGCCCAAGCTTCTGTGGCTGGCCTTCAGCATTACACCTCATTTTTCATTACACCTAATTTTTCAACTTGTGCTTCGTACCGTGCACTGAATTAGCTCACACTCCGAATTGCCACTACCAGCATCCCTGGTTCTTTCATCTCCCAATTAGTCGCTTGTAGAGGTTGTTTTTTTTTAAGTCACATCTTGAAAATTTCTCCTGTTAGCATTCAAACAAACAAACAAACAAACAGGGGCTGGTGTTTGCTCTGCGACTACCACGCAACAGTGAGTTCCACAGGTTATTAAGTAGGCACGGCGCGGCGCAGGAGCGCAATTAGTGCAATTACACTGAGCGCTTCCCAATTCTGCGATTTTGGGTCATTGAACAGCAGCATGCGATTCGTGCTTGGGGTGCTAGAGGTAGCATTGCAAAGAGCAATAGCACATCCCCAGCGGCTTGGCAATACAGACAGAGACAGCATTCCCTTCTCAGGGTATTTCAGGCTGCTTCCCTGTTACGCTTCCGCAGCCAGAAATAGACCTCAGTGTCTTTCTCCCTAGCTCTCCCCCCTTCCCTCTTTATAGCTGTAATAGCTTCGATGGGTTTTGAATTCAAGCTTTCAATATCCCATGACCAAACCTCTGCAGACAGCACGGAGAATCGGTTTCCATGCCTGAGATGCCGGCTTTCAGCCAGCACCTCGAGGCATTGTGCTGAGGGAGGAAATGGCCCGGCCGAAAACCCACCTGGGAATATCGGCCGGTCCCACTGCTTTGCTGCAGGGAGCGACGAGGGCTGGCGGGCGGCCTGATGAGTTCCCCTGCTGGGTTTTCAGTAGGTTTGGGGATGAAGAATTTACTGGGAGCTCTGAGTCTTGGGCTTTGTGCAAATCAAGCTGCGGCGTGCTGAATACATGGTTTTGTAGTGGCTGCGGGCAGGCACATTGCTGTTAGGGGCAGCAGCCACGAACCCCAGCAGCAAGAAGAGGAAAGCGTTTGGGGTGGGACTGAGTGGCACCCACTGCATGAGTTCTGGCTGCTGCATCCAGCCGTGCTCACATACATGTTGAGCACGCAGCCCCGCTGGCAAGTGGCACCACATGCATCTGCTCCTCGTGTTTCTCCAGGTGGCTTTCCTGGCGTGAGCCCTCTTGCAGGACCCTCAGTGACTCCTGTGCTGTGCCCCGTGGTGGGTCAGCCCTGGCGAGCATCCTGGGGATCACGCAGGAGACCGCCTGGGTGGATTAGCCGGGCTTTTTCCCACGGATTGCCTTGCTACAGAGCCCGTCTGTATCTGTGACAGGTTTACTCTGCTATCAAACCCTCAAGAGACTTGTATGGCCACTTAGGCTATAAATCTGCTCCCTTAATACATTTAGTCTGCGGCTAGTCATTTCTCTCCTGTGATGTTTCTCATCTCTTTTCTTCACTTCCCTGCTTCAAAGTTGCCATTAGCCCTGCAGTTTTTTTCCCCCCTCTGATTTCTTCTTCTCCCTTTCTTTCTCCTCTGGTGACAGAGTCCCCTGAGCATGTTGATTACTGTGCCGGGGTTCAGGTCCTGCCGTGGGGTGGACATGCTGCCTTGCCTTCCCTCCTTCCCTCCCACCTCATTGTAAGACGCTTGTATAGGTGGAAAAGGGAGCGCCAGGACTAGGCAGAAGCATTTTAGACCTCTTTATTATCCATCTTCGCTGCAGCCCTCTTCTCTGTTCCCTTTTAGGAATGAAATATGTGTCCATTTCGCCTTTCTACTAGCCTGACATATTTTGCATCTTTCTGAGTGCCTGCGAGCCAGGTGAAATGCCCTCGTGCTGACCTGCAGGGAGCCAGGGAGGTGTCGGGGGGGAGAATCCTTCTCAGTCCAAGCACAGGAGGTGCTGGCACCTTTATGCTACAAACAATTTGTGGTTTGGTTTGGTTTTTATTTCTTAGCATCCAAAAAGTAGGCCAGTACGGATGGGTTCAGAGTCCTGGAGAAAACAATGTGATTGCGTGCTCACACGCTGCAGTGTGAACCTCTCTCTCCAACGCAGGGCACTGCATAAAGCCACCATCTGTCCTAACGCGATGCGCGTTTTTCCCAGCATCAGCATCCACAGTGAATTTGCAGTGATTTTTCATCTAATCCCCTTGGCATGGCTTGCGCGTCGCTGTTTTGCTTTCAAATAACATTGGGAAGGAAAATTTCCTCCATGTTCTCTGTTGCTGGCCCTGGTTTGGATCCGACATTCACGCTGTTTGGAGAGGAACGAGGGAGGGAGTCGTTTTCCAGTTTCACTGCTGCTCTTTTTTTTTTTGTAAGAGGCAGGCGCTGGGGGATTGCCATACCTGGATCAGTGTGTTCAGGAGTGAGTTACTGGTCTAATAACCCGCTCTTTGGCACCGGCCAGGGGAAGCTATTTCAGTACAGCAGAGAATGGCAGTCATTGTGTGCAGGGAAAGCAGTAAATCGCAGCGTTGCTTGAAGAAAGAGCAGCGAGACCTCCAGGCTGAACTGGCACAGTAGCATTTTGCAGGAGCTGCTGTTTTCAGCGGCAAGTCTCAGCTCTTGACTTAATGGGCCACAGGGCAGGTTGTACACAGAAGAAATTGAAGCTGGGATCGTGGAGCCCGACTTCGGGAGCATGTCCTTTCTGGGCTCCACAGGTCAGCGTGTTAGTTTCTCTCTCGTGGAATATCTTTCATCTCTTTCTCTGCACCCTTTGGGAAGCAAAAATGAAGATTGTATACAATGCCTAGGGAGTGATAAATAAAGAAAGAAATCTTTCTGCGACCCAAACGTCTTCCCCCACGTCAGAATGCCTTGGCTGCAAAGTCTAATGGCTTTTGTCATTCAAGCTGGGCAAAACTGCACGTCTGTCTTTCAGCAGGAGATAAGGCTCTTGTGTCTGGCCAGCTTGGCCAGATACATTGAGCAGATACGGATAGCTTCAGTGCTGCCTAAATCCTTGGGTTTTGCCACAGCTGATTCCAGCCTTTCCGAAGGTCACATCCAGAAGTGATTAGGAGAAATGGCCTTTGGTAGAATTGAGGCTGTTCAAATTCGGCCCCATGTCACTGAAATCTGCATGTCAAGACCATTGAGGGTACAGGGCTAAATCTTGGCTGTCCTAGCCAAAGTGACTGGGAAAAGGAAGGGTAGGGTGAGAGAAAAAAAAAAGCTGTTTCTGTTCTTTAAGAAAGTTTGCAGAATACTCTAAAAGCAGTGAGACACCAACACAGTGTTAAGAGGGACAGTTCTTCCCTAAATCTTTGAAAATCATGAAGTGCCTGGTGATAGTTATCATACATTTCATTATATTCTACTTCTTAGTCTCTTTCGTTAGGAGATCCCAGGGCTCAGCTGCAAATGTAATGCCCACATCTGCAAAAAGCTGAGCAGCCCATCTGTATTGGCAAGCTGTTATCTGTTGTTTCATCCCCGTTAGGTTGCCTTGATAGAGTTTCCATCGGTGGTTTCATGCCAGCTTGCTGCAGTTGTGTCCAGACATCCCGGGTTCATGTATTCATAAGCTCCTCTTGGCCCTTGTAGCCTCACTGTTTGTTTTTTTTTCTTTCCCTTGCCGTTTTTTTGTGTACTTTTTGCCCTTTCCACCAAAGCTGGGCCTGATGTCCTGGTTGCTGTAAGCCCTGGAGCTGGAGCACACCTTTTACTAGAGCATTGGCTCTGTGGGCAGGGTGAGTTTACGGTCCTCTTCCTCGGGGAGACATCGTGCTTAAAGCCAAATGATGCACAGGGATATTGTAAACGTTCAGAAATCCCAGGCACTCTTCTCCTCTACTGGCTTGGTTATGTGCAGGGGGTGGAAAGTAACGTGTGCTCAGCTCCCTTTCCCTGCTGCCACCCAAGGACACCGCGATGCTGTGCCCATCACGGACCTCCTGCAGCCTGTGTGTCTTCACCTTCCTCTTTGCATCACGTGGGGAAATGCTCTGGCTTTGATAAGAGCTGGTCACCTCTGCAGTGTGTCCCCAGCACTGCCTCGCCGTGCCAGGTGCTCTGTTGCTTTCGTCCTTCCCCCTTCCAGCCCTGCTTTCGGTTTGGAGAACTGGCTTGCCCTAGGCAGCAGCCAGCTGGTTTTCTTTTGTGCTCCATTTGAGTGGCTGCCATCAAAGTTTAACGGGCCTCTCCTGTTACCATCATCACCTCCTGTGGATTTTAGTTCAATTTAGAGACAGCAAACCCCAAAACAGAAAATACAAACCAAGAAAACACAGAGAAGGCACCAGAGGCTCCGAGTCCTCCACTAATACCAGAGCCCTCCATATCAAAGAGAATTGATAAGCCTCGCTCAGACAAATTGCACACACGGTCGTGGCAGCTGGTATGTGTGCACCTCCCAAATCCATCAGCATCGATGTGACTCGGATTTGGGGTGCAGCCGTGGGCTGGCACTGCCAGAACCGGGAGAGCATCCGCACGGTGGGTGCAAACACCGAGAGCATCCCTTGGAGAAATGACCGTGAAGCTGCCTGTGGTCATGGAAACCGCTTCTGCCTTCCCTCCCCTCCCGGCACGGCGAGCCTGGAACAGTTTGTCCTCGCAGGGGCTGCCTTGTGCACAGCCTGAGCTCCCGGGAAGCCAAACGTGGGCAGCCTCGGTGCTGCGCCGCGCTTCCAGCGGCGGGCCACGTACAGTTAACAGGCTGCCCCGCACCCCACCGACGCCCCTTCAAAGAGAAAATTAGATCAAAGTTTTATCAGTTCGCCGTGTTTGAGAGTAACACATGCCAGGATTAATAGTGCTCAATTTTTCAGAAATATTAAAATTTGCTCTCTATTGTCAGGACAATAAATCTTTTAGCCTGCAAGTTCATCTTGCTCCGAGAACGACCGAGCGATTACTGACCCCAATTACACAATTAAATCTTTGAAATAATACTGTTTGATATTAAACAATTACATTCCTCATATGAAAATATCACCGTTCTCTTGCCAGCTAAGAGGGTATTAATAATGCATCTACACAGATTCCATTGTGTGTTAATAATGAATGTCTACAAAACCTTATAGGATGTTAATACTGCATGTACCCGCAAAGCTCTATAGGATGCTAATATACACCCTCAAGGCCCTAGGAAATGCAAATAGCGAAGCCAGAGCAAGGAAACGGTATTCCCTGTCCATTCCAGTCTTTAATACAGCAGTCTGAGCTGCAGAGCATCACAGGAAGGCTGGCAGAAAGTTCAGATCTGAGCAGCAGGAGAGGTCAGATGCCTGGGGGGACGAGGGAGGGAGCCACGTGTGGTTCATTGAGGTGTAAGGTGGGGGAGTGGTAGCCACCAGAAGCCGTGGTTGACACCCACTAAGAGCTGGGGGCTCCTGGCATTGACCTCGGGGGGATTTGGGTTGGAGACAGAAGGGAAGTCATAATTCAGACCCACAAAACGGGGGCTGCTTAGAAGGACCTTTATTCTTCACACGGGTTCCAGAGCTAGGGTTGGAGGGTGCCTGCCTCTGCTCCCCGTGCTCGGCGGGGACTTAGGGCCAGCAGTCGGTGCGCAGCGCTCCTTGTGTGAGAAGTGATTGAGAGAGAACACAACCCCTGACCAGCAGAGTCAGAAAAGCAAAACAAAACAGAAGAAAGAAAGAAAAAAAAAAAAAAAGGCAACGAACCTTCAGACGGGTCCCTTGGGGATAGACTGGGGCACCAGATAACAAAAGAACTATTTGCTTCCACTATAAAACACTCCTTTTGTGTTCTCTGCTGTGTGTCTTAGAGTGAGCATATTGACTGGCAGGAATGTTCATGGGAGCAATGAATTTTATGTAAATATTAGAGACTATTTGCAGGAAGCAGAATTTGAACTCATAAAAAGTAGTATTCTCGGCGGAAGCCTGATCCTAAAGGTTACTCAGAAAACAAAAACATACAGTGGGATTTACTGCACGTATTTAACAAAAGTGTATCGAGCCCCGCTCCGATTCCGAATATCGACTATCTGGGGACAGTTTGTGGACAAACAATGGACTGGAAATTATTTACTGAGACAAGTCAGCAAATAATTGCAAATGACAAATAAATTTGAGAAAATTACAAACTGCTTGTGGACAATTCATGAACAGAAGCGAGGCAAAATTAATCAGATAAATTATTCACAATGAATGAATCTCTCAGCTCTAATTAAAACTCTGTAGGGTATTAATAATACATGCCCACAGAACCACAAACAGAATCCTATAACCAAAAGGATCCATCTGCGTCTGCCTCTCAGAGCTTCCCCTCCTCGAAGGGGGAGCTGCTCTTAGCCATCATTTCTCTGCATCTCGTGTCCGCATGCCGGTGCTGGCTGCAGCTGATAAAAGCCCTCTTTGCAGGCGGGGTGTGTGGCTAGCATGGTGGCTTTCCCACTGATGTTTGTGGGAATCTGTTCCTCCTGCGTTTCTTTTTTTTCCTTTTCCAGCCCTCGGGGAATTCCTGGGGAATATGCATTGTATTATCTCGGCTTATCTGAAGTTGTTAAGGCTTTTCTTCCACGAGTGTCGCAAATGATTTTGCAAATGATTATTTTTTTTTATTTTTTTTCCCCAAGATGCCATGCAAGCAAAAACCTAAGGGCTTAATCGTGAAGATGCTCACGTATGGGAACTCTGCCAGCCCGGGGCTCCCTGCACCAGCGCCTGCCCTGTCCCACAGCCCCTTGGATTGCAGTTTGGGACCTTTTGCACCTGTATAGGTCTGCCGTGGCCTGGCATATGCTGCCAGCTCAGAAGCAGTAGGCTGAGCACCAGCCGTGCTGCCTGTTGAAAAATTCCTGCAAAAGGAGATTGCGCCCTCCCTCCCCCATATAATTTAGCTCTGCTTTCGGTATGTCTGTGTCTTTGTACTCTCAGGAACTCCCCAAACCTATTCCTCCTGCCCTGATTCCCTGCCTGCCAGACGAGACCTAGTCAATCAGAAAATTGTTTAATACTTTTCCTTTTATTCCCAAGAGATCTCCTGGCCTTCTGTGTTCCCATTCATCAGCCCCTTTTCTACCAGCTACCCCCACCCACTCTGTGTCTTTTATCTGCCTAAAACCAATCATTCTTCCCCTCTTCTTTTTTTCGCTTGACAAAAGGAATCAGAATTTAATAAGAGCAAGCTGCAAAATATCAGCATTAATCCCCTTGTCCTCATGGGGCTGGCGCCACGAGTCCCCGGGTCCCCTTATCGGCACCAAATTGTATTTCACCAGCTAGAACCCTCCTGATAGCATAAATACCTGCCATGCAGGTGTCTCCAGCTGACAAGATAACACCTTATCAATCATACGTCCCCAATTTATGCAAAAAAGCCCATCTTCCTTCTGTTTGTTTCATCTCGTGGCGGATGGAGAGCCAGGGAAGGGAGGGGCCAAAAAAAAATAATTGAATCCCTTCTGCTCCCGACCACTTGAAGAGCCAGGTGATACTCCCTGCTGGCACCTTGCCTCCCTCCTGCGGCAGACCCTAAATGTCTGCTCGCTGGCAGGGACTGCAGGACGAGCAGGGTCTGCTTTGGTTCATGACCCTCTTAGTTGTGTCCTCTGACACAACTCAGCCTGATCAGCAAAGTAGGAACAGTATGGGATGTGTGTGAAGCAGCTTTCTTTACTTCATCCTATAGGGCAGGGCAGGACTGGGACTGATCTCAGGTGAAGGGGATGCGGCAGGGATGTACAGGTGCCTGTGGGGTCAGAGGGTTTGTACAGCTTTAGTTGTGTTCTCCGACCTCCGTAAGGGTAAACTGCTGCAACCTCCAGGTCTGTGACAGGTAGAGGCATAAAGATGCCTTTTAGCAGTCCAGTTCGTCCTGTTCACATTAGGGAATTGAGCTTTAATGGGGAAAGGACCCGGTGCAAGTCCAGCAAGTGCTTTGATTGAAATGTTTGGGTAAGATTTCACGGACTCAAGTAGTCAGACCTGTACACAATATTGAGTTGAGCAGCTTGACCTTCCTCTGAAGTTTCATCTCAGTGGTAGCCATCACATACAAAGGACCGGTGTAGAAGTCCAAACCCTGCTAAAAAATTAAGGAAGGACGGCACTTGGTAAGCAAAGGCCTGGAGCTGCAGTGCCATTTCCATTCCTGGGAGGTGGCATTTGCTCTGCTCCGCAGCACCTTCGGTTCACAGAGTGGCTGATGATGTGTGGGGAGGGAAATGAGCAGCAAGAGCAAATGACCTCAGAGGCTGCAAAGAGCCTGGTTTCCATTGCAAATGCCCTTATTAGGATGGAAAAAGGTAGGGAAAAAAAAAAAAGGCAGAGAGTACAAGGCAGAAAAAATGCCTGGAAAAGATGTCTTCAGCTGTTTCCACAGCAGCTGCTCCTGAAATGGGTTGTAGTTCCTTAAACATACCTTTAACCCCATCCTCACAAGTGTTTTCCACTCCTTAATAAAGGGAGGTTCTAAAAACAACAGCACCAGATCCAGGTGAATCACAGGGCAGTATTTATCTTAGTCTCTAATCTGTACTTGAATTGTAATGTGCTTGGAGCAGCGACTGTATCTTTGGTCTTTGTGTGTACAATACTTATCAGAGTGGGTTTCTGTTCCACAAATGCAGCTCCCGTGCGCCGCCTCGATACAAAAAGTTAGCGACGACAATAAATCACAGCCAGTTCTGGTTCTGGAAGACCAGTTGTGTGGGAGAGGGAAGGAACAGCGGTTGTTAAACCCAAATCCTAGGTGTTCCTGTACTCTCTTAATGTCGGCGTCTCCTTTCGGCGTCTGCCCTTGCTACTTATTAAAAAGTAAAATGACTCCTGTAGAACGACTGCATCTTCTGCTGCTGCTGCTGGAGAGCCCAGCTCTAAGCTCGGGGGACGGGTGTGGTATCTGCCATCACTCACAGCGCTCGGGGAGCAAAATGCTCGTGCCTGTTACGTCGGTGAGAGCATCTGCCTCACCCTGACAGAGGAGTCACTTGGCTGGTGGGTTGGTGTAATGAATTAGCTAGCTTAACCCATGTCCATTTGCTTCCCATCATGGGTAAATGAGCATTCGGTACCACCCCGGTCCCTCAAGCTGCACCTCTGCACCGAGGTGCTAAGGGGACATGGGCTCTGTCCCCAGGCCCTCCAATTTTCTGTGTTACGGCTGATGCCACTTGCCAGACCTCTCCCTCCTTTTTGCCCTTGGGACCTCTCCATGAAGACACCTGTCTTATCCCATTAGGGCAGTTCCCCGTGGGGACGTGGGGATGTATGGATCATGTCTGCTGCAGTTCCCATCTCCACACCATGACACACCGTCGATCAGCATCTCCCTGCTCTCGTGTCTCCTCTCTCAGTCATTGGTGACCTTGATGGACACCTTACGCCGTACTGCCATGCTTTCAGAGCACCGAAAACATGCCTGTCATGCCATCCTATTTTCCCCCAACACTGAAATTTTTGTTATATCCACGGTGAGAGAGAACATTAGCATGAATGAACATGATGGAGGGCTATAAAGTTTTTATTACGGCAATTTTAGGCTGTTCATCTTATGAGTGGCAAACTAACTCCTGGGGAGGGAAGTGCTTTGGGAGGCACTCGCCGAGCAGCTTGGGGAGGAATCCCAATGGGGATGGAGGAGATGAAGGACAAGGGAATTGGTGTTGTTCATAAAAAATAAAACAAAATAAAGGTGGTTTGAATGAATCAGCCCTCAGCTACATGCAGGTAGTGTGAAATTGGTGTCTTGAAGTGGCCTGCCCTTGTGTAATGGAGAACAGCATTTAGTTTCTTCCGTGTGCTAGTTTGGGGCTGGGCGATGTGATTAATAAAAAGCTGCTTGCACAATGCCCAGCACAGCTGCTGTGGCATGCGTACGTGCTCTGGGCCTGTGGATGAACAGGCTATGGCTGTATAAGCACTTTTATTTACTCCTCTTGCCCCTCCTTTCCTTTTTAAAAAAAGACAATTTCTGTGCATCTCTCCCTGGTCTCTGGGCTGTGACTTTCAGGCAGGTTTGGGTAGGTCTGCGTGGGCGTGGGTTGTTTTGTCACTTATTACCCGGGCACTGCAGAGCTCTCTCTGAGTTTAAATTTATGTGTTCCGGCTTTTATTGCTGTGCCACTTGGCTCTTTTGAGTTATCTCAGTCACCAAATGAATTTTATAGTCCATTGGGGGCTGTCCATGCTTGTTAAGGTGATATTTCCATCTCCAGCGTGCCGTGGAATCTCATCCGCCACGCAGCGAGCGCTTCCACCAGCCTGCCGCTTCTCCAGGAAGCACCCCAGGTCCTCGGGGACCCCTGCAGCCACTGGACGAGTTGTGGCAGAGGCTCCTGGAAGAACACACAGCTCACAGTGCACACTTTTTCTTGGGAAGGAGGTGTCATCGATGCTGTTGCAGTGCTGGATGCTGCTGGCTGTGAAGCTCTTTGGTGCAGGGAGCCAGCAATGAATGGCTTTTGGGTACAGCTCTCTCCTGGTAGAGAGGGATTATTGATCAGAGGGGTGGCCCCATGGTGGGCGATCCTCCTGATGCCACCCTTTTGCTCTGCCTTGAACTGTTTTCTCTCCCTCTTCTGGAAGGGGGTCTCATGTTGTTTAATGGCTCCCCAGCGTTGCTTTATTAACGTCATCAAAATTTCAGGGGTGTTTTGGAAAGAGTACTTCCCACCCTGCATCAGGTCTCATAGCACAGCAGGTATGTATGGTGGCAGAGATGGGAGAGGGAGTCAGGAATTAATCACCGGGCGGTGATGGATGCTCTGGGCTTGATGTGGTGCTGCAGGACGAGGAGTCATCCAGGGACAGATGTAGGGATTACAAAAGTTTCCCCTGCAGCTGGGCACCCAGAAGTCCAATTTGTATGTCCCTTGTGCCCGCTGCTGGCGTGGCTGGTCAGCAGCCCATGTAGCACTGCAGCCCTTCGCCAGGAGCATGCAGCTAGAGAGTTGAACTCTGCTTCTCAGCTGCAGTGTGTTATCCATCACATCAGCCAGGCACAGATTGCTCTTCAGATGATACGGGGTTCTTGTCTTTTTACCCTGATCCCCTTAAGAGGGCTCCCCTAGGACTCAACCACTGGAAGACAACTTGCCGGTTCCTTTTTCCTGCGTGAAGGGCTCCTGGTAGGATTTCTCAGTGAGTCTCTGCTGGACTTAATGTGATGTTGTTTTCTTTCTCTGCTCCTCCTTTGTAAACTACTAATCAATGATATATTGCAGCTGTTTCCATGATTCATTTTCTTAAGCCTGTCGTAAGGCTAATTGGTTTTCAGTTTAAGTCCTGGATCTTGCAAATTACTGTGTGTGGGCACATTGCAGGATCCGGGGCCCCAAATTTTCATTCCCCGCTGTCATTAGCAGTGTTAGAGTCTGTGCTAATCCCTCTCCAGCTAACTGTCTTCATACAGCAATTTAACTGCTTCGTATTAACCTGGTGCACCTCTTCCCGCTGGGTTGTGCTGCGTTCCTATGTCACCCTTGTGGCAGCCATCGCATCTCTCCCACTGAGTGCAAATAAAAGCAAATTATAAACAAAACCAAGCCTGGAACTACACAGCTCCTCCTTTCCCTCCTGTTCTGTCCCTCCAAAATGAGAGATTCCTGTAAGGAGTTAGCATGTCCATCATTTAACTAAACAGTACGCATCTAACGTTTTTTAATCTCCCCTCGTAAATCAATCCCTCCGGGAACTTATCTAGTTCAGCCGTCTGGAAATTAAAAAATAAAATAGGTCTCACAATAGGACAAGCCTGAAATGTCTTTGGGGGGGGAGGGAGAGGAGCGGCGGAGGGTCTGAGTGGCAGCAAATAACACTTGGTATTTTATAACCCCTTCCATCTCAGGATCTCAATGTACTTTGCAAACGGGAGTGAATTAAGGGTCACCGTGTCCCCCCATGAGGCTGGGAAGTCTTGTCACAAATCTGTGTCAGCTAGCACTTGTCTTTATGAAGCACGTGCAGCTGCTGGAATTGCTCGGCCTCTGCAGGGATAGAAGTCATTTCTTCCTGCTGCAGGAAATTAGCTTCTACCCGCTGCAGTTGGAGGTGGAGAGGAGAGTTCCCATTAGGAGCAGAAGGCCTCTGAGGGAGATGAAAAATTCCAACCCCTTTTAATAAAGGTAACTGGATTAAATGCACACGCATTAGATACGCTCTGTATTTTAGAGGCAGGAAAATTCAGACACAGACAAAGTGATGTGTCCAGCACCACGCCAGGAATGAGAGGCAGAGAGAGGAAATCTTCACCCATTGCTATAATTGCAGAACCATCCTCCTTCCTGCAAATAGCAGCAAGCTTTGACTACTTGTGGCCAGCAGCATGAAATCTGGGCTATACAGCTAGGCGTTCGACTGAATGGCTTTATCAGAAACTCCAGATATGCTTACAGGTACCAAGGGAATCTCCTCTTCTGAGGAGATTCCAGTGCTTCCTGCTTCGAGGAAGGTTGTTTCAAGGCAGACAGGAGCAGCTGTCTTTCTGGTGGCTTCTTGGCATTCCACTCTGGGCCCCCACAGCTCGGGGAAGGCACCCTGGCCTGCCCTGAGATGAGATAGCAGAAGGTACCAGGTCTTTTTCAGGTTTGGCTGAAGTTCTGAATAAGGGCTTGCATTTGTTCTTCTCCTACCCTTACTGCTCCACCAACCCATCCCCAATAATTATCTTTCAGATTCATCCCTTCCGTCTATCCTCATTCTCCTTAACTGCTCATTGAGATTAGGAAACATCCTTTTAGTCTCCCTCTCTCATCCTCATTAAATCTCCTTTTTATTTTTTTTTTCTTTATCTTCATCTCCTCCTTCCTAGACTGTCACTAAATTAAAAAAGAAAGAAGAAAAAAAAAAGAGTAAAGAAAGACTCTTTAATGTGTTTTAAAAAATCTCTTTGAAAATGATACCGTCTGTGTCGCTTCTGTCTCTGTGTCTCTCTCGCTTTATTTATTTATTTATTTTTACAGACTTAACTAAAAACGGGCTTATTGATAAAAGCCACGGTGTCTGCTGTTTGCTGATGATTAGGTGCAAAGACGAGGCCTTTCCCTGTTCAGATAGGTAAATATGTAAAAGATGTTATTTAAATTGAAAGGACAGGCTGACAATGTGCATTCTTCCTCCCTCCAGCACCCAGTGTCACAGGCACAGATGTCCAGGAAAAAGTCTGGACTAGAATCCAAAGATAAAAGCAGAGTTTGCCCCCAAACGTGCACTTAACCCCAGGCACTGATTCCAGAAACTGCTGATGTCTCCAGGCCCTTGAGAGATGTTCTGGTTGCTAGCAGACTGCAAATTGCAGCATCTCGACCCTCACGGCTTCCATTAGTCAGCCCCAGATAGGAAATGGTACAGAAGAGCAGCTTCTTGCCCAATGGGAGCAGGACTGGGAAGTTCTCTGTCAAAAAGAGAAAAAGAATAGGAAAAAAAAAAAAAAAGACAGAAAAAGACAAAAAAAAATAGCACTTCTCTGATTTGAAATACTTGTGGACCCAGATCTAAACATCTTCTCAAAATACACTTAAGTTCGGGAATTTTTTGAACAGGATCCATAGGCTAAGAGATTTTAAAGTTGGAAAAGTCAACTCTGTCCTCTTCACTCTGATCTGAAAGTGTTACCATGATGTGAGCACGTGTCCAAGCTGTCTTTGCTCTAGCTCTTTTAAGTACTAGGAGCAATGAAACTGCAGCAGCTGAGGCTTCTGTGGCTACTTGCACTTATACCCAGAGCTGTGTGCCTTTAGCAAGGAAAACTTCTGCCCTTGCAGGTTTAGAATTGCTGACGAACAGGACAACCATTGCTTGCTGCAATCACACTTCTGGTAACTCCTGGTAGCAGAGATCCGGACCATCTGTGTTTGCCAGCTGCCTGGGCACTGACATGAAAGAGCTGGGTTTGATGGCATCGTGTAGGATCACAGAAGTGTTGGTTGGAAGGGACCGCTCGCTGGGCCTCTAGTGTCCAGTCCAAGCTCCTGGATGAAGCCAGACATCTATCTCTGTGTCAGAATCAAAAGGGCTACATCTCAGTGGGTTCATTTCCTCTTCTCCCTGCTTTGCCTGCCTCGTGGCTGACTCTCCTCCAACACTGGGGCAGCTTTGGCTACCTACCCAAATCTCAGTTCCAGAGGCACACGAGGTGGCCCGTTGCAGAGCCAGTGTAGATCCCGATTTGCTAGGGCTTTTTAGTTCATGTTCCATATAAAAAGGTTCCTCATGACTTGCTGGGATACCTGGCACAGGCCCAGGGGAGGCAGTGGTGGTGTCAACGTGTAGTTGACATTTAGTCATTAGGACTGGATTCTTGACAACGGCAACAAAATGTTGCTGAGAATCCAGCAAAGGTATAAATGGAGAAGGGTTTCTGCCAGACCTGTGGGCCTGATTTCTGCTGGTGGCATTTTGCTCAGAGATAGAAGTTGGCCTTACTTCTGTGGTAGAGCCAAACAAAACCCAGAACATACCCATCTGCAGTTTAAGTCGTATCATTATGATGTTACCTTTGAATTTTCCATTTTTTGTTTGTGTGTGTTTCTGCTGCTCCTGGTTTCCTTGGTAGAAAATTTCAGTGTATGTAACCAAGGGTTATACCTTGTGCCTTGCTGTCTGGAGCTAGCACTCCTCAAAAAAGCCATGAGGCCCAGTGATAACATGCATCCTAACAGCAGGGACTCATCCTAACAGTAGGGACCCCTTTAATATCTTAGGTCTTAGAGAGGCTGGAGGCATTTACCAGACCATGCTCTATGGTCTTCTTCAGTGTTTAGTCACTAATTGTTATTCACTGCTCCCCCAGAGCATTTTGTTTCTGATGACATGTGCAAATGGCACATTTGTTAGCAGACAAGGTTTGAGAGCGAGAACAAATCTAGCTTATTCTAATAAAGTGAAAATTAAAACAGTGGGTTACACTATTGAAAACGAGAGTTATGCAGAATGAGACAGGAAAATGCACTGCCAGTTATCTATGCGACACTTTTGTTCCCTTCCCAGCTCTTTATTGAGAAGCTCTCTCCCAGCCTGGGGCTCCGGCAGCCCCATGAACTGAGCGTGAGTGCCAGGAGTTGTTCTTCCTGAGCGAATCGCCGACGTGGTATTCACCCTACCACCATTAAGGAACCATGCAGTGAATGTGCCTTCAAAAAGTGGCTCCTCACCCCACTCCTGTTTGACTTAGAAAGAAGGGTATGCACTAATACCACCCTTTCCCTTCCTGATAAGCTGTTCAGGGGATTTCTGTTTGGAGCATCCCAGTCAGGGTTTGACAACTTCCCATTAAAAAAGGGGATCATTCTGAGGTTCGCATCTCCTGTGCAAATGTAGCGGGTTTACGTGGCAAGGTTTTGGCCAGCACTGCGGGGCCTCGCCATTAGTAGGGCCCACAAACCTAAAAGCAACCCAGGCGTGGAGGCCGGGATTTTGCTGTGGAGAAGTTCAGATCGCAGCATTACAAGCAAGGTTTCCCAGCTTCCTCAGGCCTGGCACGCGATCAAATAAACCAGAAAAAAAAAAAAAAAAGTTTAATTAAACTAACATGAAAAAAAAAAACCCTGAAAGTGTCACAAAAACTGAAGGCGGTGGTGCCAGTTCCCCACGGCATATGGCAGAGCAGCCGCTCTCCCTGCGCCACAAAGGCGGGCCTGTCACTTCAGAGGGACGCGCGGCCCTTTCATTTCCCCGCCTGTCACCCTGACGGCGACGGGACCATCCCCTCCGCCGCCCTCCCCTCCTGAGCAGGAGACAGGGCAAGCTGCCGCAGGGGACAGGATTTCTCCTGGGGAAGGCACATAGAGAGGGAAGCCGCCCATTTTGCCATTTCGGATGGCACCGCGAGGGGCTGGCCGCGGGAGGAGGAGCGCAGAGCGTCACCCGCTGTGCAGGCCTCTGGGGGCCCCCTCCGCTACCTGCCACCGGGCTTGAAGCACTTTATTCTTTTATCAAAGAGAATTTAGATTGGACATCTAAACCCCTTTAAAAACAGAGAAGTCTTGATGTTCGCTGTGTTTGATGTGGGTGCGTTTCAGGGGGCAGGTAGCGCCGGTTTCCCGGCTCCATCTTGCCTTGCACGAGTCCTCGGGCTCAGTGGGGCAGGGGAACCCAGGGCTTGTTGTGGGGAGCAGGTCCGTGTGGCAGCCATCAGCCGGAGGGACAGGGAATGCTTTTGGGTATCAGAAAGAAGGATGAAGGCTTCTTTAGATCTATTAAAGGGCCGCGGTGAGCCATTTCCCATGGGAAGGCAGTATGAAAGCTAGCTTGAGTTGAGTTAGGGAGTTGGGCTTTTATGCTTCTGGTGACTGCGATGACTTACATCCTTGGCTTAGAAAGCCTTGCTGTCCATTTGCCTGCCACATTTCCTCTCAGTTTGAGCAGCAGAGCATTATCTGGTATTCCTTTTTATGTCAGGTAATGTGCTGCTTTACCTATAAGCACATGTATGTGTGGAAGGCACAACAACAAACTTGAAAGCCCTTGGGCTCGCCGAGTACTGCGGGGGGACCAGGAGGGTGACAAAGCATCAGGGGCTCCATTCTCACAGCACGGAGGGGAGATTTTTAAAGGGTTGCAGCATGCCACTGGGAATTTGGTGTTTGAGTATCACAGCTTTCCAGGTTTATTTTTAAACATCCTGGTGTCTCAGTGGGTTTTAGCAGTATAGAAAGATGAAGGCAATGGCTCTGGCAGTGCAGACTTACAGGATCCCACACACCGGAGGAGGCAGTGGGATGTGACCAAAGGGCAAGTGTAGGGAAAGCTCAAGTGTGGTATCGCTGGTGGAAAGGAGAGGAGAGGAAGAGGCTGAGCTCACAGGAGGCGAGGTCAAGCAGGTGAAAAGGACAGACAGGACGAAATTGCTGTAGGGTTTTGGAAGTGAGAAGAAATCAAAACTCAACCCAGTGAATGCTTCAGAACCAAGAGGGATGAAGCAGGATAGATGTGCCATGATGGGGTTTCAGGGTGAGGAGAGAGAATGCTAATAGCCACATTGTGTATGCTTTGTGTGTCAGAGAAGCTGGGAAGAAGTTGCAGTGTATGGAAGTGAGCAGTAATGAGCGGCCAGGCATGTCTCCCAGCTGTCAGGACAAAGAAGAAGGGCTTGGGTGCTGGCTGCGGTGCCGTCATCTTTATCCCAAGGGGCTTCCATCTGAAAATCTCTCCATGGGAGGTTCATTACTTCCCCCGTCATCCCTGCAGTCTCTGCACAGGCAGAAAGTGAACCCCGGGACCCAAGAGACCAGGCTGGGTCACAGTGGCCTCGTTCCTCCTTCCAGCCCTCCCAGCTCCCCAAAGGCTTGTGTGTTTCTGTGCTCTGAGGAAATTAGCTTGCTGAGGAGAAAGGGCACAGTCATTGTAAAAACCTGCTCCAATGAAGTTGTTTAATTGCAAAGGAGGAAAAACCATTTGTAAATTAAATGAATCACCCTGCTTACAATACAGAAGACTAAGGGATGATCTGAGAGGAAGCTGACACTTTGGCAGTCTGATGGCACAGTCTGAGACACAGGAGATAGAGCCGAGCATCTCAAAGTAGCAAAGGAAGCAGTGGCTTTTAGAGCAACAGGAAAGCAATTAGCCTTGTTTTCCCTACAGCTCCTTAGACGTCTGCTTGCTGTTAAATACCAAACCCTGTCCTGTTTTCCAGCTGCCTCTTCAGCCCATGCATGCATGGGGCTGTGCCGGGATGGGGGACAGCTGGGAAGGCCTCCAGCATTGCCACCTGCCAGCTGAATCCCATTAATGAAACCAGCACCTCCTCCCCCATAACGAGGTGGGTTGGGAGCACCTCCAGCTGGGGTGATAACACACTCCTCTGTCTGTCGTCTGCTTATTGCATAAGACATCGAAGGGGTGCAGGGTGCTCCTTGGGGTTGCTTGTGCTGTGCAGAAATTTATAGGACAGCCTCGGGGCCTTTCCCTGAATTGCTGATGCTGTGTGAGGAATGAGGGGTGAGAGACTTCCAACAAGTGGTCAGGAGGAGGAGGAGGTGGAATCCAGCAGTCACACGCTTGGTAAGATATTGGCAGCTCTAGCTGTCTAGCCAAGTTGCTTAACTGTTAAATAACATGTCTGTGCTCTCCTAGGGCGTTCTGCAGTAATAATTAATAGTGATTACATAGCGATAATACAATGGTTATGCTAATAGACCTATCAGCTTGGATGTAAAGAGAGAGGAGCCAATACTATAAATATAGTAATATCTCTGTGGAGAGGGATCTTAATGACAAGACTATCTCATATAGTAAACATGCTGATACTGTTTATAATAAACAGTGCAGTTCCTTACCTGCTCCATTCAGTCTCTGCAGTTTTCCTGCAATTAACTTGCCTCTCTTCAGTCCTGCTTTTCTTTCCCACCATCCCCGCCCTGCCCTATCCACACAAAGGTGTTTCGAGATTTTTTTGCTTCTACATTGAGCAGGGAAGTGAACTGAATAGATATTTGTTAATATTCATGCTAAACCTTAGAGTGGAGACCAAGGCAGCATATAGGTGCTCAGGACAGCTACGAACTTGGGGGTTAGAATGCTTTTCTGGATCCCCACATCTACTAGTCTTTCATTTTCTTGAATAATGCTATGTGGAAATGGTGAGGAAAGGGATGAAAACTCAAAGGGTTAAGGTGCCTTGTTACTCAGTGCATGCACAGCTACCAGATTCGCAACAGCTGTATGAGGAAACCCAGCCTCCTCTGAGCAAATGAGCACAGAGCTACAGCAACAAACCCTAGTGTGTGCCACACACTTGAGTCTCCTGCCAGTGGCTTTAGGGAAAAATTTAGAGCTGCCTTATGTTGCTTGGGGGCTCAGTCTCCAAGTACTGGTGTGTTGCCTGGGTGCTGGCAGCCGAGGATGGAAGCAGGAAGCTCTGAGGTTGGTGATATCATAAGCCCCATAAAAACTGGGGGAGGGAGGCTGGATGGAAGGAAGGAAGATCTTCTAAGCAGGTGACTAGATGCAGCTGGGATGAAAGGCTGTAGCCAGGCAAAGCAGTAGCTGGGGAGGCTAGTTACTATTTCAGGACTTTCCTCCTCAGCAGTAGCATGGGAAGGAGGCTTTTAAATTCAGAAATCCTATGAGGAGTGACCTATGCTGGTTGGGGAGCAGCCGGTTTGCAAAAGATGACACAGCATGTGGTAAGCTAACTCATCGGCATCGTGCGCTGGGATGATAAAAAGGGCAAGGCATCCTCAGTGAGAGGGAAGAAACCTTTTCAGGAGTGAAACCACAGGCAAGGGGTGGTACAGCCCAGGCTGTGCTGGAGGTGCTCTATGCCCAGAAACCTGGCCTTTGTTCCTGACTCAACAAGAATCCTGTTGGGTGGCACTGACTGCAGGTACTGCTTGTGGGCTTGAAGCTCCTCCAGACTTATTCAAGTCATGATAAGAGACATTGGCCGCAGTGCTTGGTGGAAACCCTAGGAGCATCCTGACAGCCCAGCCAGCTGCTGTGCCTAGCTGCAGTGCACTAAAATGATAGATCAGTAACCCTGGTCAGAAAATGGGGATGTATCCAGCCCTCTGATGTGAGGGTCTGGTGGGCAGAATAAGCCGTGAGCTTGAGTGAAGCGTGTAAAAACCCATGCTGAACCCCCCCCAAGCCCTCTTACAAAATTCTGTTGTGTGTTTCAGCCTTGAACCTGTTGCAGTTGGTTTTCCAAGTTCAACTACTATTTGCAGTCACCCAGTTTTACAGAGGAATAGTAATGCATCCGTTACTCCAGCAGGTTTCGGTTATCTTAACTAAGCTAAAGCCTCCTGGTCTGCTTGGCTTAGTGTGACCAATTTAAACAGCCATGGTGAACTAGGCCTGCAGCCATGGTGAACTGCTTGGCAAAATCCCTGGCAATGTTTCAGTCCTTGCTGGGGGCAGAAGTGTCTCCTCATCCTGGTGGAAGGCTTATGGCTTTGGGGGAATGCAAAAAGGTTCTCAAATATCCTTGCTAGTTGTCTTCCTTCTCTGAGCATCAGCATTGGGCAAGGAGGAGCCGACATGTTGGAAATACCATGTACAGTGGTAACCTCTGAATCAAATCTATTTTCTTAGGAGCTGAAACATGTTAATTCCTACTTGTATTTTAAAGATCTGGCAAGGTACCAGTGTCCACTGGGGAGGATGTGCATTTATCTTCTGGAGAATCTCACAGTCCAGTAGTACCCTGTCTCTAAATGTTTCTGCTGGGCTTTGTCTGGCATTTTCTGCTGCTATAGCACCTGGCCCACTGGAGGCAGCCTGGTGCCTGCAGGTCCCCCTAAGCACTGGTGACTGATCACCTTCACATTAAAAACAAAGCCAGAGGTCCTGGGAAGCAGAGGAGCCAGGAATAAACTTGATGCTTGTTAGTAGGCAGTCCCCATTTCTTGCATCCTACTGGGAAAAAATGGGGAAGGTGGGCAAGCAGGGTACTGGAGAGACAGAGATGGAGAAAATGCGCTTTGTGGGTTTTTTGTGTTTTTTTTTTTTTTTTTTTTGCTCTCCCCATCTTCCCATTCCCCACTGCTCCCTGTTTGAGACTTCGTGTCAAATACCTCTGTGCGCGTTCCCCTCCCCGCTCCCAAATCTCATCTCTCTTCAGAGCTTTGGCTTTAAATACGCACACATATATGCAATTAAATGCAGGCTTTGACTTTTCGCCTGGGAAACTGGAGGGATAAGGTGAGCTAAGCTTTTAATTACGAGTACCCATTCTGGGAGGCAGGGAATTCAAGCCGACAGTAGATGCTGCAGCACTGCTTAATCCTGTCTTACAGGGAAGGGAGGGGAAAAAACATGAATCTGCTGGAGAAAAGATTTCCTGAATATATAAAGAAAATATTGTTTCTTTCTGCTTTGCCTCTTCCACCTTCCCTTTCTTTTCTGTTCTGCCAAGTAGAAAACAGGCATTAAATGCTGGGGATTTGATTATGGCTTTTGTTAAGGTGAAAACATCAAAGTGCAGCTCTGACCCCTAGAATCAGACTGTTTGTGTCAGGTTTTTTTATTTTTGTTCCCCACCCTCTAGAGCAAACATAATGGGCCAGGTTCATCTGGGCTGCTTCATTCATTGGCGTGGCTGGAGCTGCACCACAGACACCTCTGTGTGCGAGGGACTTTCTTGATGGGGAGGTGAACAGTGTAGTTGTTTCATGGCACCGCTTCCACAACAAGCACAGCTGTGGCTGCGTGAAAAATAAATACATAAAATTATCCATGTCCTCCAAAGAAACCACTAATGTGTTTTCTACTGCAAGACACTGCAAGGGGAGGCAGGATTGAGCTGGGACACTGCTAGGTTGACGGGTGTGAGTCCCAGGCGAAGACCTGCCCGAGGAAGAGAAGCAGAATAGAAGGTGACCTGTCCTTGTGTCCTGAGGGCTGTGTCGAGCCAAGGCTGTGCCCTCCTGCAGCTGTTCACATGCCTTTTTTTGCAGTAGGACCTCCTGCAACTTGTGCTGGAGCCTCTGACTTGCCAGCCTTGGTCCAGGCTGGGCTTGTGGAGCTGGCCTTGTCAGCACCACTGGCTGCTTTTCAAGCCCTTCCGAGTGTTTCCCTCTCCTTTCTTTTCCTTTACAATGACTAGTTGTGTGTCAGGGTGAAGCTATTGCATCTTCCAAGAAGAAGAGACAGGTCTTGCCTTCCAGAAAAGAGCACCAGTTACCCCAGCGGGGATATTTCCAGCAGAAGGGCTTGTGGTGCTATGCACAGGAGGATGTTTTAAATCAAGGTAACGTAGCCAGGGCCAGTTTTGGTAGGAGCCTGTTTGGGAAGAAGAGGGTGGAGATGAGAGCTGGGAGCTCAGAGGACAAGTTCGTCAATAGTGTCATGGTATCCTTGTTTTCTTGCTTGTTTACGTGCTTCGAGGGGAGCTGGGCTGGCATGAACACTTCAAATGGGATTTTTCTGACGTCTGAATACTTCTGTCTGAACTTTTTCTTACAGTTCTTGTTCTGGATGAGTTTCTACTTAGCATCTCCTGACAGCTTTGTGCTACGGACTGACCCTCCGGGCCGCCTAATAGCTGAGGCCTTTGCCTAGCCTGCTGTTAACTAGGAGACCTGACTGCCTTACTGATAGGAAAAAACCTAAAAAATGCTCCACTGCCTCTGAATTTCCTCTGTAATGCCATCGTGACTCCTGATTAATTTCCATAATGCAATTTTGCCAGGTAGACCTCGGTAACCTTTTAGCTGACCTCCGTCACCTGCTGTTCCTCACAGGCTTCCCACTATTAAGAGCTGAATAATCCAGGCAAACCTGCCACCTTCAAGCAGATCGGTGGAGTGGTGTGGCATTTATATCTTGGGAGAAAGAGCTCTATCTTATATCACCTGCACAAAACCTTTGTTTGGCCTCAACTCTTGTTAGATACCAATCTTTCTTCCTTTGCCTGAGTTCCTCAGCTTAGAAAATTGGTGTAATGTCTACACGGCCACACCTGTGATAAAGAAAATGTCCCAAATCAGTCAGCACTCAGTTTGGGGTTTAATGGTCTGTACTAAGTCAAGCTAGAGCAGCAAACCCTCCTGGGTGACTTCAGCCAAGCGGGGAGTGCAACAAGGAATTTGGTGGCTGCCTAATGAAGCAAGATCCGTAAGGATATGGACAGCCAACGTGTGCATATGCAAAGAAGGCACTTGAAAAATTAAGAAGTTCCTTAGCTTAATGAAATAATAATTGTGTGTGCATGCATGCGCTGGGGGCCTCTCAAGCATACTTAGAAACCCCAAGAGCCTGGTTGTACCTTTTGTGAGCCTTCTACTCCCACTTCGTTTCCAGAAAAACGTGAAGCCTTTTGGGAGGGGGTAGGCGCAAAGGAGCGTAGCAAACACCCTGGGGAAGGGAGAAGCAAAAGGCAAGGGAGCACTCGGTTTGTGTCATCAGTTCCAAATACCTTGGCCGTGGGCTTCCCCCAAGGTGGTGTGAGAGGCGAGACCAAGCGTGCAGGCGGCGCGTCGGGAGGGCACGTCTGGGAGAAGTGTTTATTTAAGACAATTGTGATCAAATATTCATCAGCTCTCACTCCCTCCATCCTGCTCCAGCTCCTTTCTCCCTCCGCTCAGCTGGAAAAGACTTCAGAGCGAAAGAGGGAGCAGCACTTAAATGCTTATTTATGTTGTCATTTCTAGGCATTTTATCAGGTCTCTAATGAAATAGATTTTCTCTCAAGAGGTGCGTATTTTCTGAGCCAGAGGGGGAGAGCACTACGGAGTGCTGAAAAAAAGCTGCCCACATTCGATACGTTTGATGCATTATTAATGATGATAAAAGCAAGAGGTTATAAACATTTTCTTTTCCAAGTACTAATTGCAGCTGACCCTAGCTTAAAAAAAAAAATGTGGGGGGAGTACAAACAGATCCAGCGAGCCTGAGGTGTAACTGTCAGGGCAAAACTCCTTTCTTGACAATCCCGAATGCTTTCACATATATCATTTCTAAGAGCGCTGCCAGAGCCAAACCATTTGGGACTAGAATTATAGCAGAGATTAGCAGGATTCTGTTCCAAGAATATCTTTATGGTGATCACTTGTCACTTGTCATTACAAATAAATCCTATTGGTCTTCTTGCCTCGGTCTCATCCTTGGCTTACTTACACTTGAGAAATCACTCTTCTCCTCCCCTCTTTTTTCCAGCAGGAGAAATCCAGGTTGATTTTATTTTTGAATGGCTGCTGGCTTAGCCTGACTCAACACAGCCCTCCGCCCTGATGGGGGTGGGAAGACACGAGAGTCTTTGCTTATTTTTAGTCCTGTAGCAGGTAAAATGTGTCTTAGTTGTTGTGGCTGGAATATTTCTGTGTATCTGTGGCTTCACGTAGGGCAGCAGAGCGTACACACAAGGTTAGGGAGATGACACTATTGCCCTTTGCCTCCAAAGAGAGATGCCTTCTTGGCCAAAGCTCCTGTTACAAGGGGCAATCCAGGCCAAATGGCAGAAAATAAGCAGAAATCAAGTGTTACCATCTCATGATGTACAACCTTCCTCCTCTTGGCTGCTGGTGCTCTCGCTCAAGGCAGCATGAGGCAGATTCTGCTGTCTGAATCCTCCACAGCTGTGATGAAACCCACTGAGTTTTTACGGGTGATGCTGAGATGTCCTAGGTCTAAGCAGCAGAAATGGAGTTCGAAGCAGTTAAGGAAGGCATCGTACACCAACAAATCAAGTTAGTTATCGAGGTGAGCCCTTGGAAGGGGTGAGGGTGGAACGGAGTTGCCCGTGGACTTCTGTGCTTTCTCCGGAGCTTTAAAAGACTCTGTGCTAACGCTGGAGCTTAGGCTGGTGTTTGAATATGCTTTAAAAACCCGAACACGTTCGCTAATATGTTGGCTTTGTTTGCAACAGAATGCCTTATTTCTATTTATTATTTCACTCATTTATTATTGATATTACAGTAACAGCCAGAGGCCTCTTTCTGCTAGGTGTCCTACGGATCCCTTGTAAGGGGGAAGTTTCTCTGCTCAGGCTCTGCCGGAGAGGTGGGTGCGCGTTCAAAGGAAGCAGCAAATTGGTTGCAGGGTTTGGACGAGGACCTGGCTCTCCACGGTCCTGGCTTCGTGACATAACCTATGGCCCTCACAAAGAGCTGTATCAAGCAAAGCTGTTGCTCTCGCTTTGTGGGGAGCCTTTAGTTCAGACTGATGCTGGGTGGGAGCCTTTAAGCGTATCAAACAAGGAGCTCTGGATGGAAAGCTGTCCTGTAATATATTGGGTAACTGAAGAGGTCTGTGCTGTCTAAAGCCAGTGGTTTCTACGTTTTCCTGGAGCCTAAGCTGGCTTTTCATGTGCTTTCCACGTGGCAGAAAATTAGAGGTCTTGCTTAGCTTCTTTTCTTGCCGGAACATATTGTCCGTGTAGCGCGAGGTGCCAGGGGAATCTTCCCCAGATGTGCGTGTTTAAAAATGAAGCGTTTTGATGGCTGCTTGTCTCCCATCTCTGCGTTTAAAAGCAGTCGATCAGAAAGGGACCAAACCCTTGGGGATTCGCATTTGCTTTCATTAGGATAATTAAAGAACAGAATAAGCAGTACAGACAGACTTCCCCCTTTTAAGATGCAAATGAAGGATTCGGTGAATGGTGTCTTGGACTGAGTTTCCCTTCGTGCTTTTATGCAGAGAAATGAAATTCCAGTTGGAAAAATAATGGGAAGGTTTAAGCATCTTGATTTTAATGACTTTTCTGTAAGTGCTTAGGCACAGGTAAGCCCCCTGAGATGGCTTAGACTTTCTGTGTGGCCATTTACATGGATTATGGCCCTTGGACAGGAGGATTTGTTTTTTTTCAGTGGAGGTGAAGGCTGTGTTGGTGTCATGACTGTAGTAGTGCGGTGAATACACAGCAGCACAGATGATTGTGGAGGAAAAGAGCTGTCTTGCAGAAAAGTCACCTGCTTCTCCCCCAGCAAAGATCAGGAGAGGTTGCTGACCCTCTCACCTGCAAGGAGCAGGCAGCTGCCTCTGTCTGGATGGGGCCAAAGCTCCTCTCACACCACCTGTACCCCTGTTTTGGAAGGTATGTTTTCAAAGCCTTTGAGGCGCTGGTACTTCTGCAAGTAGGTACTGCAATGGGGAGGGTTGTGGTTGTGTTCTTGGTGTCTCCTTCTCTCATCTGGATGGTATTCTCATCCTCTGCCAGACGAAACAGCAACTTTGTGCCTCTGCTGATATTCCAGCACGTCCGCTCGCTTATTTGTGTCATTATTTCGAGCACCAGCCCTGCTTCCCCCCTCCTGCTCGTGACACAGGCCAAATAATCATCAAACAGATGCCTTTTCCTCGGGGATGCCGCTGAACTCATTTCTGACAGACAGGGCTATTCTCTTATTTATTCATTCCCTCACAGGAGACCCAGGCCCTTCAAAAGCAGTCTGGTTTCCTTTCAGCCCGCTGAAGCTGTGCGTGCCAGCGCTGCTCGGCACACGCATGCGGCGCCTTTGTGTCTGAAGCAGTCCTCGCTCAGGTGCTCGGCTTGCTCTGCTCACCCTGCTGCGGTGTCATTACTTCTGCCCCCGGGACGGGTGCCAGGAGGGCTGTGTGGGGAGGCGGTGACTCCGTGAAGGCTGCACGGAGAGAGCTAAGCAAATAAAGTCACTGCAAGATGCCGGCCTTCACCTTTTATTTTTGTAAACACTCCAGTATTAAATATAAATGAGTGTTTCAAGGATGCGTCTCTTCAGGGCTGCTTGTTTGCTGCACCATTGTTATAGGAAAGCTCGTTTCCTTGGGTTCTAGGAAGCAAAGAAGGTAATATCCCTTCCCTTCTGCTCTTCCCCACTTTCCTTTTCCTTCTTTCTTGCTTCCTCCGCTGGATGGTAAGATGGCAGTGACCCTTCCTAAGTGGGAGTGCCCATATATATGCTACCCAAGTGATGTCTCGAGCATGTTATGAACCTCAACAGCTGCCTTCTTCACACAGGAGCTTTCCCTGCCTGTGGACCGTGTTTATTTAGCCCACGTCACTCACTTGGGTATCTCCCTGCTCGCAGTGCTCTTCGACAACCTGTTTCGCAGGGCACGAAGGCTGAGATCAGAGCTTCCAGGTCGTCGTCCATCTCCTGTTGCAGTTCCGTGGCAGCCCGTGTGTATATTCACTCGTTACACTCAGTTGCTTCAGGTTAAAATCTCGCTCCACTGTTATTTCAGATGAGTGCTGCAAACTAAATCACGGAGCCGGAGATATCACCTTGGTGGTTGCTTTATTTTTTTATAAGGTACGTTGCCTTGCGGTAGGAGCAAGCTGTCATTGGCTGAACCGCAAGTGCAAGATCATTACTGAATATATTATCTTAATTACATCACACGGGTGTCATGTCCACTGCAAAGTACCGATGAGATAATCCTAAACCATACCAGCTGTCAGCCAGAGGAAGAGAGGTAGGTTAGGGATGCATTTAATTTTCGTACACTTGGCTAGTTTGCATAAACAAGCCATTGCATCAGTATTAGTTTGAAAAACATGCAGATTAATTATTGTACACTTACTAGCAAAGCTACTTCAAAAAAAAAACAAGTCTTTTTATGGCATACAGGATGTAATATGGCAGTCTTTTTTTTTTTTTTTTCCAGTGGGGGGCTTACAGCTCCTCTGCTCAGAGCCTCTTTCAGCAGGGAGCAGGCAGAACCAGCAGTAGGATGCTCCAGTCCCAGATGGGTGAAGCACATGTGCCACAGTACGAAAGCTGTGTTGCTGGGGAAGGGATCAAAGCTCCCCTATTTATAACTATTGCATTCAGAGCCTCCTCCTGCCTTAGATCCAGGAGCACGGCTCTTCCCCATGACAGCTGCTTCCAGGAGAAGGTGCGAGCAGGAGCTGTAGGAAATCACTGCTGCCCACAGCCTCCCAGTCCCTTCCCAGTGCCTTCCAGTTCTCGGCAAGTGCGGTGTCAGCAAACGCACAGCAGTGCTGCTTGCCAACGGGATTGGGTGAAATAAATGAGCTGAGACTGCAAGGGGATTATTCATCATAGCAGAAGCTGGAGCTGCCGCAGTGTTTGTCATCTGTAGTGCCTTTGTTATCAATTCCATCACCCAAGCCAAGCGCACCTTGTCATGTGCTAAAAGTCAAACCACTACCCAGGGGCCTTTCCCTTCTGCTTCTGCAGCTAAGAGGCAAGTGAAAACAGCTCACACCAGTACCTTGTGTTTGGGACAGAGACACCGTAGCTTACAAATGGGAGCATTTCTTCCTTTGGGGACTATTGATTTAACTCCAGTGGGTGAGATTTGTCCTTGTTTCTTTCCTTTGCTCAGTGGTAGGAGGTTTGGGATCCCTCCCTCCTCCATCCTCACCTGTTTTTCTTTTTTTTATTATTCACCCCCTCTTTTCTAAAGACAGAATTGTTGCATCAATCTTTTGGGGAAGGGGAGAAAGATGAGGGAGCTAGAAATTAATGGAGGACGGGTGGGATGACTGATAACCTGTCTGCCTTTCTTACATATTTCCTCTGTACCTCTTTTCAGTCATGCTCGTGCTCTCACTTGCTCACACAAAAGATACAAACTGTCATCTAGAGTCTTTGATTTCTATCCCCCAGCCCCTGCCCTTTTCTCCTTTCTTCTTCTCTTCCTCATACTCATTAATTTCCTCTGTTGCGTGTGTTCAAGGGGAGATAGGAAGATGCTTGAGATTAAACACCGCGTGGAAAGGTAGAGGCCAGCAGTAATATGAGAGGTGGCATGGAGGAGGATGGGAAACTCAGACAAATGTGCCCAACCTTGCAAACACCATTTCTGGCCTTTTCTGAGGGTAAATGCAAGGAACACTCCTGTGGCTCTTCTTCAGAGCAACTCACCAATGTGCTGCCCCCCAGCTCTAGGTGACTTCCACAGCATCAGTATTTTGGATGCTGTCTGGCCCCAAGAAAAGCCCTGTGAGATACGATATTACTGAAGGTCACTATGGCCATGAGGGAAAGAGACTGACAGCTTTGCAGAAGAGGGAGCACGCAAAGTGACACACAGTTTTTGGATGCCTTACTCTCTACTCCATTTGAGACTGGTAGGACTCAAATTTTTGGGATCCACCATTCAGGACCCCTTCGTACAGGCCCCTGAAGGTGGCCTCATCTCTTATGGCACTGCTCTCCTCCTAGCACCTGCACGTGGACTCATTTGGAGAGTAGGGACTGTAGGGGGAGATGTGGCTTTTTGTGACTTCTGCAGTCTCATCCTGTTTCTGTCTCGAGCTCCCTCCTCCTTTCAAGTTCTGTTTTGTAGGCTCAGGGAGAACAGAGCCCACAGAAGCGAAAGGAACGTGCAGGTGGACTGGTTACTGAGGGTCTGTTTGCATTAAGGCAATTCTCTCTGATTTTTTTTATCTTCCCTTTTGAGGGAGGCCTGTCCTTTGTCCCTCTTTCCCAAATAACCCCAATTCATCAGATAACCTCTTAAGACCAAGCCGAAGGCAGAATCAATCTCCAAAGGAAGTAGCAATTGCTGTAGCTCAGGCAGCGGGCAGGACACGAAATCCATATTGGCTTATTAAAAGCTCGGGCTTTGCCTTGTCGGCCTCTAATGATGACAAGTAGCAATTATTTTCATTACGTGTGCACGTGGACACGTGCGTCAAGTGCAGACCGCTTTAAAGACGGGCTTCCTGGGGGACCTTGTGGTGGTTCTCCTCGCTTCCATTGCTGAGGGCAGGTGAATCCTCTTTCCCGAGCAATGTCCTGTCTCGGCGTTTGAATCAAGTCCTTTGATTTATCTGTTTTCCTCTGGATGTTATTAACTGCTCTGTTTCCTTACAAGAGCTGACTGCGGAGGGGAGATGTATGGCAATCGGGCGAGCACGCGCTGTGGACCCACCAGCTGGGGCTCTGATGTACAGCCACGGGTTTTTAAATGTCAGTGAGATAATAGCATCGAATTGGTCCCTAAAAAGCAGGATGCTGCAAGCAGAGGTTTTCTTCTGGGCAGGCTGGAAGGCTCCTAATTACTAGAAATCAAGAGAAGAGTCAGTCAAGCATGAGATAGAAACCTCGCAGTGGGGAAACACCACACTGGGAAATGCCTGGTGAGCAGACAGTTTCTTAGCTCTTCACAAACGTAGGAGATAATTATCGTCAAGCTCTTTCCTTGTCCTCACTCTCCTGCTTCCCCGTGAAAAGAAAAACAAGCCCTGTCTCTTCCCTTCAGTCACTGCTGTCCCTGCAGTCGTGCTGGGCTCCCTCCCGCTGCTGGAGAGCCTTACCCTGGCACCCAGCAGCCCCCCTCCCTAGCTGGGACAGGGTTAATGAGCTGGGGGAGGCTCTTTTCTCCTTCCTTAAGCTATATTCTCAAGCTCACCATTTCTCCTTTTATTTTTTTTCCCCTTTTTCCACGGCCCTGTATGCCTACGTGATCAACCCAGCTGCATGAGTCGGTCATGTAGTGACCTGCACTGGGCTGTTGCATAAACCTACAAAGTTCTGGTTGAAGGGGAGAGTCTGGAATCAGGTGAAAGCAGGGCACTTTGTACCTGCTCTGTGAAGGCTGATTGCTTCTGAACACAAATTGAAGGGGAGGGCGAAGCGAATTAACTCCCTGATAGGACCAGGGAGGACTAGTCAGCTACTGCCTTGACAAATCTGCCTTGTCTTTGGGTTTTTCTGCTCTCATTCGTCACTGCGAAGATTTCCTTCGCTTTTTAGTTCCTCTCCTGTGGTTCAAGCACAGGCTTGGGAACCAGCAGCTCTGTTTTCCCTGGATCACTCAGAATGTCATGGAGTCACTAAAATATTTGGGCCAAAACAGACTAGACTGATGAACTTGTTTCACTCTGAAGAACTGTTGTTGCTTTTTTTCATGTGCTTGCCTTACAGGGCTGTGTTTCTGCCTATGTTCTTGGCTCAAAATGCAACACTGGGGTGTTCCTCCTTCTGTCAAGCAGCACTAGTGGTCATCTGCAGATCTGCAGAGCAGTAGAGCTGACACCTTGTGCCAGCTGTTGAGAGCAGTCCTGTCTTGCAGAGTTCCTTTGACACTTGACTTTCTGCTTGGACCTTCCCAAGCAGGAATCTCCTTCATGGGAAGGGATGGCCAATTTAGGCTTCTGGAGGGAGAAAGCAAAATATCCTTCTTTGGGAAGCTTTAAGAAAGGGAGGATGAAGATAAGACTGAAAAGCCCAACAAGTCTTTGCTCAGTTTTCCCAGGAGCAGTGCCTCTGCCTTAGCTTCCCCTGCAAGCGCTGATTGTATCTCCAGGATGCACACAGAAAGCAGTGCTGAGGCAGGGGAGTGTAGATCTGGGGTCACAAAATTAATAAATGAATGCACTGTGAGATGCAGTGTAAGTCCCTGTGACTGGAGCTCAAATCACTCTGCATCTTTTCAGTAGGAACAACTCTCCCACTAGCATATAGGTTGTATGATGAGGGCTTTTTTTTCCTCTTCTGCTCCAGAGGAATGGAGTTCCCCTAATCCCCATTTTACACATGAGATGAGGAACAGGCGGGTGAAACAGTCAGCGACTTGGACAGCAATACAGCACTTACCCTAGGCCTGCAATACCTTCACGTAATGCCTGGGCACTTCATCTTAATGCTCAAGGTTGCTTTTTGCTGGTAGGACAGAGCTGCGTGGGTCTGGGCTGGCATTTTTCCCATGGAACTCGATGTGCCCGATCCTCTTCCAGCCGTCCCTACCATAGGCTGCTGCTGCCGTGATTCACTGCCCACCGACTTGTGCACGGGTGATTTAATGCAGCTTGTTTGGGTTTCTTCCAGCTCCTGAGGTTACCTCCTAAGAGGTATCCCTGTAACAGACCTCGTCGTCTTTGGACATTATAATTATAAGGCACAGGTATGTTAATGCAGAATAAACTTGTTCTTCACTGCATACAGCCATCATCGCCGGAGGAGGTCATTGGAGTCAATTATTGTAAAAGGATTTCAAAAAGGGCCTGGATAGTTTTTATGACCGTTTGTAATCTTGTGTTAAGATGGAAATAATCAAATCTTATGCTTCGTGGCAGCTGATGATAACCACAGGGACCATGAAATGACTCATTTTCTGTCCCGTGCACCAGCTGACCATTAGGCTGGAATTTTCACCTGCCTCTGGATCAGTTTAAGTGCTGCCGAGCGAGCACGGGAGACTGAAAGCCCTTAATTTGCTGATCTCTGGCAGGTTCAAAGCTGCTAGATCTTGGTCTGCTTCTTCTGCTTCATTTCCAGGGGAGAAGGTGGGGAGATGGGTCTGGTGGAAGCTACGCTTTGGCATAGGGTGGCAGGAGCAGCACCGGCTGCCCTGTGCTTTCAGTGACGGATAAAGCCCAAGGGTGAACTCCTAGCTGCAGGAGCAGCAGAGTGCGGGCACTGGCAGAGCATCGTGGTCATGGGGCGAGTGGTTTTTAGCAGCTGCCACATTGCCTGGCCCCCAGGCAGTGTTTGTTTGAGCAGTGTCTCCTGGCAGATGGCTGCATTGGATTTTGGATGAGAAAGAAGCCATCTCATTTGCTCCAGACTTCAGCTGCAGTGCTTGTATTGGCTTATCTTTAAGATTTGCATTGGGCAGGGGATGCCAAGCCAACGGGTTGAGAAGTGGGAGTAACGCAGGGAGTTTTTCATTCTGTGGCTCCGCTGTGCTCGCTCCTTACCTGTCTGCCGCATTCATTTCATGGCATGGAGAAAATGGATGAAACATTTCACTGAATAATGAATGGTGGCCTTTGAGGCAGCAGTCTGCGCAGGTGCCTCGAACCATTTGTGACTGTGTAGAAAGCGATGTTGTTGCCTGCAGCCTCTCCGGATTGCACAGTGCCTCGTGTAGTTTCCTTCTCAGCCTTCTGTATAAAACGGTAATTCCACCTGCACCGAGTCTCAGTCACTGTTAGACAAGCTGTTTTCCCTTCCCAGTCCTTCCAACCCCTTTGCTGGTAGGCAGTCAGAGGCCAAAATACAAGTTGTTTCAGATTCACCACGGGTGAATAAAATAAAACCAGCTGGACGTTTTATCTGAACGCTATTTTTGCCCTCTACATCTGAGAGATCCTGTGCGTATGCAGCCAGTTTGGGGCATCTGCCGCTTCTGGGGCTGGACGTGGTGGTGTCTTGTACGCAGCAATGTTAACCAGGACTCCAAGACAAAAAATAAACTCAAACAGCTCCGTATCCAGTAAAGCAAGATGGGAATGGTATCCTTCCATCTTATCCTAGCTGGAAGGCTGCAAACATCTGTGCAGCCGTATGCAAGAGCCTCCTCGGTGCCTCTTGCTGCAGTCGGTAATGCTCTGAGCTGGCAAACCCAATGCCGTAACGCAGTTCTGTAGCGTTCCGCTGCCCATCTCTTACCAATGGGAATCCTAAATACTTGATGGAGAGGAGATCAAAAGGAGAAAAACTGCAGGATGGTTGGCAAAGGAGAATAAGAGATGCTGTCAGGAGAGGAACTGCGCAGGGAAGGGGAGTGAACGAGGCAGAGAGATACGGGAAGGCTGCTCAGAAGGCAGGGCACAGAGCAACAGCAGTGGAAGTGCTGCCCCATGAGATGCTGCACAAGGAGGAGAGCAGCAGCTAAATGTTACAAGAGATCTGTCTTTATAGGCTTACATCTTGATATCCATCAGATCCTTCTCTTCACAGTTGATGTTCCCATCTCATCCCCATCCCTCCATACCTTGCTTGGTATCACGCTGCTTCTTTCCAGCTCCTCAGGCTTCAGGGCATGGAGGAGAAGCTAATTCTCTCAGGTGCCATAGACTACTCTAGGGAAGGGCTAGATGGTCCCATGATACTTGAAAATGTTTTTTGTTTTTTTTTTTTTCTGCACCTAGCATTTAAAACAAAGCTTAAAAAGCCTTCTCAGCCAGCCTGGTGGCTCTGTACCCATATTCAATCAGCGTGTGTCCCGATGCTTAGTGTGCTCCCACAAATTGGGCATTGCGGTCCTCAGGTCACAGGGCTGTATGTTTTAGTGAGCTTGGTCTTCTCGTTATCTGCTGTAATTGGGGAAAACTTTAACTTCATGGGACAGAAGCTGTCAAAACTGTTTCTCTCGTATGCCCGTAACTGCAGGGATTTGTACAACAGAGCCAGAGCAGCACGGTGCTGATTGGAGCGCACAGCAGAGTTTACCAACAACCACTAATTGCCAGCTCCGTTTGGATGAATTGTAAATGACCAAGATAATGCGAATTAAGAAGACCTTCTCTGGAAAGCGTTTTAGCAGCTTCTGGGACCGAGGGAAGTCTGGCTTCTGCAGTGCTTCCTTGGGCTGGGAGTGAGCCCGTGAGTCCCCCCCGGATCACAGGCTGCCTCCGGGGCTTTGCTGGTAGCTAATGCCGTGCAGCACCAGGGCTTGTCTTTCTCTATTTCAGCCTGCCTAGCTGTGCATTAAAAAAAAAAAAAAGCTTCTGATAAGTGTCAATTGTGACTGATAAGGTTTGAAAGTACTTTTAAAAGCTACATTTTTACTTTTATGTGCTATTTTTTCTGAAGCGTAGTTGTGATGCATTAGGAGGCTCAGTGCTCAAGGGAATCGAGGTGGGGATATGGGATCAGCTGAGGAAGAGGTTCCTGAAATATCCTTGTCCCCCTTGTTCTGCAGTTTCATAGAAGCTCCTGATAAACCTGTGAGCACGGGTGGAGGGCATGCTCCTTTGGGAAGGATGGGGGAAGCCTGCTTCCCTTTCTCTCATTTCTATCACCTTTGCTAGTTGGGTCTTTGTGGATAGAGCCCCTGAGATAGAGGGCTATTAGAGATAACACAGCATCAGCAGTGTAGAGCACAGAGCAACCCACAGCAAGCACTGAGCTCTGGAAGGGCTCTGGGCCCATGAGAAAGCTTTAACCTGGCTGTGCCAAAGGGTTGGATGCTTCCAGCAGAAAATAGCGGTGAACCTGACAAACATCCTGCTGGAAATAGTCGTCAGCAGATGGAAGTCTGCCCAGACATCTCCCTTGATTTGAAACTCACTGGCTAATGTCTGGGTGACTCCTGGATGGCTGTCCAATTATGAAAAATGTGTACAAGAACAGCTTGAGGCCTTGGGTGCCTTTTGTGTGATTTCACTCGGGGAATAAAATCAGAGGAGCAAGCTGCCAGAGCTGCTACCTGCGGGCTGTTGAATTTGCTTTCCTCTGATAATGGGGGCTTCCAGGAACAAGCTCTTCAGCTTGTCTTCAGTCCATGGAAAGCCTCCTGAGCACTCTGGGGCATGAGTACAGCTGGTTTTAAAGCTTCAAAACTTGTTTATGGGAAGCCTGCTTCTTGTTTCCCACTTGTCTTTTGGAAAGTAAGACTGGATGGGAGTGTGTGTGTAAAGGATCGTGGTGGTTAGGGTGAACACTAAGACATGCAGAGAGGGAGAATCCTGTGATGGGCAGTGTGATTGTTTGGGATTGGACTTGTTTAGAGTGAAGTCTCAAAGGAGGACGTGGAAAGCCTCGAGCCGTGATGGCACAAGAGGTGCAGAGGAAGGGCTTTGGCGGTCCCAGCCGAGGAGTGAAACAATCCAGAGGCTCAAACCCTCCGCTTCTCTGCTTCCCCCCGCTCGCTAAGTGGTGCACTTAGGTTAAGCAATCCCCATTCACAATGAAAGCCGGTGTACTTTATTTAATAACCGTGTCGCGGGGGCTCCTCCGGGAGCTGCGGTGCCAGAATTGGTTGGCTTTTAATGGGGCCTGTCAGGGGAATTGGCTGCAGATGGGGAAATGAGACACGTTCGCTCGTCTCTGGTTTTAACCTCCCAACGCTGGAGTAGAGGGTGGGTTTTGTTAAGTGCACTTTGTGTGTGTCTCTCTCTCCTCCGCAACAGCCGTCTACTTAATGCAAAATGCTGCTTCTCAGCTTTAGCTCGGCGAGGCGAAGTGCTGTGTTACAAAAGCACCGTGGGAGGGGAGAGAAGCGGGAGGGAGGCACGCCTGTTTATTTGCTCCCATTACGACGCTGCCGCTGCGAACACAGATCGAAGCTTTCCTTCCAAAAGGCCCCTTGGCACGGGTTATTTGCACATAAATGGCCGCAGGTGATTTATTTATCTGGCACAGCTGGGTTCTGCAAAAGAAACTCTGGGCTCTACCTGCCAATGCCTTAATACTCCTTCCTGCATCGCTTGGAGGACACGGGGAATTGGCTCTGCTGCAGGAGGCTGGAGACCTCAAGACCGTGGCTGATATTATTTGAGTGTCTGGGGTAATTTCATAAATGCCCTGTCCTCTTGCTCACTTATTTTGCTTTTCCTATACGGTTGGTGCACACGAGCATGTAGGGATTTTTGTGTCATGGTACCACGGAAAGGATAACTGTTAGGGAAGGAGTCAGGAAGGAAGGGTGTTGCCTAATGAGGTGAGTTTGTTATGCTGTTGTAGGGGAGGAGAAAGGTTTGCATTTGGGGGAGTATCAAGCGGATTACTATGGCTTTGGTCATTAGGTAGAATTAACAATTTACTCTCATTGATCAATGCCATGTAGCCATAGAAAAGCGATTCCTTAATATGAAGGTGTGTTAAACCTATATCCTAATTACCTATATACATGGCCACATCTAGATCTGGATGACTGAGCTTTGTTCCTCAAATACCACTATGTGTGGGTTTTTGTCCTTTGGGGCTGTTAGTATCCACCATTCTGTACCCAGACCTAAAGGCCTGTGTATTTTTGAAACTCACGAGAGAGGGGAAAGAAAAAAAGTTTGCCACAAAGATCAAATTCAAAACCTCAAAATGCATGGTAATGCGTATTTACCTCCACTGACTTCTAGGGTGGAAAGGGCTTTCCAGAAACAGTAATGGGGTCCTGGAAGTTGGGTACCCAGGAGTAATGGAGTTGTTGGGAGAGGGGTATGGCAGGTGAGGAGTGGCCATACCTCTCAGTGGGGTGAGATGAGGGATGCTCATCTCTGGAAAGGAATTTGTTGTAGAAAGTACCTTGGAAAAATTGGGGTCCTTGGAGCCATTGATAGAGAAAGCGATCTGCAAATCTCTCACATCTAACTTCAAAGGTGCCCAAAGACTTTCAAGTGCAAATATTTAGAAGCTCACACACCAGTTGAGAGCAGAGGGGATGGCTTGTTTTCCCTCTCCCTCCCCACTCTTTCTTTTTCCCTGAGGGGAATTATCCACTGATGTTTCCATAAAGGTTTTCCGCAAGGGAAACCTGTCTCCATTACACAGTATATTTACATGATAAGCCAAAAAGCCAAAACCTACAGCACTGGAACTCCAAAATGCTTCTGTCTTTAGGCATCTTTCTTCAATGAAAACCTTACTTGTTTTTCTCTGACCTGATCCATTGCCTCTGAGCTGTGACTCTTGTCATAATTTTAAGGTGAGGAAGCTCATATTTGGATTGGATGAAAATTTGGCGTCCCCTAATCAAAGAGGAAGGGAACTGAAGAGAAGATACACTAGATACTCAGGCCCCTGCTGTCACTGACCAGCCGGAGCAAGGGTTTGTTTGTCCCATTATAGTATGCAGAATTTAGTACAGCGTGATGGTCAGGGCATGAAATGAGATTTGGATGAGTTGGGTTCATGTGCGCTCAATTCTCAGACAAGTCCTTCAGTTTTTTGGTCCTTTAACTTGCTGTCCCCAAAATGGGGGTCGTAACATCTTAAATTGGAGGAAGTATTGCAAGCATACGCACTTCACTGATGCTATGGTTCTGGGGATTGTATGAATGCGTTCATTTTCAATCAGGGTTTAAACCATTACAATAAGCCAGTGAAGTTCTGGTTGAAGGGCATGGCAGATAATTAGGTTTAAGCTCTGTTCTGGATTCACACTCCTCCAGACCTTGTGCCGAAGAAGTGGAAACGAGTCTGCTGGAACCTGACATCCAATTCCCACCAATCTCCAGAGAAGCAGAAAACATCATCTAGAATGTATCCCTCAGAAGTCAGCCTATGTCAATTTTTAACAGGGGTGAGGTTATTTAATCTTTGCTACTTTTATACGAATCAAGACTTTTTTTCAATGCCATTAGAGGAAATAGGACAATTTCCTACGTCTTTTTTTCTTCCTTCTTTTTATGACAAAAACCCCATCTACTTAGGGTTAGCTCTATTATAAAATTTTCCTTTTAACAAATCCAATAATACAAAAATGTCATGTGAAATCCTTCTCTGCCATTACCAAATGATAAATCTAAATGTAGAAACTAAAGTTCTCAGTGGAAAGGGGCATTTTTTTTTTTCCCCTCTTCCTTTCTTCCTGTTTCTATCCTTGGAAATAGGAATGTCCTCACAGAAAGTAAACGAGCCTCAACTTTCAGAACAACTTCCATTTATACCAATTTAAGAGCCTTGGCTGCAGAACCAATACGTGAATGCATGCAATGTCCAGCTATCTCTGAAGTGACCGTGGTTTTGAACTCTTCCATTACTTGACAGCTTGTCTGGAGAGAGATGGTGGGAGTGATGGTCTGACGTAGTGAAGGATGTGAAATGGGGTGGAGAACGGAAAAGGAGTCAGGATCTCACTGGGCTGGGTGACTCACAAGGAGGATAATGCCATCAGAGAGCGCCTGAGTCAACCCTGCTGTAGAAGGGTGAAAAAGATCCAAATATATCCAATTTCTGTTCGTGCCATGACAGCTTATCAATATTCTTAACCAAATACCCATCAGATAGCCACTGAAACCAACCTCTTATTCCCATTGTTACGCTACAACCCTTGCATGAGCATACCAGTCTAGCACTGGAGTAGGTTTTGGCTCCGTATTTTGCCAGAGGCATCCCAGCTGACCTTGGGTAAGCCATGAAGAGGGACACGAATGTTGTGAAATTTTAGAAGTTGAATGCTTCACTCATGGTTCATCACCATTTCTTACCTCACGAAGTCATTTAGATTCTTAGGATGGATTTAATTTTATTTTTTTAATGTGGGAGTGGGGGAATGACAGCAAGACCCTTTAGCTCACCCTGTATTCCTTCCCCTTGCTGGATATCTAGAGGGCAGCGTGTTCCTTGAGAGGTGAGTTTAAGTTCTTATTGGTAACAGAGCTAAGGAAGGCTTTGAAACAGGGTCTGTTGTGTCCTAGATTATGGCTTTGGGAAGGGCTGCTGTGTTGGAGACAAGGTTCTCTGTAACTCTTTTGCTGAGAAAAAGAGGAGGAAGGAAAAAGGGATGCATTAAGGCACTTGGAAGCAGGCTTTGTATAAGACCTAGAAGAAGAGGCAGAGAGGGAATATCTTACATATAAATTCAGCCAGAGCGTGACCGTGAAGGATGTTCTGAAAGCCTGCCAGTTCTAAGTGGTTATACGCATGCTTAATTGCGGAAATATAGGTGCCTCAATAATGTATGAGCACGAAGATTACCAACAAAATTGTCTGAGGTGCCTCCCAGGTTTTGAGCAGGAGCCAGGTGGAGGTTTGACGAGTGCCAGTAGCACAGCACCTATGTGTTCAAGGTCTGTTTAAGGATCTGGCAATTAGCTCTCGAGCAATGACAGATTAGCTCTGCCCTGCCTGCTGGAGATGTTGTGAGGATCAGTTCCCAAAGGACAGTGCACAAGTGCTGGGACACCAGACGGAGACGGCGTTATGAGCACCTATGGAAATGAGACCAAGTTGGCTCCTTGGGGGTGTCTGCAAAGGTGAGAGGGGAACTTGATCTTTCTGAGGGAAAAAGGCAGAAATCCCATTAGCTCTTGGCAGTAGGTTTTTGCCAGCCTGACTACAGCCCATGAGTTCACGCGGTGAAGAAGGGAACATCGTTCATGGTGTGACTGGAGGCTGAGAAGCAGGAATTTGACCCCAAAACACGTGCGGTCCTGGATGGAGAGACGTGGGTGCTTCTGCTAGGACACAGGTGAGGCAGTGCGGGACGAGGAGCACCGCTGTCAGAAGTGCAGCAGGAGAAGCTGTAGCCTGGCAGCAGTGAAGCTCTTAGCCTTTGCTTTTCACTCAAGCCTGAAAAGCTGGAAAGGTCAAGGCAAATTCTGGACTTCTCAGCATTACGGAGAAGGCTGTGTTCCTGGTGTCTTGGGGTTTTTACGCTTTTTGCTTGTCTCTCTTCCCCTCTTTTTTTGCTTGTGCATGATTTTTTGCAGCATATTGGGAATTGGGGGAAGGGGGAGCTCTAACGTTAGGAAAAAATAGCTAGTGCCCCTCATGCCTACGTGGCTCGCGCACATGCTTCCTGCATTTGACAGCAAAATCAATTAATCATTAGGAATCTCCTCCTGGTATCAGCACTGAAACATTTCTACCCTGCAGAAGACAGAAAGAGTATAGAAAAAGGCAGAAAGTAAAAGAAACATTTTCCCTCTAAATTTCCTCTCCCTCTCCTGTTTCCCTTTCCTTTCACATAGCTGCACGCTCACACCTGCAGATGTTGACACAGCGGTCTGGCTAGCCAGAGCTGCCAGTCAGAGCAAACACTGTGGGAAGGCAGTAAATATCACTCCGAGGAATAAATGCCCCCCCTCAGTCCCATTTGGGAGGGATGTGTGTTGTAGATCTCGTCTGTACCCGCTTGCTTTCTGTTCTCTGTGGAGTGGGAGCATCCCCACAGGGATCCCCTTGAATTTCCAAAGGGATGCATGCCCCTTTCTGCCCCCTGCTTCTCGCAGGGAAGGAGAGGCTGCAGAAAGCTGTCCCTGAATATTTGACCATGAGGTTTTCTCCTCTGATGGAGAGTGTTAGTTCCCTCTTTATCTTCTGGGATACTTTGTCCCCTGTGCCAGTGTTTGCTTCTGATTTAATGTAGTGCCGAGAATGAGCTGTATTCCCAGGCTGCTGCGTGAAAAGAAGTACAAATATGTCATCTCTGCTAGCTGAAATCTTCAAGGTGAGAGAAGGGATCAAGCATAAAGCAGGAGAAACTCACGTGAAGGTGACCTGGTGGTTGTGGGGCTTTCGTTTTGTTTGCAGAGAAACCGTGCGGGTGTCTGTGCGTGCTGCTGTACAGAGAGCAATGCCACTGCAGGACGGAAAAATGCCATTGATGGTACTTTGATCCTGTAAGTCACTAACACAGCTCCAGTACAGGCTGATGTTAGTCGAACGTGATTCCCCTGAGCTGACCACCCTGCCTTTCCTGATGGAAAGGTGCATGGTCTGCAATCGCTTCCCACTGCAGCCAGGGCCCATTTCATGCAACTTCTGCTCCTACAAGGAGGAAGGGGGTTCCCTCCCTGGCATCCTCAGCAGGCACTGGTTTCCTGTTTCCTCTTAGAAGAACGTGAAGTCATGTGGAGAGACAGTGTTGAGATTAAACGAGGAACGCTGAGGTTATGAAGGTGATTTGAGGCTTTGCAGCACAGAGCGATGTGCCTTTGCTCGGCAGGCAAAACACAGTTTGGGAGGATAAAAGGTACAAGGGAGCACAGCTCATCTCCTATTTTCCCTTCCTTCAACACCCTCAACATCCTTAGTACCACAACTGCTGTTAGTTCACTATAATACCTAAATAAAAATTCCAGTTAGCCCCCATCTTTGGAAGACTTCTTAAGTTGATAACCCCCTTTTCTTCTAAAATAAACCATGACACCCCAACTTTTAGCAGAGATGTGTGCTGATACGAGCATTAAAATTCTATGGCCATAACTGCAGGCTGTTTGAATTGGAAATTATTTGCTTTCTCTAATCCTCAAAATAAGCCAAATAAACCCAAACCGCCTCACTGCAAAGGTGACTCTCACTTTCTCGTCTGTTTGGAGTGGGCTGTGTGGATCCTGAATATTTCTCCATGACTGAAAGGAAGTAAAACCTGTCCCTCTGTGGCTGCGGCTCTGAACGGGGTTGGCTTGTTCTGGCAGGTGCGCTATCTTTAGGAGCTGTGTGAGGAAAAGCCTGTGGCTGGAAACACCACAGGGAATTAAGAAAGATGAGGCACAATCCTCCTCCTGACTCGGGGAAGGATATTAGTCAAGTTAGGGGAACTTTTTCCCCCTCTGTTCAAGCCTCACTGGCAGGCACACTGCACAAATAAGCTTATCGGGGCTGGTTTTTCGCTCTGCAGCTGGGGATGGTGCTAACAAAGCAGCTAGTGGCTGGCTCCCTGGCTTAGGAGTCAACTGTTCCCTGACCTCCGTGTATAATTTAAGAGCAGCCTGAGGGGATACTAGCCTGGGAGATCCCTTAAATCCCACCATCTGGCCAGGGCCCCAGGCCCCTGGTGACAAAGGAGCTGAGCCAAAGAGCACTCGTGTTGCAGCTGCACCCCGGCTCCCCTCCGGTGCTCCCCTAACCCTGAGGGCTGCGGTGGGAATCCGGTGCCATCGGATCCCACCCCACACCAGCTGGAAGCATCCCTACAGCAGAGGGCTCCTCCCTCCGAGGACATTTGGCAGCTCTTTGCCCTGCCAGCCAGGCCTAATTCCCTCATCTGGTAGGAGCTTTAGATACAGGAGAGAGAGAGAGAGAGGATGGATATTATTCCAGATGACTTTTTCAAGTCAATGCCACGATGAAAATACTGTTTTTGTTCTTAAACTATTTCCTGCTTTATGTTTTTTGTTGCTGCTGCTGCTGTTATATATGGTTGTCTCCTGAGAAATCATCTCTATTTGAATTTCAGGAAAGATTATTTTTTATTTTCTTTAAGTCCAGAGTGTACATGTTTATAAATCAGTGAAGACAGAGCTAGATCTCAGTTCTGCTTGGTCCTCTGTAAAAACTGTGTGCTCTGATTTAATACAGGAGCTGTCTGTCACCGACAATGGATGGCTCTACCTAACAGAACTGTTGACGCACAGAAGTTATTTCCATCGCATCTACAAGCTTAAAGAATGTGTTTTGCCGATGCGATTAATTTGAAACAAACCCCGTGTATCCTCTAGGAAAAAAAAAAATAAAATTAGGACACAGCAAATCCAGGCAGAAGAAGGGTGGCTAAGCCTCTTCCCCTGTCGGAGTGCACACGGAGCTGAATAGTTGAGAGGCGACCACTGGGACTGCTCCACCTGCGGAATCACAAAGCCCTGGTACAAATCCAGGGCAGCTCCTATGGCATGATTATAGTGCCTGTGCAGGTGGCAGGACCCCTTTATGCAGGGTGCCGTGCACGTGGTGTATAGGTCTCGAAGACCTTCAGGACTGTTTCTCAATTAAAGCTTACTGCACTGATTTATTATTATTATCAGTTTTACCCCCCTCTGGGGAGGGGACAAAGAGGATAAGGAGTGTTGGGATTTAGCACGTGAGGATGCTTGGCAGCAGGTTTAGGCAGTGGTAAGGCCAACGTTATATTTTATTAAATACCTGCTTGTAGTTTAGTCAAGAAACCTGCCAGCCAGCGTGCAGTGTCCAAATAGACACGTGGGAGCTCTCTGGACCACCAGTGCTGATCTCCAGCGCTTGGACAAACAAGAAAGCCTTCCTCTAGGTGTTGGTCAAAGCAGGCACCACGTTTTTGCTCTTCTGAGAGCCAGCCAGCAGCGTGCAGCCCATGCACGATGGCAGCACAATCAGGCAGTGCCTGTAATGCCTTGTGACAACTGAATATCAAAGGTTTCCATACCAATGTGTTTACTATTAGGTTTCCTTCTTTGTGCTCCCACCTATCTTGGCTTCTCCCCAGAGCTGGAGTGGGAGGACGCTGTCAATTATTTTATTTGTGCTCTGTCCGCAGCCTGAACCTCTGCCCATTATTCTAGGGAAGACAGCTGTTTTTGTTGCAATGAATGGCTGGAAACAAGTTAACAATGCCGACACTTAAATTGACATAATTAGGCTTCAGAGTCAATACCCACAGAGACCTGTGAGAGGAGCTGGTATTTATCATAGCTGTTGTTTTAGTTCTTTCGCAATGGAATAAGATAGAGCTGCATTGGGGTATAATAAAAAAAATAAAATGAAATTACAAACCATTTTTTCTGTAACCACGAGGATTATCACTGTGGTAAATGGAGAGCTGAAGAGTCCTGTAGTCTCTGAGTGCTGCTGGATGATGTACTCCAGTGCATTGTTAGTTGCTCGTATAGCCTGAGCCTTATTTCTCTTGCTTACTGAAATGTTTTCCACGATATCTCTTGGTTTAATTGTTGCGTGTTTTGACGTATAGCCCACTTGACTTTGCTTTGTTCACCCTTCTTCTCTATTTCACATCCTACTGCAACTCTTTGCCTTCGTTCCACATCCTAGCTTGTCGTGATGCAAAATTTTAGGTCCAGGAAGGCAGCTCTACACCTTCCGTGAAATCTGTAGCTGTGCCCTTTGTGTCTTCCTCTGTTCGTAGAGTGTGCACATAACGTGGTGCTGTGCTATTTCCTCTGCGCGTAGCCGGTTATTGAGTGGTAACATTGCTTAGAATGCAAAAACGCAGAGCAATAAAATGAGTTGTCATAAAGGAAAAAGGGAATTTTTAAAATCAACTCAAAAATTTCTTTTTTCCCTTACCTGGAAACAGCTCTGAGCAGCTTAGTATGATCAGAGGTGTTTGCGTGTTTTTTTTGTTGTTCCTGGGCAACAATTGTATGGGTTGGAAGACCGAGCTGTCTACCTCCATTCGTGTAATGAGGCCACTGGAGGTAGAAGTTGACTCAGGCTGAGATGCACATGGAAGACGCTGAAATGCTCCTAAAACAGATGTGCAATTACAGCACTTCACATTTCCCTGGAACGCTGGCTTTGCGCTATTAGTTTCCTGACAAGGAAGTTTGTTTAACGTTTGATTTATTTTATTTCTTGGTGTATCTGAACTGCTGGAGCCAGGGTGTAGTATATTCAGAAGCAATAGAGCTTTTATAGGAACCTGTGCCTTTCAAGCTGGCATTTGCCCTTTTGCAAGCAAAGAAAAAAAACGCTGAAGTCTTCACAATGACTGGTGAATCCCCAAGTCAGCCACAGAAGTCTGAAGGCCTGTAGCACAAGACACATCGTAGGTCCAGGCTCTCCTCCAGGACCATTGTTTGAAAATAATGAAAAAGGCTTCAGCTGCAGAAGTCTGAGGAAAATAAAATAAATCATTCCTCTTTGAAGATAAAGGATACCAGATGATATTTATGTCGGGAGCTACCCTAAAGTGAAGAGCTGGGGGTAAGATTTGGCTTTGCCTCTTCCTATACTTCCAGGTTGCTTGGATCTGAACCCTTGTGGTTGGCTTTGGTTCCTCCAAATAGCTGTAACACTTCTCTCTTTCCTCTGTTTTCCTTAGAAAAAAAAAAAAAAAGCTAGAATAAAAAGTCAGTGAGTGAGGAGGAGAAAAGCAGCAAGGGAAGGACAGAAATGCAGCATTCAGCTTCAGTAAGTCTGCTGTGGACCACGGTGGTCCCTGTTGCCTTAGGGAGGCTGCCCAGATCCCAGAGAATCACAGAACCATTAAGGTTGGAAAACACCTTCAAGATCAGCTTGAAATTTCCTCTTTAGAGGAGTGCTTTCATGGAGTTCCTCCTCTGAGCCCCAGTACCCAATTTCCATGGGCTTCCTTCCCTTCCACCACCATTTAGCACATGACTGGTGAACTGTCGGGGTGGCCTACGTGGATCCTCTGCACCATGCTGACCACTAATGTCTCTGTGCTCAAAATGAGGACTTTCAGTCCAAAATGGTGTTTCTAAAGAAGTCAAAAAGAAAGAGAAGAAAAGGGAAGGGCTTCATGATGGAGCACAGCATGTTTGTTTTGAGTTTTTAACATGAGAAATGATTCCAACCTCTCGCAAATTAGTAAACCCAATTCATAGACAAACGGGGTTGGCTGGCTTTCAAAGACAAAGAGCAGAGACCATTCACTGTTGCTTACTAGCAAAGACAAATAATATTTTAAACCTCTGTCCTGCCAGTTCCATGCGGGTAGGTCTGTTTTTGCCTGTCCAATATTAAAAATAAATAAAAACTCGTGGTTTCACGGTGGCCTGGCTGGGAGGAGCTGTTCAGATTTGATACAGACCAAACGCTGAGCAAAGCTTTGATCTGTGAGATTAAAAAGCATGTTTTTCTCCCTGTCATACTCTACATCTGAGCTTCAGAGACTTGTTAGCTTCCCAACTTCTGACATGAAGTTAGGGTATCCTATTTAGGAGGCTGGTCTCTGCTATTGTAACAATGGCAGTCATCCTGCAGTCGGTCTGCTGGTCTCTTCATTCCTGAACCATCTAAGGTGAGATTTTAAGCCTGGCTGTATGTGATAGATATCCCCTATGCTGTCGTCTTGTGGGGAGGGAACGTGCTCTTCTAGATGAATCTGGGGGTCTGAGTGTCGTGGGTGACTGAACTAAGCCTTACAGGGGCGCCTGGCCTCCTGTGCTAATAGCTGCTCAGGGACACTGCTGGAGGGCTCACCAAGGTACTTGAATTACCTGCTAAATATCTGTATTCAGCCTCTCTGCAATTGTGAAGTGAGCTGAAATGATAGGCCTCCCATTCCTCTATGCTACAATTGAGGTACGAGTTTTGAGCTCTTGGATGAGATGATTGCGCTGAGAAAACCAGCTGGCTGGAAGCTGAATGTGAGCGAGGGACCAGACCAAAGTACTCCGAAAATCACAGCTACCTCTGCTCATTTAGGACTGAAAAACACCTTGTTGTCATTAGCCTCTCCAGCCTGTCAGTTTGAAAAGTGCCTCTGTAGAGCTCGGTTTTTATGTATTAGCATTTGGGAAGAAAGCCTTATGCAGCAGCTGGGAGATTGGTGAGAAAACATCCCCTGACCTGGTCATCCTTCTGTGATCTTTCACCTCTTCTCGCCTGCATTGTGGCACTGCTCTATAACAGCATAGGAAATGATCATATGCTTTTTACCACCCAAAAAAAAAAAAAAATGTTTCCTTTGCTGTGTTCTGATTTATTCTCCAATACGTATTGTATTCTGATTTATTCTCCCTGCCCCGAGCCCTAAATCAGATTTGCTTTTCCTGCACAATGTCAAGTCACCGTCAAGGTTTTGATATTTGTCCTGAAAGCTGACCCCAGTTTTTTGGCCACTGCCAGAAGGTCAAAGTGAAAGGCACGTCTAACCTCGCTGCTTCTCAGACAAGGCAGAGCTTTCTCTTGGGGGTAGGCGACGGTTTGTCTCTTTCTGTTAGTCAACGGCCATGGGACCAATGGCCACCCCAAATCTCCCAAGTTCCTATTCCAAGTGTAACATCCACATTTAAAAAAAAAAATTCCTTCCCCATTAAATGTGCAGCAGTTGATCCAGGGGAACAAATGAGGAGAAAAAATGATCCATGGCAGATGTTAGTCACATCGTTACCCCACCACTGCAAGTTGCTTTGATTTTTGTGGTGAAGAGGTGGTGAAGAGCTAGCGTAGAATACTTTTCAACTAAAGCATATCTACATTTTAGGTATTGACTGCTTATGAACCACGCAGCATATGCCTCAGACTTGGAGAGTAAGCAGTTTCTTGATACAGAAGTCAAAATGCCAGCTCAAAAAAACACAAAAAAAAACCAACCAAGTATATTAAACTAGTTATGTCAGGGTTGCTTTGAACTTCATGCTATGTTCAAGAATGTAGAGTGCTTTTCAGTTTCAAACTCCTTCACAAACATTTTGAAATTAATTTTTAATGGCTGTGAAAGATGAGTGACTATTACCCTCACTTTATACTTGAAGAAGACTAGAATCGATGCGACTTGCTGAAAACGATGGGGGAGTAGGTAAGCCTTCTGTCTGGGCTACTTGGACTGGCATTTTTTATATGTTTTATTTTGAATCTTAACTAGCACATAGGTGAGTTGGATGAAAAGCCTGTCTTTTATTGGCTGCCAAGAGCACAGTTTTGTTAGTTTGACAGCACCTAACCTCTCACAGAGGCTGTACAAATGGGATCCATGCTACCGATGCTCTCTGAAGAAGGGCCTGGGAGGACTGTCTGCCAAAAACACTAGTGCTGGCGTTCTGCTCAGTGTTATCCTTGGCTTCATTTCACTGTTTATGAATGGGGGGGGAGGGGGGGGGGGAAGTTGTCATCTCAAAAAAAAATCAGATATTAAGAATTGTTAATGGCTAATGCTCAGGCAGACAGCAGAGGAGACCTCTTAATTCCAAGGAAACCTGTAATGGGACACTGCCATATGTTTAGAGCATATGGACAGCTGAAATGAAATGCTTCTGGAGGGAGGGCACTCGGAGGCATTACACCTTGCATGGCAGCATTTGAGACCAAAACGGTAAAAAAAAATCATGGTGGGGGTGGGTCAGCCCTACCTGCTCCGCAGACATGTTAATGAGGCAAGTGGAGAGCTAATGGACTACTGATTAAGCATGTTATAGACATCCATTTAACTAAAGGAAATATTATTGTGCCGTGCTTACCCGGGAGGTCAGAGATTTCACAGTTTAAAGCTGCAAGAAGCATCCCTGAGGGTTATTAAGCCACAACCTCTCAGATCTCCAAGGAACGAGCATTCAGCAGTGCACCATTAGCCTGTGAGATCACACGGTCTTGTTACCCTCCCTTCCCTCAATTTTTGTTGCATTCACCTGCTGGGTCTTGTCTTAAATTAGGCTGCGAGCTCTTCCTGGCTTTCTTTGTATTTGCATAGAGACTAGCACAATGGGGCCCTGATACTGAATGAGGCTTTTGGATCTCGCTGTAATACCAATATATGAGTAATGAATAGCTAATAATAATAATAATAATACTGTCTGCTTTGTTATGAGCTTCTTTTTTTTTTTCCCTGCTCTTATCCGTGAGTTACCTCACCCTCGGTGGCTTGAGCCCACGATATCTTCTCCTATTTTGCTGTTGTAAATTGTAGTGTCTCCAGTCCAGCAAGAAGACGGACGCTGACGTCCTGCAGGAGGACGAGGGCATGTGACAGGTAGCATAGATGTTCAGTCAGGTCAAATAACAGCCTTATACTTTGGGGCTTAAGCTGCCTCCCAGCTGTCTTCACCAATGTTTCAGTGCTGTCTCTCCTGTGGTTTATTCTGATTCTTGTGACCTTTTCCAGCTCTGTTTCTTGCTTTGCAGTTAGAAAAGGAGGATGCCAAGGGCAGCTGTATGCAGAAGCCCATCCTGTAAACAGGGCTGCCTTCTCTAAGGGGAAATTCTCTCTACTCAGAAGAGATTTCTCTAGGGTTAGACCACCCTTCCCTCAGAGGGAATAGGCTGGGAAAGCAAGGAGGGCAGTCTGTAAAAGGAAACCCAAATCTCTACCAGAGCTGTATATGTCAGAATAAAAATATTAAGAGAAAGAATGAGGTGTGTTCTTTCTCTTAATATTGTGTGAGCTGCCATGGACTAGCACTGACTACATCTCTCCTTAAGTGCTTGGTCGCTTCTAATGGCTTGCCTGTTCCAGCACTGTCTTGATTACCGAACCCTTTCAATTTGTAGGGAGAGATTTTTTTTATTTTATTTTTTTTGGTAGTGCTAAGGTGGATACTTATCCTGCACTCCTACGTGGTAGTGCACACCTCCCCTTTGAGTTACCAATTATTTTTGGATTTCTGTCTTGCCTATTCAGTTTTCCTCTTCCTTTCTTCTCTGCAAAGGCAACCCATTCTTACTGAGTGGGTATGGCTAATGAAAGGTTGCTCTTTGCTTGGGCTCATAATTCCCAGACAACTGAAAATGAGGATGCAGCGGAGTCCTTACAGGAAATCTTACTGGCAAGGCCAGCTCTATAATGGACTCTCTCTAACCCCTCTCACTCCTCGCACCCTACCCTTGCACCATTTTCTGATGTCACCCTGTTACCACACTGCTGCTTCAGGGCCGAAGAGCACCCCGGCATTCCCTTAGTTATTGCTCAGAGTTGAAAGAAAGGGACTGCTGCCAAAAGCAAAGTCTCTCCTCTCCCCATTTATGTGTACATCAGCTGTAGAGCAGAATCCATAACCAGGAGTCTGCCTGTCTGTCTGAAGGGGGTATAACAGAAGGGTGCGTCTTTCCTACTCTAGTTTTTGGTTGGAAGGAGACTCTGAGAGGGGTATGGAAAGGGAAGGAGATAACCCCCAGGAAAGTCAAACTATCTATTTATTTAGTTATGTGTTTTGGGTTGCGTTTTGCATTAATCGCTGCCACACACAGAAGCCCTGTAATTTATTATTGGTGATAAGTGTGGACAGTAGCTATTATTTTTGCTCTCTGTTCTAAAACGTGGCAAGCAGGGACACTTAGATTTATGGAACATGCATTATTCAAATCTCAGGGCCCGATGGCTCAGCATGAGCAACCCCAGCTATTTCCAGAACCTTTTGGTCCTTCCTCCTTTATGCCTCCTTGTTTTTCCCTTTTCTTACTTTTTTCATTTTTTTTCTGTTTTATTGGGCTGCATGAGGACAAGTGGAATTTTTTCATGCCAGGGTAGCTTCAGTGAAACCACGCCAGTGACAGAAGCAGTCCTGCAGGGACTTCACAGGCTAATGCAGCAGGGGCCTGATGCATGCCCTGTAATGCTGAGTCAGAGGAAAAGGCAGTTTGCATTTGGATAGGTACCTGGCTGCTGGAAATTTAGGCAAATAGCTTCCTGGGTCAGTCGTCTGTATTTAGCTTTTAACATCTGATCTCCTCTGGAACTGTGGTAGGGCTGGAGCAGAGGCTGTACGTGTGCCTGGGCTGGCACTCGAGGCATTAAAGCTACTTCACCTCTCACCTTTGGCTGTGAACTGCCTCTAAAAATGCCTGAAATCACTCTCACGTCTGCAGTCATTATGTTAACAGGTGGATATCATGCAAGCAGAGGATCTAGGCGTCTCTCTCCTCTTCTGTGGGTCTTAAGCTGCAGGGTACAAATTGCAGGAGCTGAAAGGGTTCCCCTGACAGCAGTTCCCTCTAGCCTGTGCATGGATTTGGGCTAGTTTCTCCCTCCAGCTGCTTGCGACTGCTGCTTAATGAACAGCCAAGAATTTCACAGGAGGGCAGAGGAATCTGTTTCTAGGAAGCTCCTGCTTACATGCAGTTAGCAGCAAAAGAAAAAAGAAAAAAAAAATCAGGTGTGGAGCAATGGGACAGCTAGTAAATTCTGAGGAGCCTTCAGACCCGGCGATAAAACCTGATGGTGGTAGCAAAGCTGAAAATGAAGTCTTTATCACTGAAGAATAATGTACGGGGGCCTGAGCAGGATCGCATCGTGGAAAGACAAGAGCAGTCAAGGAGTAATGCTAAAAGCAGGAACAAAATTTCAGCAAAATGAAACGCTGAGTGACTGGATAAAGTGATTTGATACCACCTGAAGTGGTCCAAATAACACCTACTCTACGTGTGTACTGCCGAAGTGCTACAAGCCTCCGAGTGTGAGCACTCTTGTGCCATCACAGGTATGTCTGTGCTGGAATGCTGCCCTTCTGTGCAGGCAAGGAAATAACCTGTACAAGTATAACCTTATATTTTATCAATATAGGTACATCTGCTCTGGGCTTGTAGGATAAAACCACTACATTTCTGCACATATTACGCTTGTCTGGAGTTTCATACTGCCTTTTAAAAACACTATTGGAAATAAATCATCAGGAACGTATGAAACAGGACATCGTAGAGAACCAGGGAAGAGAACCAAGCTCTGGGGATCTGAAAACTGGAGCGTGAGGGTTTATTTCCCCTGCGTTAGTTCACGTAGGTTTTTTCCCCTCTCTCATTAAATTGTAGAGAGGGGAAGCAGGGGGACCTACTTATACTCTCAAAAATATATGTGAATATCAATACGCAACTTTACCCGATGTGTCTGAATCAGCCTGGTTGTTCTGGTGTTCTTCTTATTATTTCCATACTAAATCACACTAGAAGAAAACTCTTCTTGCTATTGAGACTGCTAGGATCTACTCCCAGGGCAACAAGTATCTAATAAAAAAAGAAGAAAAAAAAAAAAGGCAAAACTGGGGAGAAAAAACAAGATAAATGTACAACAGACTAAATGACAATTTTGAACCAATGTGGATTGGGAAAAATCAATGTAATACCATAAGTTCTGTCTTTCTGTGTGGAAAAATGAAGTAGGGTCCCAGACAAGCGTTCTGCGTAGATTTGTGTTGGCTCTATCAAAATACCAGTTCTGATAGAGCCTTTAGTGAGACAGATTTCAGCTCTCAAAGTCATAAGCATGTTAACTGTTTCTCAGCCTCTAAAATAGTGTGGCCAGGAGAAACTCAGTTGTGGTTTTGAGTTTGTGGGAAAGAACTGAAACCTGTAGTAATTCAGACTTGGACCAAAGTTAGAAATCCTGATTCTGAGAGCTGCTGAACTTCGACGTGTCATCTGGAAGAGAACTTTGTGCCTGGTGCCTCCCTATAATAGGATTACTCTGAATTATCCAAACTGAAATTGAACACACACAGCAGCGTCGCATGGACTGGAGAAAACAGGTTATCAGGCTCAAGCAAATGTTGTTTGTAGCAGCTAATTTCTTGAATGCACAATAAGGAGTGCTGGCTCCCATTTTAAGGCACTGTGGATTTTAGTTCTGAAACTGAAAATTGCATCTGGTTGGAATATTTTCTCTAGGAAAAACAAACAAACATCACTTTTTTAAATATAATATAAAAATGAGCCACAAATCAGAATGGAAATGCAAGAGCAAACTGCCGATGGAAAATTAATTTCTGGGAAAATTTCAGAGGAAATTGAGCATGATACAGTCCAAAGCTTTGATGAGATTGACACATACCTGCAGAACATTTTGATTTCCACAAACTGGCATTCTTACAATGTTTTGCAAGAGAGATTTCTCCAACCGGTGTTGCTTATTGTGGCTCAGTCATTATGAATGACTTGAATAGACCAAGTCTGTTGTCCTCCCAGGAGAATAGCTTGAAGAGTGACATGATACAAGACTTCAAGTAAGTAGATTATTAAAAACTCAGATGATAGTTTTAAGAGTCTAAAGGGAAAAGTAAGGATATTGAAATCCTTAGAATGCTTTGTATATTATTTATAATGTTAGGGTAATGCCTAGAGGTGAAATACAGTTCCTGTCCCAAATTCTGTGTATTTAAAATAGAGAAAGCTTGAAAGTCGGTTGTCAGCCTGCTAGCAAGTATCTGCAGGATATTTTGTCTGGCTCTGAATAGAGGTAAAAAATGAACTGCAGGAAACTGTGGATACAAATGAAGTGGCAAGGGGTAGTCTTTAAGAACGGACTAGCCAGAATGCCCACAAATTTTAAATGGGATCAAAATCTGGAACCAAATCATGCAGGTCATGCTTGTATGAAAAGAGGAGGAGAAGGCAAGACTATCGAGGGCAATCATACACAAAGTGCATCAGCAATGCCAGTAGCATGTGCCAGAGGTTTCTGGCAATGTGTGTAAAGGAGACATTAATGGAACTATCAGGAAATAATAATTAGCGAAGTGTATAAAGACAATGTATTATTTATAACGCGGCTCTTCTCTGAAAAGTGTAGTTGTTGGTAGGTCCCAATAGGCATCCGCAGGGGTTGAATGTGATCCTTCGGGGAAGGATGCATTTTCCAGCAGTATCTGGGAGACCTACAGCTGCCCTGTAGCATGTGGTGAGAGGCACTTTCCTTGAAAGCACAGCCCAGATTCTTAGGCATGTGTTAATTATATTAAACATCTCGCTCGCAAACGCAGCTGCTGTACTCCCCAGATCTGTTCCTACCCCTGTACAGCATTGTCTATCCCCCCTCAACCCCACTCCAAAGTTAGGACTTGACTCCTAATAGCTTCCCTTTCTCTGTGTTTCTGATCTCTAAATGCTATAGCTGCTGTCTTCTTTTCCAGCTATGAGTGATGTTGGTACAAAAAGGTTTCTATTATCTCTTCACTGCACCTCTCTTTCTTATCATATCTCTGAAGACATCACTAACCTTAATTCCAACCTAATCCAGAAGTCCCCCTTTTTGACAGGGTTCTTCAGCAGGCTACTCCAAGGAAGGTGTTTGTACCCAGGAAGCCTTGATAGGGTCTAGCAGTCAGCGTGCAAGGGCTTTGGGGCTCTACTACTCCCTTAGTCATTATGAACTATTTTCATTTATCTCTACCTATTCATCCCCTTTTAAAAAGGGTATAAAAATGAAGTCTAAGCTTACCTGGAGCAGGAGTTGGCATGCTGAGAGTTTTAAAGAAGGTATGCTGGCAGATGTGGAAGGAAGGACGTGATGGATGCTGAATCAAAAAATCATAGAATCATTCGGGTTGGAAAAGACCTCTAAGATCATCAAGTCCAACCATTAACCCATCACTGTGAAGTCTACCACTAAACCATGTCCCTAACCACCACATTTACATGTCCTTTAAATACTTCCAGGGATGGTGACTCAACCACTTCCCAGGGCAGCCTGTTCCAATGCTTCACAACCCTTTCAGTGAAGAAATTTCTTCTAATATCTAACCTAAACCTCCCATGGCACAACTTGAGGCTATTTCCTCATCCTGTTGTTTGTTGCTTGGGAGAACAGACTGACCCCCACCTCACTATGGCCTCCTTTGAGGTAGTTGTAGAGAGTGATAAGGTCTCCCCTGAGCCTCCTTTTCTCTAGGATAAGTAACCCCAGTTCCCTCTACCGCTCCTCCTAAAACTTGTTCTCTAGCAGAATGGTTATTATATTAAGGTTCTCTCAGAATCCCTCTCTGATTCCTCTAGGGATTTTCTTGTTTTCATCCTAAACTGTGAATAGTAGAGTTCCAATCTAGTGCATTTACAATTTTGCAAGCACCGTTGCCAAACATCCTCTATTTCAGACAAATGTTATAGTCCTTCCTGTACTGATAACTTTCTAGAAATTGTCAGAAAGAAGGGGATGAGCAATCTTACTTAGTAATCTGCCAATTCTTTATTTATTTATTTAGAGTGCTTGCACTTACCCAGGCTATTTTCGATTGTTGTAGCAGGATGAATGAGCTTTTCTAGAATGAAGGATAGAGGATCAGGTGCCTCTGTAACCCGTGTGACTTGTACAGGAATAACTCCAGCACATGTAATAGAAGCATCTTAATGGGCAGACTGCATGATTTCTGCATTACACCCCCACTTGCTGCCTCCTTGACTGTGTTTTGCCACCCATGTATTCCATACAGAAGTTCTCTACAGAAGGGCAGTAATTGTTTCAGGTTTTAAATGTATCGTTTCACTTTCAGGGTTCTGATTTTGCTATTAAAAGGTATGATAGTGGTATATATCTGTGCATCTGCAGGGAGCTGGTTTGGTGCTATGATGTGATCCTGAAAGTTGTATTGTAACTGTTATGGGGCTTAGTGTCTAAGGAAACAGATCAGGGCTTCGTAGAAGCACAGTGGGAGATCTACCATACGTGCCTGGGTCAAACATACGGCAAAAGTGGCAGATACCGCTGTGTAATTCTTAGCTAAAGAGTTTCACAGAGCATACCTTGTATTTCCAAGCTATTTACATTAGATGGGCTCCTGAGAGAAATTGTGAGACAAAAGAGATTGAAGAACCTACGCGAGGTGGATACCAACCAGCAGCAGTTTATCTCTCTTTACTGAAAGCAGCACCATAACTGCTATTCTGATCTTTGTAAGCAATCAGCGTGTGGAATAAAGCCTCTGGCTGGAGCTAAGCTTGAGCAAGGAGGCCGCTGTGCCACCAGGGACCCTGCTCCCACGGTATTGCTTTGGAGTTTGCTTGGGCTCTTCTGCTGCACTCGAGGAAAACACTTTGCTTCATTGTCACGGGCAAAACAGTTTTCAGTTGGGGAGTTTGACTTTAATTTATTGCCAGTTAAAGTAGTATATGAGTCAGTAATTAAAAGTCTGGGAAACATGGAAGGAAAACAATGAAACAAAGATGGGGGAAGTCGTAGTCCCCTTCCAACAGCACACCTGGTTTTGGCCACAGGTTGCATACACCCGGTCCCTGCTGGTCCTTTGGATGGGGCAGTACAGGAGGCTGGGTCAGTACATGATGGTTTCTTGCTGCCACTCCTGGTTTCTTTCTCTTTTTTTCCCCTTCTCCTTTCTCCTCATGCATTTCCTCTGCTCTGGCACTGGTTCTCCACAGGCCCAGTCCCTTGGGGCTGTCCCTGCCCCAGCATGTATCCCCATAGCCACAGTCTCCTCAGAGGCCTTTATTTCTCTTTTATCTTACATATTTGAATATTTTCATTCCCAGTGTTGTTATCAAAACCAGTATGGACAGCTCAGGTACTTGTCTTTGCTCTGCAAAACCTAGACTAGGACTAGTGGGGTGGTCCTATGGCAGCTTAGGGTCCCCTCAGCTCTTGCCCTGGGGTTTGTTGGAGAGGAACGTGGACTGCCCTCTGCTGCTTTGCGAGCTCAGGAGGGGCTGAAGGAAAGAAAAGGATCAGAAAAGTCAAGACAGTTGGTGTATCTGACATTGGGTGAGATCTCCCCTTCAAGGTGTCCCAGGACCTGCCTGAATAACGAGGCCTGTAAGAGTTAGGCAGATAAAGACCAAGTGCCTGATAGTGACAGCAACGGTGTTTTATCACGGGTAGAAATATTTTATGAGGGGGCTGATAGCATAGCTAGGGATCACGTCTGACCTGCCAAACACCAACATCTCCCCTTCTCAGTAGTTCCTGTGGACAGCACAGGACAGAGGAGCAAAGTGCTTTGGCCTTGCCAGCAGAGCACGGCTTGGGGCTGGGTTCCCCTCCGGACAGAAGGAGCAGCCAGCAGCACCTCTGGGGCTCCTTTCTGGAGTCAGCTGGACTTAAAAACAGAGCTGGGAGAAGATGTCTTCGTACAGTGCGATTGAGAGCTCGCGTTGGAGGTAATGCTGCAGTGAGGAATTACTTTTTGTCACCGTTGTTTAAAAACAAGGAACCTTTTCTGGTGCTCTGCCCTTTTCACAGTCCGTATGTGTTTGTCAGCCTCGGTTGAGCTTTTAGAGAAGGGTTTTGCACCAGCGTGAGTATCACGGTGGGAACGAGAGGAAGTTGGACGTGCTTGAGTGTTTTGTCGGGTACAGGCTGTTTGCTGTCAGTGCCACAAGGAGCGTGCAGCTGGGGATCGCTGGGTGCCTCATCTTTCTACGGGAAGGCCCGGCACTGGGAGACCAGCAGGAGTGACATGTCAGCTCTGAGAGCCATCAGGGCAGCCCTTGGGGCCTTGCGACTAGAAGAGCAGCTGGTGGTGGAGGTGGAGATAAAAATACACTGCAAGGCTGTCACACAGGAGGGAATACCAGGCATTACACAAGTCCTGGTGTTGATAGAGCAGCTACCTGAAAGTGTAGAGGGATACAGCCATCCAAAACCTATGTACTCTTTTTTTTTTTCTGTCATATTATGCATGTACCAAATATACATTTCAGATTTGCTGGAGCTTATCTTTCAACCATATTCTCCCATTTCTATGCAGTGCGTTCATTTTAGAGACCTCTCCTTTGCAGTTTAAACCTCAGTGAAACATAGCCTCTGTTTGTTGCTCAGAAATCCCTTAATCATGGATGCTGCTTTCCTGCAGTAAGTGTGGCCTGTAAACACTCCAGGTTGTAGTATATCTGGCAGATCCAGAGAAACCTTTGAGCTAAGCACATGTAGAGTTTTAAAATTTCTTGTCCGTGATCACTGTGTCTTCTAACACCGTAGTGAGAGATGCCTCACTGGGCTCTGAGTGACTATTTCACAGATCCCATCCCAACACCATGGTGTTGCAATGCCACTGGTATTGCTGCTGAAGATCAGGCCCTTGCACTAGCAGTGTTGAGGGAAATGATTTCAGTGTCTCTGTGACTTCCAGCCAACCATTACTACTATAGAAATAACATATGTGTTCATCACCGGAATGCTTCTTTCCGTCACCATTCAGGCAGGGCTCAAAGGTGACAGAAAAAGCAGATTGTCCTTTAGCTTAATAGGTTGCCCTGCAGTTTTCTGATGCAGAGATCCTTGGCTTAATTTATTGCTGGAATGGATTGCTTCCAAATAAGGATAATCCTCCTCATGCTGTTTCTTCACTTGGTTACCTTCATGTTCTTTTCACTGGCAACATCAGCCTCTGCAATTCTGGTTTATTCTTGCCAGGAGACTCTTATTCATTTGCTGTGTTTATTGTAGTTATGGCCCTAAACCTGCTCTCTTCGGTAGCTTAAAACTTTCCAAGACAATTGCTTTGGGCCCTTGAACTTTTTGCTCATGTTTTCAACCCAAAAATGAGTTCCAGAAGAAGAATCTGTTTGGCTGTGTTGGTAGACAGGATTTTAAAGTCAGGTCTTTTTTTTTTCCCCTTTTCCTCTGGCTAAGCACATCGAAATTAATGACTTTGTGCTAGGTCAACTCCTGCTTGCATAAGGGAGAGAAAGTGCCAGGAGTTTGCTATCATGAAATTCCTACAGGAAAGCTGCATACAATGCAAAGGCATCTCTCACAGCTGCTCTTTAATAAAATGAGATGTTTGATCTGGCTTAATGAATCTCCTTGGCCCTTGAGGCTGGACCCTGGCTTTCACGAGGGTGCCTGGAAAGAGTAAGAATGCTTCCAAAAGAGATGATTGGGTTTTACCTTCAAAATATCAAGTGCTCTGAGATCTGAAGTGGCTTTGGCACACTCTACTCCCTCCTGTCCTGCTGCTGCACTCCTCTGTACTCACATGACTGCGGAGAAGCAGATACTAGAGATGAGAGAGGTAGAACTTGCATTTCAATACATTTGATCCCATAGTCTAGCGCAATCTGATTTTGATCCTCATTTCCTGCAAAGACAAAAGAAATAGCGTATGATTGTCTCTTCCCCTCTCCCATTTGTGGAACGTTGATGTTCCTTCTTCCTCTTTTTCTCTCTCTTTTTTTTGGGGGAGTGGGTTTGGGAGGAAGGTGAGAACAGGGAGATGGCAGGGAAGGAGTCATTTTTGCAACATGCAGATTCAGATGAACATGCAGAAGTCAAATCATACTTCTCCAGGCAATCTTTTTCCATGATCACAACATCATAGCCAAGGATTCTCACCAGCAGTCCATAACTTTTTCTTGTAGCATTAGGAAAGAGCACAGTAACTTCATTTTAGCCCTGTGCAAATGTAATTATGAGCAGAAATTCATTTATGCTGGTAATTTCCAACAAGAAGCTCCTCTTCCAAATAGAGGCTGAGAAGAGAGCATGAGAGTGCATTTAAGACAGGGAGGTAACTCGCTGTCTAACCTCGAGAAAAGCTCGTATTCAAATACCTCACGCTGTAACAGACCCTCACCTTCCTCTGCAAGGGGCCTGAGATAAGGCTGCTCTGTGAACCTCAGATGAATGAATTTCTCAGCTCCCATACGTGATCCGCATCTCAGCCAGAAAGTTGCATCAGCTGAGCTGTTTGGTGCTGCGCTAATTACTGGGTATCGACCAGGGGGCAGATGTTTTTGCATAGCTGACCTCAGCTGATGTTCTGCTGGGCAGCAGCTGCATTAACGTGACAGTCGTCTCCTCTGCTTTAAAGTCTGCAGAGGATATTATCCTGTCTCAGACCTGCACTTTGTTTCTTGGAGTACTCTAAGGGAAGGATGGGGACTGCTTGAAATGTGAAGCTGTGCTGTTCCTGCCTGGTCTTTGGACCGAATGGTTTTTAAATCTGAATATTGCCCTGCCACCAAGAGACAACGCAAGGTTGCCACAGGTCCTGGGTAGGAGAGCCCTGAGGAATGGGAAGTTGGCTGCTCACCTGTAGTGCAAAACAACTTCATTGGTAGGCAGGAGGCTTCAGTCTCTGTGACTTTCAACGTCTTCCACAGCATCAAACTGATATTTCAAAGAGATTAAGAACTGAAGGGAACATATGATATCCATTTAAAGCCAAGACTTCAGATTTAATGAAGGCTGTATCAGAATGAGATATGATTCAGATATCAAATTACATTTGTTTAGCCCAACACAGCTTAATAAATCACAGCAACATTTAATAAATATTTATCTTCTTTTAATCACCAGTTAGTGCTTTTTCTGATCTCCCCATTCCCTTAATGGCTCACTACTGTATTTATTAAATGTGATTTCCATTTCTCAAATAATCAATACATCTTTTTATTTTTTTGTAATTTGGGCAGCTTTACTGAACTTTTGCGAGATTTAATTAAGATTAAGGCTTAATCTTTAATTTCAATATATAAATTACCCCGTGTTCGCAATTAAGTCATTATTTGGTAACCTCATTTGGTACGAAGTCTTGACTGGAAATGTGGCGAGCTCAACAGCAGTTACAGTACAACTGTTAATGAACTTCAGGGGAATCTCGGGATCGGAGGAGGAACTTGGCTGCAATTCCATCTCTGTAGCTGGTGTGGGTACGTAATTAATAACGTGGAATGGGCAATAAGGACGGCAGGCTCGGAGAGGCTGACAGAGCCGCTCTTTGCATGGGTGTCTGGTGCAGCAGCAGAAGTCAGGGGGAGGTCAGTTGGAAAACATCAGCCTGTGGAAATGATAACGCTTGTAAATGATGACTCAGCTGCCAGCGCAGCATGCGGCACGCAGGGAGGCTGTGCCTAGGTGCCAGTTCTGCAGAGTATTTCCCATACCACACGTCCACTCCTGCTAGAGCCACATCAGAGCCCCAGTTTCATCCACAGCTGGTTATAGGAAGGGAGACCCCACAGCTGGTTCGGGTGCTGCCAGTGCAAATGACACCTTGCTGTCCTCAGGACCTTGACTGCCACCTAAACTCCTGGGAGGTGATGCTGTGCAGCTATTCCGTACTATCTTCTTCGTCATCATTGGCTCACAAACTTAAAATAATAATCTGTAAAGCTCAATAGGTGGTTGTCAAGGATTAAATTAAAGATTAAACCTGAATCTTACTTAAATTTCAGGGCATGCCATGTTTCTCACCACCTACTTGGCTGTCCTTCCCATGCAAAAAAAAAAACAAAATGGTATGTTAGTATCTTGTCACAGCTTGGTCATACAATTGGTTCTTCTGGGGAATGCTCCCATGTTCTACCACACACATAGAGCTCATGTCCTTGAAGAGACTGTAGCAGGTAGTTCAAGTCTGATGTGCTTTTGTTGGCCCAGGTGCTTATATGGTTTAATGACTTTAGCCTTCCCTTCCTGGCACTGGAAAGTTTGGTTTAAATCCTTGCCTGGGGTCTTCTACTATGTGCAGAAAATTTTAGCTGGTTTACCTATATAGTCACAAATATAATCACTAAAAAATCCATAAGGATGCATTTAATATTTATGAAGTTAATGCACTGGTCTTTGAATATTCCATGCTTCCATACCATCTGTCACATCTCAGTGTAATAGTCTCTGAATTTTGTATGACTCCAGAACTTCACATCTGCCGTGGTCCCATCTAGAAATCTGCCTAAAAGGGTCAAAGTGCCCCTTTTCCCTCTCCCACATCTAGCATAAACCCCATGAGTAGAATAAAGGCAGGGGTGTCGCTTTTGCTTAAAATGTTGTAGACTTGATTCTGAATTTTTACTTGACACCTGGACAAACTTCTAATCCTTGTAAAATTATCTATCCCTTAAATACTGCCTAACAGTTTTTTAACTGGGCATTAACTCTGACAGCCTTTTCTTGACGTGCCTTCTTATGTTCCCTTCTCTAGCCGTGTGAATGTTGCCAGGTAAAATACATACTCCGATGCTTCTTTTTATAGACTTGAGAAGTACAGCCATTTTATGTCTCATTTGGGAAACAGCCACTGCTGTAAATTAGTGAAGGGCGATCTCCTCTCTCTGCTTCCATCAGCGTGACTATTGCAGTGTATCTCTTCACTTAAGCCTACTTCAGTCGTGGCTCCCTTTTTGGGACCATTTTCCCTTCACAAACACTGTTGAAAGTGAAGGAGATTATCTGAGGAACTTGGTTGTTTCTTTTTGTTGGGTGGTTACAGCCATTTGCCTTTATCTCTTGGGTTGGAAATGGGTTGGGGATAGCAGACGGACACAGGGATGCGTTGTGGTGGTGGCTGCACGAGGTGCTTCTGACGAACCACATCACAGACTGGCTGTTCCACCACAATGCCACAAGTGCCCCTACTGCAGAGACATGAGAAAGGAGCAGGATTTGGTTCCTCTTTCTCCTCCGAATCCTCTGGTTGAAATTGTTTGCAGTTGCAGGGGGCTGGACTTGGTCAGAAGGTCCTTTATAGACCAGAAGTGGTTTAGGCTGAATAAGATGCTGCTTTCTAGGATAGTCATCAAGACTACAATCTGTAGAAGAAAAGAAAAAGAAAGTGTAGTTATATCATATTCAACAGATAAGGTGTATTGATCCAAGATGCAGGGCAATGCTTGTGTTCATTATCCTAAAAGAGTTCTTTTTAGGTTGCTTATTATTGACTCCCACCTTTTGTCTGCCTTGAGACTCCTTGGTGTCTTCTAGGGAGCTTGAAAGGTCCTCGGGCTGTCTGCAAGCAGCAAGCTTTAGTCCTGCTTTGTGGTAGGGTTTGGCATCTGTGGGTCAGCTCAGGTTGGCTGCATGGTGAAGCAAAGGTGTGAGGAAAGCTGTGTGTGCTCTGTGCTCGTGGGCAGCTTTGGGGGAGGTGTTGTCCACCAAACAGCTCGAAGAGAATCTGGAAGGGTCAGGAGGAGGAGATGGATGCCTAAATGGGGGGAAACATTAAAAGCAATTAAAGTACAGAAGGAGTAGTTCATCAAGAGCGAAGCAGGTGAGGTCCCGGCTGGCCAGCCAGCTGCCCGCATCTATCACTGCTCAGCACCTGCAGGCAGACGTTTTGTTGTGCATATCCTGCAGCTACCAGCACAGCGAGAGGATGCCTGGGGAGGAGGAGAAACAGAACTGCAGGCACTTGAAGGGAATTTTGCATTGGCACAGGGAAAGATCACAGCTTCTGGCAAAGCTGAAAAATGAGGTGGGAACACCAGGGGCTGGGCACTGGGAAGAGATTTCTTCCCCTGCAGATCACTAGGAGAGGAAAGGAGGCACACAGTGGTGCTGCTGGAGTGTTGTCCTTCTCTTTCCCACCCCTGCCTCTGGTTGAGGATGGAATAGCCCTCCTGATGCCTTCTGCATCTTGTAAGGATGATTGCTGCTATGCTATGCCAGCTGCATGGCTGCCAGCCTCTTCTAATTTGGATGTAATGTATGGCAAAGCCATAAAGTCATTTCATTGCACAGATCTTGTCAGAGACCACGTTCAGAAGCTCGGAGCAAGGGCCAGAAACTGCTCTAGCTCCACAGCAGCAGTTACCCTGTCGGTAATTTTGGCAGGGAGTTTCCATAATTGAGCACAGGTGCCAATTCCTTTAATGAAGCTGCAGATTCTCTGAAGGAACCCCCACAACTCGCCCCCAGCTACTGCTTCCCCGGGAGAAGGGGTGGGCAGTTTTGACAGACAGGTTGAATTCGCAGCAGAGCATGCAAGGACATCTGGGGAAAGAAGAGGGGACTGTGCAGCTGCCTGTAGCTGAGGAGGAAAAGGCATCTTGGCACAGCAGACTTGGATGCCTTGGGCTGACAGGTACTGTGTGAGTTGTGCCTCTCGAAGGCAAAACAGCTGGGTGCCTTCCGAGCACACCGGATCCACAGGCATCGCTTTCCTGGGTGCACTGCTCTTGTTCTGCTTCCTTCTTGTTAGTTTTACAGCCTCAGCAGGAGATCTGATTGTGAGGTAGGGCCTCAGTGAGGGAAGGGTTGGGTTGGGCTGGTTGTGTAAGAGAGAGGTTTGCAGCCAAGCCTGTGCCTGCCTGCAAGGAATTGGATGTGAATTAGCCAGGATTTCATTGTGGTAAGGCTCTACTAGTGGCAAAGCCCTGCTCACACGTGTGCAATGGCTTAAAAATAGTTTTTTTGCTGTATTTTGTGCCGCCTTCTGTTCCCACAACTGTGAGTCTCCCCCACTTAGGCTGAAGGGGAAACTGCTGAGCTTGGAGGAGGTAGCTCAGCCTGTGTGCTCTTGTCTAGGCTCAATCACTGGAACACAACATATACCCTCCACATCAGAGAAAGTTCATCCCAGCCATCAAGGTCCTCAAATCTGTGAGCCTTTTGCCAGATGGTAGCACAGCCATGCTCTCTAGGTGCAATTGCCACGTTAAATGCAAAGGGGTGCAGCCTCATGTCCATTACAAACTCTGGGACAGGGAAATCCTTTTTTATTCAGCTCCTTCAGTTGCTTTTGAATAGCCCCTGGCAGAAGAGGACCTGGCCCACAACCACAGGGCCCGAGAGCTGCTGTGATCCATCTGCTGAGAGGCTGACAGTGATACATAAACCAAGAAAACCCCTCCAAAATCAGTGGAGTCCTTCCCACCCTAATGAGATGCAGGCCAAGGTGAGAACAGGGATCAAAGTCGTGCTGTGATGCTGGACTTACTTCTTCTGCTCGTGCCTCAGTTTCTCTAGCTGTGAACTTGTTGATTACACACTTTGCTTCCTTATGTGGAGTATTTCAGGTTTCTGTATTGTCTGCAAAGATTGTTGTAATCCCCAGATGTTGTGGGAGTGGAAAGGATTATCATCATTATTTCTGACAGGCAGCTGTAATTTATCTTTGCTTACCAGACCCCTATGGTAGTTTTATTCTGGAATGAGTAAAGGTTATTTCAGCACGGGACTCGTGAGCTTATTTGTTGTTGAGCCTGGTAATAAATTGGCCCCAGACAGTGTTGCCTGAGCTGTGTGAACAGAGGAAAATTTTATGATTCGTAATTTAATTTGTGTTTTCTATTTCTCACTATTTGTATTCTCTCAAAGTCTGAAAGCACTTCTTCACCGTTTGGTCCGGACACTTCCTGTTTGATGAATGCTGATTACTTCCTTTTTTCCTCTTCCTGAGATTTTTTCTTTATTATTATTGTTATTTTATAAAGTACAAAACGACGACTTAATTAAGTCAGTCTGTCTCTTGAAAGTAAAGGGTTTTTTAGTTATTTTAAGCTCCCTCCGCTGGAGGCTTCTGCAACAGCATTGGAGAATGAAGCAACCTCAGGAAAATGCGATTTAACTTTATGCTGTGCATTTCTGTAGGGAGCGTGACAGTTCCTCCTTTGTCTGTGTCCAGCATTTTCTTTGAGGGGACCTTAGGGCGTTTGACATATGGTATTGTTTTAACCCTTACAAGAGACCTTTGGGAAGCAACCGGAGTGCTTTCAGGGCCAAATAGGTGGATGCAGTCAAAAAGCAACCTTAAGGACCGTGCTGAGGAATGGGATGGGAGGAGAAGGAGGGATGTGGGATTGTGCTGAGAGCTGCGGGGTTTTGAATGGGTAGTGAATGTAGTAGCAGAAAGGGAGGTGATGTTGACCAAAGTGAGAAAACCAGGAAAGGAATCAAGTAAAAGGCTCGCAGGACTGCCAGAAACAAAGTTTATAGAGCAAAAACTCTCAGAATCCATCCCACCACCTCTCCTTTTAGGTGTCACCACACGCTCTTCCATCCCATGCCTTTTGCTCAGAACCACTTCTAGAAATGCTGGTGCCTGCTCACCACAATCCAGCCGCCCTCAGAAAGCCTCTGCTTTGAGCATTGCCTGCAGTAAATCCACATCATCCTGGCCCTCCTCACCTTATCCTGGGGAGCTCTCCCTTATCAGGAGGCCCCGTGCACGTGCTTACTTTGCAAAGGTGGGGATGACAGTGCAGAGAGAAAGCTGTTTGCAGGGGTGGTTTTTCTTCATTTTTTTGCGTGCAGCTCTTTAATAGCCGTGTAATAAACCAGTATTGATGAAAGAGGCCATTTACCATCAACTTATTTGGTTTTCTGCAATGAGCTAATGTTTAATTAATGTGCAATAACTTTTGCAACCAAATGTATCCCTTTAGATTTACTATAGGGGACAGTCTGAACATCAACTTAAGCGGCCAATGACTGCAAATGTATTTATTAAGGTTTAAACATGTGTAAATGAGTTTGTGTCTATTTGCAGAGCTGTTAAACTACAGTAAATATGTTCTTTGTCAATTGGTGGTTAATTAACATCCATTAGTTCTCCATTAAGAGCACAGTTTGGTGTCTGAATTTCCTTGCTTAGCACTAACTTTGAATTAGGGCCCTATTTTTTCTTCCTTCCGCTCAACAGTTTTCAAAAGCTGCTTTCTCCGTAGGGCTGGAGCGCTAGGAGCAAGAAGATGTGCCAGTTTTTGCACCTTGCAAGGCAGCAGGTTCGCAAGGGGACAAGTGGCATTTCATTGCTCACCCTTCCTATGTCTGAACTTAGCAGCTCCCTTCCTCTCACAGCTCTGTTTCCCAAATTTTGGTAGCTGCCGTAAGCTGGGGAGCAAGCTCAGCTGTTTAATGCCTGCGTATCTCTGAGGGGTTTAGGAGATGTTAATGCAAAAGCTGCTAATGCCTGGGTGCAGGGTGTATGCTGGGCAGATGGCAGGGGTGCTGTCCTCCTGCAGAGGGGGTATTTGGGGTTGGCATTGCTGAGCCAAGGCTTTTAGGGGCCGAGGGGACTAGGTGCAGAGCATCCCCTCTCAGTTGGCCGCTATGCCAGCAAACAACCACAAGGTGACACTGTCCCAGTACATTATTTATGTTTTGACAGAGGAATGCAGATTGTTATTACGTTTAGTATGAAAGACTGCTGTGTGCATCAGGATCTGTTCTGTTTCTTGACTGGGATTTACGGTGTGGTGCTGGCCTTGTGCACTTGCTAGGTCTAGAAATGAAGGAGATTTTCAAATTACCATGCAAACACTGCCTTTTTAACAGGGTACGTAGCCTTAGTAGTGTCGTTCACCACCTACTTACACAGTTGGCTGAGAATTTGGCCCACAACTGAACTGCCTGACCAGTCTCTGTCACCATCCCAAGTCTTCAGAGGAGTTTTGTCTTTCTCCTCAATTCCTTACAGCATTTGAGGTGATAGAGCATGTTGCTTACAGTCAAGGGTGGGGAGAGCCCTGTTTCTTTCTTCAGTTGTGCAAATGTGCAAGAGGGGAAATAGGGGCCTGAGAGGCCTTTTAGGAACTAGGCTTTTCCCCAGAAACCTCCAGGATCCTGATGTGTTAGGTTGGTTGGTTGGTTTTCTTGCAAGAATGTTTTGATTGTTTGTGGGAATTGTTTTTGGATGGTAACACCGAGTGGAGTTAAGCTGTGCTACAAGTATAACTTGGGTGCTGAGATAATAAGCAGTCAGACACAGTATCAGAAGCATCTGGGGGGGAAAAAAAGTGTATAGGGTCCATGAAAACACACGTAAAAGGTATGTTTGTAAGGGTAAGCAAACATACAACTGTATAGGGTATGTGAAGATACAGCTAAAAGTTATGTTTATAAGGGTGGACAGACATACCCTTTTTTGGTTACATTTGTCCCTCGTCTTCCACAGGGTCAGATGTAAAGAGTTAACCAGGCTGTTGGTGAGATCATGAGTAACAGGCTGATGTGTCATGTTCTGTGCCTGCAAACATCTTTGGTTTTAATATCATCAGCTAAATTGGTAGCAACGTTAACTACTTCCCCTTAATTTCTCCCTCATGAACCTCTCTGCCTCCCCGTGTTTTGTTGCTCGGGAATTATTAAAGGAACAGGCAGGGAAAGGAACACAAGCTTAATCAGCTCTGTCTTGTGTGACCAGGCAGCAAAGCCTCCTCCAGCATCCTCATAGTTGGGATCATCAAAAGAAATAGCCATAACGTGTTTGTAGGAGTGGGGACACGTGGAGCTTTGAAATATTCAGGCCAGCTTGGGAAATGCAGTAAATGGGCTTTCCTAGAAGAGCAGCAACTTATTAAGGTCCCTCTGGTCCACGTGCACATTTCCTACCTCCTTGGAGAGGAAGCTCCTTGCACTCTGTGTCGTGGTAGTGGAGGTGAGTCCTGTGCTGTCATCCCAAAAGACAAGTAATCCGCAAAGCCAAACGTAGTGTGGGATGCTTTCCTGCCTCACAGGAGGAGAGCCAGGTGGCTTCTAAAGCATGAAATTATCTGCTGAGGCTGTTGGGCTTTGCCTTTACTTCTTCACTAAATTGTCCAGCCCTCCTTGCTGCAGTCAGTGCTTCCCATTCACAAAGGCAGTAGAGGCAGCGAGGAATAGTTTGGGGGTGTTTTTCCGCAGAACATCGGGATAGGCAGGCGCAGCCTTAGGGGAGGATGGGGGCAGGCAGTGCCGAACTAATAGAGTTATCAAGTTCAGTGGGGAAGCCTGAACTACAGCTCCCATGAGGCATTCCCTTCCCAGAGGCAGATGCAGCGTACTGCTGTGAGGCTCGAAACAAAATGCACTGAATTCAGAGGGGCAAAACGTTTTGGTTCATTTGAAAAGGCTAAAATGTCCCAATCAACCTCGGTTGCCTTTTTTTTTTTTTTTTTTTTTTTGGAAAATTTTGAAAAAAATATTTCAGTGCTTGACTCTAATTCAGAATGAAAGCCAGTGCTGGAGTTGTTGGAATTTTCCACGAGGAAAAACATCCTGATTTGTTTTTCTCTGAGCTCAGCTTTGGAAATGGAGGTAGCTGCACTCCTTTCTGTGAAGTGCTTTGATATCCAGGGATGAAAAGAACTATAGAAGTGCTAATTATTGTCGTACTGGTTTTAATTATTCTGTCACACCGATGGAGGGATACTGCCAGTTTCCAGCCAGTGCTGTTGTTTTATTTTTAAGATGTTGTCCTGTCCATAGTTTTCCTAGAAACAATCAGATGCTTATTTTTAATTGCTTTTAAAAAACCCTCTCCACGTTCAGCAGATGCTGTGGCTCTCTGATGGAAGTTCAAATCTGCCCGCATGTGTACGGGATGTTAGTAGCAGGGCAGTAATGAGGAGTGAGATGGAAAGCTCCAGATGCTAGATAATAGAGAGCAAGCAGTGAGGGTTTGCTAGCGAGGGTGAGATGCTCTGAAATTTGCTGCGCACAACATTTTAAAACGGACAAGGCAGTTTCCATAAAATTGGGAACAGTGTGAGTTTTACCTCTTTTATTATTGCCGTTCTCATTACTTATTTGCGTTACGTTTTATTCGGTGCCTGGAAAGATCTAAATGAAGCGTTGCATTCAGACCAGCTCAGCTCAGACAAATGTCGTGCACCTGGCAGTACCGCTGCCTCTCCGGGGAGCTGTGGTTGAGAGGCTCTGCTCTCTTCTGTCTTGCCTCCTGGCTGTGCCTCACCCAAGGCGGGCAGGTTGGCTGTGGAGTCCCACGGCTGCCCTGGCTGTAGGTCTGTTATGTAGAAGCCCACGATGCACCAAGCAGGAATATCACGTTGGGTTTTATCGGTATGGAGCAGAAAGATTTGCCCCATCACTGTAGGTCCTGCTCAGTTGTTGCCTAAGGATTAGGAGGCTCTTAAACAGGTCATACATCGTGATTCTTCTTGTCCTGGTGGCTCTTCGTGTGAGTCAGCTGTAAAGCAGAGGAAACACGCAAGACAAATGTGTCACCAGGGCCTCAAGAGGCTCTTAGGCTCTGTGACGTTGGCCCGCTGACATCTGCGTGACTGTCCTGAGCAAGGAAAAGGGTGGAAGGAAGAGCATCACTTCTCTTTCTGGGAATCGCACAAAGAAACAGCACAAGGGAAGACTCAATATAAGGACCAAGCCCTTATTCTGAAGGGCCAGTGGGTATATTTCAAGTGTTATTGTTCAGTAGAGGCAGGAAATTTTGGAATTAATATCGAAAATGCAGTTTGGGATTATCTAAAAGTAGCTTGCACGTTTGGGGAAATCCTGGCAGATATTTTCATTTAGGAAAGAAACGTCCAGCTAGACTCAGGAAGGGGACTGGGGCAGGTAGCATCTTCTTTCCTACCCTGTGGTCAGAAGTCATGAACCGAAAGCCAGACAATTTCAGGATGAGCCTCAGTTTGTCTGCCCGAATTGCCATGCAGCAGCTGAATTGCTGCCAGCCTACCGGCAGGTCTCCACTTCCCTGGGTCCAGGATCAAGCCCATGCTCTAACCTTTTGTCCCTCTAAACACAGGCTTGAGGAAATGTGATGCTGGATGTGATGCTGGCAGAGCCAAAGTGCAGGAGCAGTTCTGTGGCCCTGCAATCTTTTTGCCAAGAGCGTTTACTGGGGGGAATGAAGAGCTAGGAAGTGCCTTACAGCAGCATCAGCATTATGTCAACTTCAGCTGGGTTTGCCAACGGAGCTAAACCTTTCTATCTTCCTCGCGGGAGCTTTAAGGTGAAGCTGTCTTTGGGGGCATGTATTAACAGCCTAATGAAAACCAGGCAGTCTGACTTCAACATCTGTTAAGCATAATGGCGGGAAGTAGCCCAAGGTTTAACTGATTTTTAATACATCATGGAAACGTAGGGCCTTATTTGTGCTAAGCTGCTAATACCTTAGCTAGTTAAATGCATGTTCTTTGCACTCCCTAAATCCCACTATGGACAGGGCAAGTAAGAGTGATTTTGTTCACAAGAACGTCCGTACCAAGTTAAAATCCTAAAAGCAGTCCTTGGTTGGCGTTTCCCTTTCTTCTGAAGAATGTAAGCCTTGCAGAGGGCTTCCTCTATTTCCTGTTCAGGAGGTCTGGTGAGGGAATAAGAAGATTACTCTAAATTGTTTTTCTTTTTTATTTCTCATTGCTTATATTCCAAGTCTTATTAAAAAATCAGAAAGCATTAATCATTTCTCTGGTTGACCTAATACAAAAGGAGAGAATCTTCTTTTGCAGATTCTCTGAATAATACTTCATTTTTTTTTAATTTTTTTTTTTTTCTCTGAAACACTTCCTAGTCTTCAACTTTATTTCCCTTTACCTTAACTTTCCAGAGTTCTCTATTCTGACTTGCCATTAATGTGACTTAATTGCTGTGGTTGCCAGATGAGTCATCAAAACAGCTTTGCATCTTTCTGGGGGATGCTGGAATTTGGCATTCTCTTCTGCACTGGCAACATAGTCAGGGGAAATAGGAGCTATAACCTGCTGGGGAAAGTTGTCCTTAACTGCTGGATTCAGGGAATGAGACAAAGTTGAGCAGCTTGCACTCTGTTTTTGGGCTTGCCATTAGAGCTTCATTAGCTCCGTAATCATATTCCAATCACGAAATACGTCTCTCTGTATGTTCAGCTCCATCCATCTCCCATACAGCTATTCAAATACATGGCAGCTTTATGGAAAGATATTACAGGAACCAGAAAAAAGGGACCCGACTTCACTTTGTGAAAGCTTGTGGGTGGGAAGCTAAGGGGCGTCCTTAATCTTTGTGTTGGGGGCTGAAAACCTGTAGTAAACTAAAAACTAACTGCATGTTCCCCTGTCATCAAGATACTGTCACTTTCCTGGCCAAGGTGCTCAAACAGCGTGTTTTAAGAGTGGCTCTTGGGGGTGAGGAGATCTTTTGAGAGCTTGACAGTCATACTGGAAGTTATAAGGAAGACCTGTTCTCCAGTTTTCTTCTCTCTTTTCTGTCTTACATTTCACTTCAACTCCAGTTGTGGTTCCCTTGCCTTTGTGATAGCAGTGCAGATGTGTTTACGTGATGGCTTACAGTGGGGATCCATGCGTTCTGTAGCATCAGTGGAGTGACACAGTGGGCAAATATTTTTGCACAGATGTCCATCCCGTGCTCACGAGCATTTCAGTCTTTCATCCATGGAGCAGAGGCCAAACATTTCAGCTGGTATGAGCAATGCGTTCCCAGTGCCATCGTAGTTATAATGTGAACAAAGCCTCTGCTTTTCACAAAGCACTCATTAAACAATTATCAACAACAGGCGAGTTCGTTTCAGAAGTTCCCAAGTAATGGTGGAGGTGATCTGCATGGGATGCGTTTGTGGCTAGGAGCTTGGTAAGTTTGGCCTCTTGGTGTCTTAAGTTACCTTGTTGATTGAAAGACAGCAATAAGACATGACAATCTGTATTTACAGAGTATTAGGTTGCCAAAGATATTTGCTAATAGAATATTTTTTGCGTGTCCGTGTTTGTCAAGGACATGCAGAGAGTTTGTTTGAAGTCAATGGGTGAAGCTTTTCAAACAAACTATTCCATTTTGCGCCCTTTAGTAGAGGGGAGGAGTGGAATATACCTGGCATTTGTCAAGACTGCTGAATCTGTTTCAAATCTGGTTGCTTGGTATGTCCCAAGCACACACTCAGCACAGAAATAATGCTGGGTTTGGGAGCATGAGAACCTTAGGACTAGCCTCACCTACTCCTAGCCCTGCTAGCAGCTGCCTTTCACTTTTGGCATGGAGTCTTCTTCCAGTCACCCCCTGGGAGAATTATTTAAGAAATACCAGTGTCAGCAGAGACCTAAAATATAGCTCTTTCTGTGATATGTTACATTTTAGATTTGGGTTTCTTACTGCTGGCCGTACAGTTTCTCTGGGCGTTGGGAAGCAAGTGGAGGTGAATGGAGGAGTTTTAGAGCATCGTGCTTGTGATATGAGGGGACTGGCCTTAAGGACCCACTCGGTTCTTTCTGCCATGTGATTCCCTGCAGATTTACAGGGGCTGGGAGGTGCTGTAAGACTGTGGGCTTCCTGCTGGCACTGCTTCTTGCCTTCTCCTCTGAAGAATGTGTTTCTTGAATAGGGACCTTAGTCTGAATACTGCTTTCGCTTTGTATCGCGTTCTAATAATACCACACGAGAGACACAAAATGGCTTTGATCATAGGGAGTAAATGCCACCAAATATTCTTCTTCCTGCAGCCTTTTCCTTGCAACATTAAAAATTCATGGGCAATAGCAGCTTCATCTTTTCAGGACTTAGCTACGTCAGCAGATGGGGAGAGTGGGCAGGAATACTAGGTGATGTTGATGGACAGAACAGGGGTATCCTGACAGAGCTGGAAGCAGTAGAAATTTTCACTTCATTTGCTTATGCCAGGTCTGTCTGAGGTCAGTCAGATTCACTGTTTGTTTCTCACTTTGACGAGCAATGAACTTACTGGAAAATTGCTGTAATTCAGTTAAATGGATTTGAATTTGAAGGTATGCCTTAATTTCCATATTTGCTTCATTTTTCCTGAGTTGTGCTCGTTCTCCAGCCAAGAGGAATTTACAGGGACTGAGGGTGAGAGGTGAAATTTCACTCAGGAGGTGAAATCACAGACCCACTGAACTCAGTGGCAAAGCTCCTGATTGTACTGGGGCCACGATTCCTCCAAGGGGCCTCTGCCTGTCAAGGTCTCTCTTGACATCTGAGACACTCTTAGAAGTTTTTAATGGGGAAATTATTTTGGTTTTAGGCTCCTTCTACCACAGACCCCTGTCAAATGAGTATGTTTTAAAGGCTAAGACTTCTGTAGGTAACTGCCTGAACCTGGCAGCATTTTCTTACCTGTGAAAGGCTTTCCTACCACCTCCTTTGTGATATGCCCTCACCACCCAGAAAGCACCTTCACTAAATGATTTTTTGCCATGTATTCATCTGACTGAATGTAAAAGTGGTTGTCCTACCCAAAGCTCAGAGACAGATGCTAGAGGGACTCAGAGCCATCCATTTCACAAATTCAAGCCCTTGCTGGATTCTGACTTTCATTTGGCAAGGGCAGGGCAATTTATTGCAGACAGAATATTTTGAAAGGGTCTTACAGACAGTGACTCACAAGTAATCAGTGACACCTATTCCGTGAGGGCACCTGAAATAGCCTCACCCACAAATACCATAAGTTTGGTATCTGGGGTTTATTTACCAGTCCATTTGTATATCAGAGGGCAAGTAATGAAGCATAGAAATGACCTACTCAGAGCTTCTCCTCCTCATCAGAGGTTTTGAGGATCTTTTTTGAGGGATTTTTTTTTTTTTCCTGTTACCCTGCTCTGGTCTGATCCAACTGTAGGGATTTTTTCACATCACCTGCCTTTGTTCCACCAGCTGTCAGGGTGCTCTGTCCAGCCTGCTCTTCTTTGTCCTCCTCTGATCTCTGCCTGCAGGAAGAAGCTAGCAGGCTCATTACATTATTCCAAAAATACCGGTGTGTTGTATAAATTAGGAAGGTAATGAAGTGTCGCTGAAGACCAGGACTGTGCACCAATCCCTGGAGGTTTCACAGGAAAAAAAAAATGCTTCCATTTCTGTTTGGGCAGTTGGCTTAGTCATTCATAAACCCCAGCAAGCTGCTGGATCTAACAGGTTGCTTGAGCTGAGCAAGTTGTTGTTAGAAGGGGACGCATTTGCTGGCATCTTGGGGGTTGAGGCTGGGTCTGAGAGGTTGAATTCCCACAGCTGCCTGTGTCCCTCAGGAGAACACCTGCCTGTTCTTACTCTCACCTGCAAGCTTTTAGAAATGCCCCTCAGGCCTCTGCTTCAGGGAGCTGCTTCAGGATGCATGGGTCACTCATCCAGCCCATCTTTAACATGGTGCTCTGGCACCTTGGCTCTGCCAACAGTTGGGGCTTCTTGCCAGAAGAAATGGGTGAGTTTTCAGGGCTTGGGGGAGGTAGCTGGGCAGGATGATCTGAGAAGTCCCTCCCAGCTTTAAAACCTATTAGTATGGCTGTCCTCGACAGAAACAGGACATGGATGCAACCTAGAAAAGGCAGAGAAACTTGAAAGTATGAGGATAAGGAGAAAGGAGAAAAAAGCAGAAAATAAGTGTGGGAAAGGGGAATATGAAAGCTCAAGTGTTAGGAAGTATATGTCAAAAGAATAAGGCAGTAACTCTGCTCTCTCTGATGCAGGGTTGTCTCTGACTTGTAGTCTATAAGGTGATACTTACTGAGTCTGTGGAAGGGTTCTTCTGGCTTGACATCTTGGAAAAATGGACATTTTAAGAATATGTTTTCCTCGTTTTCAGTTCTGAACACAGTGAAATGATTGCAAATGTTTTCAGAAGCTTGGATTGCAGGCAGCTCATAGTTTCAGCGGGACCCTTCTCCAAATTTTTGCATACGCATTTATCTCTCAGCTTGTTGTGCGTGAGGTTTCCTGACAGTGCCTGCTCTCCTGATAGCATCACAAATCTTGAGAATCTTTCTTGTCTCTCTGAAGGCCTCGGTTTAAGTTTCATAAAAGCTATGTGGGAGCTTCTGTAATGGACAAGAAAACGCTCAGCACAACAGCCTGCTGCACTCTATTTTTCACAATAAAATTAATTCTCTGGTGATGATGAATGTGTAGCATGTATCATTTCAGCAAGACTTCGGAGCTCTGTTCCGAATCATCACTGTCAGAATGATTATTCTCATCCATTAGTATTGTGTGGAGAGCTCCACGCCAGAGCAGGTCATCGAATATACAGCGAGGCTCAGCAAAACGGGTTTCACCACCTCGGAGTCGTATAGGATTCCTGTCTGCTGTGATCGCAACACCCTCTGCAACTGCCAGACAGTCATTTTGGGGCCTGTTAATGAGCACGTTAGAAATAAATCACAAATTTGCCTGGTGTGTTTTCTAGACTGTGGCTTGCAGGGACTGCTTTTTTTGTTGTTGGTTGTTTGTTTTATTGCACTGTCAGACCGCCTCGCAGTCTTTGGTGCTTCATCCTTTGAATCCTGTTGGAAGCTCAGGGTGTGCTAGGATCTCCCCTGCGGAGATGGAAACTTTGACACGCCCCAAGAGACAAGACAATTTTAAATAGCTAAATTAGGCATCTGCTCTGAAGTGCCCTCAAGAGAAGATTATTTCTCTGAGGGCAGAATGAGTCTAGGGAGATTAGCTTTTTACACCTTTGTGAATGCCTCGTTAAGTAATTTACCCAAAGACACTGCGGAAATTGGAGCTGGAGGTCTCCCAAATCCTCCTAGAACATCCCAACCATCTTTCTGCTTGGATGTTGGGAGGGACTTTTAACTACTCAAACATCCTTCTGTCAATTCGATCCTAGTTTCTTCTGTTGAGGGCCGTGGATATTCACTACCACTGGGAGGAATGTTCTGGAGGGATGCCAGGCCTAAGCAGATAGAGCTCCCGCCTTTCCAGGCATTTTTGTGGGAAGTGAAGCGTTTAAAGACCTGAAGGGTTTGAAGCCTGGCTCCGCCTGACTCATCAAGTGTTACTTGACATGGGTGAAGCGATGATTTTACTCCCAGATGTATAAAAAACAGAGATCTTGAAGCTATCTTCAGTGAGAAGGACAGACTGCTTGCCTCGACTGGCGTGCCTTACTCGCATCGCCATGTTTGATAGTGCAGGTCAACATGTCATGTCCATATAAGACAGAGCCGGGACCGGTTCTCCCCATGCTTCTGACACTGTTATCAGCCTTTCCTGGGACAGGAGGCCAGGCCATTTACCACAGGGGCCACCAACTCAGCTGCTTGATGGTGGCCTCCAAGCTGTGCGGCCTACCCTGTTTTTGGAGTGGCTCGACACTCTCTGACCCATGGCGGCTGCCAAGCCCAGCTCTGAGGTGGCACTGGGGAGGTCACTGATGATAGGTGATGATTCAGGGAAAATACAGCACCGTGTTCCCTGTAGTACTCAGTGCTTCTATGCTTGTTGCATTTGTAAGGCCAAAAGGGCAACTTTTGTTTAAAAGTGAAGCTCTCTCCAGTCTTTGCTCCTCATAAGTAGGAAGGACCTGTTCCCAGCGACTTCACAGTTCTACAAGCACTTGCTGTGGTGGCGACCAGTAATTAAGGCCAAAAAACAGTTGCAATGCTAATTATTTAATGCCACCTGGTCATATCCTGCTGAAAAAGTCACCTTTGGGCTGCTGTTTTCCTCCTCTCCAAGCATCAGATTTAGCCCTTAACTAAAGGCGAAACTTTCTGAGAGGTCTGAGTGAGCACAAAATCCATTTATCCAGTTGAACAAGGTTTTCTCTTGCAAAAGCGATAAGGGTTTTCCACCCAGGCAATGCAGAAGCAGATGAACTTCAAAACTCAAGGCCTCACGTTTAGCTGGTGGAAATCAGCAGAGCTTTGTGAACTGCAGGGGTGATACGTCAGCTTAAGGCAATTGAGAACCTGGCCCTTGGCCTCTAAATTGTCCACACCGAGGTGATCGATTGTGAAGCCAGATCGATTGCATAGTAACAAGGTTACAAATTGGTGAAAATCAGCTATTGTTCTTGTACAGGAGGAGGTTCTGTTACAGCTCAGTGACCACAGTTACAGAGAGGTATTGTGCCTGCATGTTTTCGCCCACCGTTATGACCTATCTGTGCGTGCTCCTGATGCACTAAATCCTTCTTCCTGATGAGGTCTTTAGTTCAGAGGAAGCTTGGTCTGGTTACATTATATGCCCTTTTATGTGTCTCGGGACTGAGCTGAGATTCAAAAGATCTGATTTTCAGGTAATAAAAAAAGATGGATTAATTTATAGAATTGCAAAGTAGTCATAAAAAGTGTTTTTGTTTTGTTTTTTTAATAAAGCACATACTGAAAATGTTAATTCTAGTATGAAAGCTATCAAACGCTTATATTTCCTCAGACTGCAGAATGTTTCCATATAACCTGTCTTCTGTGTCTTCTTGGGGATCTGAATAAGAGGCATTGATGTTTCAGCCTGCATAGGATGCAGTTTTGTAGCCAGCATCCTGCCCTCAGCAGACTATTCTTTCCAGTTGCCTCATGGAAGTGTCCTCCCCTTCTAGCAGAAGCAGACTCTTTGGCTTGGTGTAGTTGGAGGCTACTGTATCAGGCAGGTATAGCTGGAGGAATGGATGGAGTACGGCCTAGGGGAATTCTCTGAGTCTGAGGAGAAGGGGATTAACCATTCAAAGCCAAACCTCTTCCTCAGTTTGCCTGTAGAGGCACCTGCTGCATTCAGAGGCTTTTCCACCTCTCTTCTGGCCCTGCTTCTCTTCGTCCTCTCCTCCTCCTTTGGCTCCCTGCACCACAGGAAGCAAAGGAGAGTGGAACGTAGATGCTTAATACAATGGATGCAGCCCTTGGTCATCAGGGCAGAAATGTGTGCAAGGAGGATCCGCAGGCACAAGAAGGATGAAAGGAAGGAGACATCATCCCTGCCTTGCCACAGTCCCTTAATCTTCCTCCCCATGTACTGAAACCCCTTTGTCTCTTCCATGTTCCTCTCCATAACTCCTCTGCCAACGCAACAAAGCTGTATTTTCTCTGCATGCCTGAGAAGCTTTGGGCAGGCTCTGCTGCTGAGTGCAGTGTATCTTGACTAAGCATTTTATAGCTCACAAAATATCATATGTTGTCGCTCAGCATTGTAGATACCCTGGATAAAGTCCCTAGGTGCCTGGACTCTGCTGGCGGAGCAGTTACATGCTCCCCTTACAGCAATCGTGTGGGACATGAAAGAGTCTGGAAGCTTGTGTGTGTGAGCAGTTTTTATATTATTTTTTTTTTTTTTCAGAAATGTTTTTTCCTCAATCCTACTGAGATTTGGGAACAATTCACCAGTTTCAGCGTGCTCGGTAGTCACTAAAAGTCCAGTGACAACAGTTGCCATTTTGTGGCTGTTTGTGGAGAGAGATGATGAGCTCTCCTAGAGGGCAGCCATCCCCATCACACAAATGGCTGCTGCAGCTGGCGTCGCCTGAAGCTTAGTGGGTGACATTGGGAGTAGGGTGATGGTTGGACCGGATCATCTCGAAGGTCTTTTCCAACCTTAATGGTTCTGTGATTCTAAATTTTTGTTGATGTGTATTTCCATAGCCAGCCTGTGTCTGCTTGTGTTGCTGTTTTCCTTTCAGCTTGCATGCAGAGCTATCCTGCACCCACAGCACAGAAGCACAGACAGCTCTGTACATCTGTCATCCAGGCGTTCCTGCCATGCCTTTGGTGGTGCCGTACAACCTGCCCTCATCAAAGGGTGTTGCTCTAGGCCAGCAGGGTGTGATTTGCTCTGGAACTGGACAATAGGGTACCCGTAGGACTGGGCTCTGCCCCATCCATTCCTCTACTGCATATTGGCAAAATTTGGCCTGCCAGTCCTGTGCCTACAGAGTGTTGGTAAATGGCGTTAAAAGGTGGCAGGACACGTTTGTGGTGTGCTTGGGCTGATTGTTTACTTGAATTTTCCCTCAGGGTTTTAGAAGGCAGGAAAGTTAGAAGGCAGACCTGCTGTTTTCGTTATCTGCTTCCAGCAGGGGGAGATGGGTCCAGAGAGTTATTTCTTCTGGGAGCACACGCAAAAAAAAAAAAAGACGAAAAGAAAAACCCACAACGTTATTTATTTTATTTGTGAGGATCTCTCCTAGGATTTGTGTGATTCCTGCTTGTTTGGACTCCTATGCCCAGGCGACCCTTTACTTTGACTTCTGTATGTTTCTAAAAGCAGGTATGGCCCATCAATTTTGGTGGTGTTTTTCTCCCCCAAGGTTTACAAGACACTCAAGGGAATTTCATCCTCATCTCCCTGATTATTATGATTATTATTATTAAATAGGCATGCTAAGGTGGTTCTAATGAGGATTGTGTAGATGTCTAAGAAGATATAGATTTCACTTGTCCTCCCATCTCAGTAGAGAGGGGCCTCCCTGTGATGCACCCCATTTTGTAGTCCCATCTTGAGCCAGGATGTTAAAAGGGGCTTGGGGGCAGGACGCCTGCCTTCTCTCTCCCCCAGACCCCCTCTGTCACTCTCTGTATAAAACATATTGGTGCCACTTTCCACGAGGTATATTTAACTAAGCATTAAATTTAGATTTAACTGGATAGTTATTGCCTCCTAAGTAAATACTCTGAGATAAGGAAATATTTAGTGAGCTCTAGCAGTTGGGTGGCAGATGCTTCTTGCATTACATAATAGTTAATCTTCAACAAATATGTTTTCCTTACTCCACTGGCATTTAATTAACATACAATAGCTCTTATTAGATGTAGATGAAACGTATGTGGAAGACCCTTGTAAAATGGATTCGTGCAACCTTTTGGCTTGGAAGAAGGGTGCGTTTCCATCACTGGGAACTTCACGTGGGGCTGGGTCTCGTAGCTGTACTCAAGCTCTGCAACAGGAGCACAGAGGTGTCCTCGTGGTGGTGCCCGTTGCATTGCGTGTGGGATGCCACCAGTGCCGTGGCATCTCTGTAGTGCTGCCCATCTCATTAGATGGGCATCTCACTAGTGGCTGCCTATCAGCAGCATGGTTGTCTTCAAAGTGACACCCCAGATCTCTCTCTGCAGTAGTTTGGGAATAGATTAATGCCCAGCTCCTACTCGTTGCTCCCCTTCTCTGGTGCCACCCACACCAAGTCTTCTGTAGGGGAAATATCTGAATCTGCTTACTCCCTTGGCTTGAATACAAAGCAGTCATCTCTTTTGCCACTGCTTGCATGACACTGGAGCAGGGGTGTCATGACCTTAGTTCTTAATTTGTGGGCTTTTAACACATGAAGGGATTGTTTAAGTACTCTTAGACAGCACGGCCTTTCCATACCGAGACTGCAGGGGTCAGTTCCTAGGGGTTCAGAAAGGACTGGACGCATTCCTGGAAGAAGAAAATCAATCGAGGGCCATTAACTACAAAGACACTGCCACTGGCTTGGGACATGCCATAGCCACCAATCACTGGAAATTAGAGAAGTGCTCGTGGGCAGCGTCACTGCAGCTCGCCTTGTGCTCCTGCGGTGGCTCCAGGCTGCGCTCAGCGCCAGGATGCAGGGCTGGGTGCATCTGGTCCTGAGTGGCCCTTTGCAGGACGTGGAGCCAGTGCTTACATCTCTTAACTTTTGGTCCACCGTGTCCCCGGGAGCCTCCAGGGCCAGAAGTGAGGCAGGCAGTACGTAGGACGTGCATTTTCCCCTCCTGCACACACATGCAGCAGTGCTGTGACCACACAGGGCAGCACCTCATAGCAGAGCTCCCCCAGCTTTTGTTGCACCCACATCCCTGGACACATGTTTCTGGCCACCCCTCTTTGCTCCCCCATCCCCGCTGCCCCCTCCCAGCCCCAGAAGGAGTTACGCCAGCGCCGAGCATCCCTCGGAGCATCCCTTCATCCCTCCGGCAGGCAGAGGAGAGCGGGCTGGGGGAGAAAAGCAGGCAGGCACCGTCAGCAGCGAAACATACGGCTCATTCCTCTCCATTAATTTAATCTCCCTTCCCCTCGCGACGATGCTGGTGATGATGGTATGTGTGCTCCGGGAGCCTTCCCGGTGGGCAGCGCTGCCGCAGGGCTCCGGGCTCAGCTGTGGGTGCTGGCACTCGGGGAGGACAGGCTGAGCATTCACACTGCGGGCAGCTCAATACCAGCATTGTCTGCCGGCCATCCATCCCTCCCAGGCTGGGAAAGGAGCTGGGGGGGAGGGAAGGACGGAGGGGAGAGAGGGAGGGAGGGAGGGAGGCGGAGGGAGCAATGTGCAACTGTTTAGCTAGGGAGAGAAAGTCTGAGAGGGGAGAAAAAAAAAAAAAAAAAGCAGGGTTTGAGGCTGCAAGGGCAGTTGCCAATAAAGCTCCTCTTTAAATCAGCAAGCTGGCGGCTTCGGGCCGCAAAGCCAAGTTGTTTGCACTTTTGGCCACAGCTACTTTGCACCCCCCACCTCCTCCTTCCCTTTTCCCTGCGTTTTCTCTCGTCAATATTCCCTGTATCGTCCTCCATCCTTCCCACTCCGCTCCCTAGGCCTCCCTCCATCTGCCTCCCCTGCCTTCTCCCTGCCCGCTTCTTCCTCTCCCTCCCTCCATCCTCCTCTTCCTCTGCCATCCCCTTCCCTCTCTGCCTCTCCCTCTCCCCGCTGCAGTGCCCCCCTCCCTCTCCATCGCCTCTCCTCTCCCCTCTCGTGCCCACGACCACGCTCGGGTCCCACCGCAGAACCGTCCCGGGGCGATGGGGTCGGTGGGGCTGGGGGCACAGGGCAGCAAGCGACTGCTCCGCGCTCCCCTCCCGCGCTCGCTCCTGCTGTGGAGCCAAGCCGCTGTGGCTCAGAGTACGGCTCCCTCCCTCCTCCTCCTCCTCCTCCTCCTCTTCTCCCTCCTCCCTCCCTCGCTCCGCCTGGGAAAGTGGGTTAGGAAGGGAGCTGGGAGGCTGCACAGCCACGCACTGGAGCAGGACCATCCACACGCGCAGCCAGCAGCACGGGAGCTGGGCTGTTCCTTTTCCTTTTATTATTTTTTTTTATTTTTTATTTTTTTTCTGCCTCTCTCCATCACTCCAGACGGGTTGATTTAATTACGGCTATTTTTAAATTATTTTGCGACCTGACTCGTGCGTCGTTTTGATCTACCTTGCCGGCACGCACGCTCCTCTCTCTGTTTGTTTGTTTTTTTTTAATTGAAGGTTGTGCTAAGACTTTTTGGAAAGCCTTAAAAAAAGGACAAGAGGGGGAAAGAAGCCAGCGAAAGACTGAAAAGAGCAAGAGAGAAAGTGGCAGCTGAGGAGGACTGTGAAATCACCTCCCCTTTCTGGGGCTGTCCATCAGAGCGAGAGTTGTACATTATTACTATTGTTTTTCTTTCTCCATCCATCTATCCACATACTCGTGCAGAGAGAGAGAGAGACAAGTACAGACAGTGAAACTCAACGAGACCAGCCATGGTAGCAAGGGCTCAGCCTGATCGGAAACAATTACCTCTGGTCCTACTGAGATTGCTTTGCCTTCTCCCTACAGGGCTGCCAGTCCGCAGCGTGGATTTTACCCGAGGTACCGATAACATCACCGTGAGGCAGGGGGATACGGCCATCCTCAGGTAGGGCATTTTGCCAACTTTTCCTTCTCCGTTCGTGTGTCTTGTTGCTGTGTCTGTGCACCCTATAGATGCGATGCTCCGTACGCGTGTGTGTGTCTCTGTGAAAAGCGTGTGTTGCTGTACGGCTCGAACTGCAGCAGCAGCTGCTTTACAAACGGGCTCCGCGCGCGTGTTGGGGCTTTAATACCCCAAATTGCAAAGCTTTTGGAAGCCGTTCGCAACCACTCTCCTCCGCGTCGTGCTCCGGATCAAAAGGATTTCGGTGGGGGAGAGATGTGTTTGTGCAGCCGGCGCTCGCAAATGTAGGTTTCCCACCAGCCCTGCAGTATCAATAGAGGAATCGAAAAGGGATCCAGCTGTGCTTGCCAGATGTTGCATTGATCTCCCCACACTTCTTCTCCTACCTCTGCAAAAACTTTATCCCCGGTGCTGCAGGAACTCCCGGGCAAGTTCTTTGGGGGGAAACTCTGCCTTTTTAATTTTATTTATTTATTTTTCTGCCCGGAAGGGAGGGGAAATGGATACAGCTTTTGAAAGGTTGGGGGAAAAAAACAGTGGAAGAGCTCCGAGGTCTACACAGCTTGTAGCTCTTTGGCTGGGTTGGTTTCTTTGCAGGGTGTGTGAGGAGGGTGTCTCTGCGTTTCCCTATCCATTGCACAGGGTTTCTTTCCAGAGGCAGTTCTGAGTTCTCGGGCTTTTGCTTGAGAGCGTCCCAAATAGCTGCAAGCCAGGCATCTTTTTCCTGCGGGTTTGTCGTTCGTGTTCTGCCGTGCTCAACTTACCTTCAGTAACTTCACTGCTGAAGGAGAACGCTGCGCGTGTGAGTGTGCACACGCTGTATATTACGGCTATAAAACTCCTGGACTCAATGTAAAATAAGTCTGGGATCTGTACGAGGAGCTGATGGTGCACAAACCCTGAAGCGTCAAGGGAGCAATTCCCTAGCAAAGCTAACAGCAGCCGCAAAGTTTTCCTTCTCTTCCTCTGAAATAAATCCTGCTAGATGCCACCGAAAGGCCTGCTGCAGGATCCCCTGCGTCCTGCATCCCTTCCGTTTAATGACAGCGGGGCATGTGAGCCAGCAAGATGGGATCGGGGACGAAGGATGCCAGAAGAGGGATGTGTGTGTGTGTGTATCGCTTCCCTCAGCCCCCGTGTGCTGGGTTGTTTTGATCCCGGCATATCCGTTCAGAGCTTCCATTCCCCAGCTCTCCAGACTTGTTAACTCGCATGTAAGGTTTATCCACACGGAGTAATGGGATTTACAGGGTAATTCATCTGCCTTGCATACGCGGTGGAAAGGGGTTTAGATGCGACACGGCAAACACCTAACAAGGGCTGTTGCCTCTGACTCCAGGCTCCTCTCCCTTCCACCCAGCAGCAATTCATACGTCCCATTAACCCTTTTCTGGCGGGACTCTCAGCTGCCTTATCCCATTTTTTAAAGGCAAATCCCTTCCATCAGTCCCTAGCTTTGGTCAGGCAGCTGTTTGCTGGCATATGCTTGGTACATACAGCAGCAGACAAGTCATTAAGCTCACTTGCCCAGCCAGGGGTCACTGGATTTCTATTTCCCACTTAACCTTGGAGCTTTTGAGTTTATCTAAACACCGTGTGCTAAAGCTGCGTTTGCAGCAGAGCAGGGCCGAGTGGATGGCGGAGACACCGCCTGCATGTGCTGCCTGCAAAGCGTTTTGTCAGCAAGCCGAGCGGGGCTGCGTGTGAGAGTGGTTTCCGTATGCGTGTGTGGGGAGCCTGGCTTGCCAACGTGATGTCAGGCAGTAAAATAAAACATCTGAACGAGGTGATCCAGCTGTGTCAGCCAGATGTGTGCCAAGCCACACAGTTTGCAGGAGCAGCACGCCTCCCAGCCCGGTAACTGCTTGCCCCGAGCTGTACGGTGCTCCTGGGGTTCCTGGCAGGCTGCGCTGCCATCAGAAGTGGCTGTGGGCAGTGCACGGGCTTCTCCTGCCTCGGCTGCCTCTCTGAGCTCTGTAAGCAGACCTGGCTTTCCGTGTTTCCTGGGAAGGAAGGTTGTCTCCCTCCCTTTCCCTGGGACCAGCCTCAGCTTTCTGGCAACTTTCTTCCCCTGTTCCAGAAGAGAGAGGACTGCCCCACGGGGCTTGAAGGTAGGGAGCTTCCCCTCCATCCAGGCCACTTGAGGTCCTGCAGGATGGCATTTCAGTCCCACAGTTTTAAAGCCAGGCTCTGTTTGCTAGCTCCCCCCTCGCCGTCTTCCCTGCCCCTCCGAAGCATAACTCACTCTGACAGCCTCGTGTTTGAAAAACTCCCGGCACCTCGCTCTCCGTGCCTGCAGATCCACCAGTGGCAACACAAGGGGAAGACCTAGCCGGGAAAAAAAAAAGAAAAAACATGAGATGATCTGTATTGACTGTGTGCTGAGCAGATCTTTACCTCCATGGAGAGATAGGTAAGGGATACAGAGATGCTATCACCTGCTTTTGTTGTGCTTCTGCTTCCGAGAGAAGAGGCAACACGCAGCAGCAGCTCACCAGCGCACAGGAGCTCCATCCTGTAGCTTGTAAGGAAGTGAAAATGTAGGAGGGAATAAAAATGGTATGTAGTTGGAGAGAATTGAAAGCAACGTACATAATGATAATATTGCCAAAAACATTTTGTTCGTGCACGTTGTGGTGCGGAACATTCAGTGCGGCACAGGAGACGGGATTCTCAATGAATCTTCTCCTTTGGGGCCTTACGCGTTTATATACGCTGTCACACGTGTAGGTGGAAGAATGGGTGGATGGGACTCATCTATGAAGGGGAGAAAAAAATATTTTCTTCTTATAAGCCCTAATGTTCCTAGAGGAAGCCACTCCTCTGGAGCTTCATCTACAGCTTGTTAGAACGTAATTATTCTGGGAAGCGTGGATATGGCTTTTTAAAGCTATGGCATTTAAATACCCTCTTGCTATGGACTTTGAAAAAAAAAAAAAAATAATAATGTTCTGAACGCTGTACTGGCTCATGTCCTAAACGACCTGGCAGCAGATTTGATTCATCTGTTGGCCTTGCTGAAGGTTGATGACTTTTAGCGAGTGTTTGGCATGGGGAAGTTAGGAAGGGAATTGCAGAAAGGGAGAAGAAAAGTAGCTTGGACTGTCCACAGGGAAAAGGGTAATGGTCAGCTCCTTAGAGTAAGGCTGAAAAGGGAGGAGGAGGGGTGTGGAAGCTGGAACAGGGGAGGAGATAATGGTGTTTGTCCAGCTACAAACCAAGATGATGGACTAGGATGCTTCAGAGATGATGCTGTACGTCAGAGGCCCTGTCAGGTTTAAGGTTTCATTTTAAACTCTGTCTTCAGCAAGTGAAGGAGGACACTGAACCTTATTTTAAGTATTGAGAAGGAATTGTGTAGTTCCTGCCAATGTTTTGCTTGCAAGATCACAGGCACAAGGTTATCGGCTTTTGTATGCAGCTTCCCAGCTTGACATGAAAGAAAAATATCTCCAAGCAATAAACACACAAAATAGCCCCCAAAACTAATTAAAACATGAAAAGAAAAATAAGGGCCAACCCCGACTGTGTTCTTTCTTTTAGCCAACCCCTTAGCACCCTCTCCTACCTCATTTTGTCTGCATGTAGTGGGTAAGCAAAGGCAGGGACCCTATTTTGGTTGTCTGCTGTCAGCCCAGGGAGGGGATGAGAAATAGGAGGACCTTGGCTAAGCCAGGACATTTGTGGTAGCTCAGGGCTGCTGCAAACTGGGGAGGCAGGGGACCTTGCCAGTGTGTCCTGTTTGGCCTTCAGGCAGGGCTGGAAGCAATTTGGCCTCCGTAGTCCGTGCTGTGTGTGGGATCAGCTATCCGTACAGCATGTCGGGGGGAAAGATCAGCTCCATCGGGAGCCAGCTCAGCGTGCTCGTCCCCAAAGTGCCTTTACAGCACTTGTCTGAGGGCTTCAGCAGGGCTTGTAACTTGTCCAGGGCTTTTGGCAGTCCAGGCACAAGGGGCAGGTTTGGCTTTTTGCGACTTCTGAAATGGATGGAGCTCGTCACTAGCTGGAAACACAACGGGTCACATTGCCATTCCCACCCGCTCAGCTGTACCAGGACAAATCCACCAAAGCCCAAGGGCACTGCCAGAAATACCTCATTTGTCTTTGGGGCAGGTTCCCAGGGATGGATAATAGAGAGGCACAAGTGACTCATCCAGGGCCCGAGCTGCCCAGTGCTTCTCAGGTGATGCTCAGACCCTTGGGGAGCTGGGACCTCGCCAAGTCCAGAATCTGGCTCGTGGGCTTCGAGTTCTTCCAAGCGTCAACTTTTCATCAGGAATTTAATTAATCTGTTTCTGATGCACTGATGGATACTAACAGTTAACTGAGTGCGCAATATCCATTCTTACCAGGTGTTTTTAACTAGTAGGAGGATTCAGGCTGATGGCATGTATGGGAACTTCCATCCCAATGGGTACTTAGTGCCTTAAAGTGTGTGTCAGAAGTTGGGCCGGCCTCAAATGACCAACAAGAAGGATAGCACTGTGTGTGATCCTGCAACATGAGCAATTTATGCTCCCTCTGTTCTTGACCACTCAGTATTTTGCTGGTTTTTGACGTGTGGAGCCGTGCTAGAGGACAAAGGGACCTCAGGCAAAGCAGCACTGCCGCATCACAACAAAGTTTATGCCCTGTACATTAATTTTAAGAGAGAAGGAAAAGCTGTTCAGATTACACTTATAATTAGCATATGATTTATAACAGGGAGCACTGAGTTGAGCTCTTTGCTAGGAATGAGAATAGGCTCGCTCAAAGGTATAATGCCACATAATAACAGAGTCTTGGCAGTAAAATTGTAACCCTGATTATCAGTAGGATTGTTGTGGCACTTAGGGCCGCCGCTAAGTTGCGGCACCCTTTCTATTAAGTGCCAGGCGAGCAGGAGCGAGCCCTGGGTCTGCGGCGTGTGCGGGCTGTTAGCTGGGACGGGCAGGGGCTGGGGGTGAGGAGGAGGCACCCCAGGGTGACAGGGCTGGCCCACGACCTCTCCATTAGCCCAGGTTGCTGCACGGATCAGGCTCGCCACAAGCCAGCAGATGCTGAGCGAGGTTTCCCTGCTATGTCCTGGTCTGTACCAATGTTGGCTGCGAGCCCCAGGTGCTCTTTTTTTGGTTTCCGGCGTGCACTAGGCCTTCGTTACCAAATAATGTGCATCGAGACGGTATGGCAGGGTCTGGGCAAGAGGGTCCATGCTCTGCTGGTACTCCCCTGTTTGAAAAACATGAAACCACACACAAAAAACTATGGAAAGGAAGGTATAAATGCAGCCGATGTTGCAAAACTTCCAGGTCTGGCAGCAGATGGTGCCATTATATGACGGCACACATGCATACATCGCTGGGAGCGTGTGTGCATGCATACACTGAAGGAAATTGCAACGTGTATATGGTCAGAGGCTGGAGATCAGCATCCTTCCTTCCCACACGTGCACGGATATACACACAGTGCTTAAATGTGGTGTGCCCAGTTGTCAGCGAGGCCTCTTAATGCTGTGCTTGCTGCGAGCTGGGGCGAACCTGTCACAAGCAGGGCTTGGATGGAAGTGAGAAACGGAAAGGTTCTTCTTTGGGGGAAATTATGTCTGTTTAATAACACCGTATGTATAATTTGCATTCAGGAAGATGGAGGAGGAGAGACAGGATCAGCCTGTGTGGCTTTAACCTCCTCCCCTGAGCCTGCACACACACTTCAGTTTGCAGCTAAGTGCCATATGTTTTCCTACTTAGTTGGCATTAAAATTTATATAGTGCTACGTGTTACCTGGCGTGCCTCAGACTCGGTACCTCTTCTACTCCACCCCCCTCCCCAGCAGGTCATGAGGAAGGACCTAGTCTTAAAATAGCTTGCAGTTACCGGAATTTGCAGTCTCCTAGCTATAAGTTTTCAAAATATATATTAGGCGTACCTGCCCTTTACATCCAGACCCATAGACCTCTCGTTCTGACGGGGCTGCGGGGCCACAGCTCGCCGCCGATGCAGCCGCAGGGCTTCAGCAGGCTGACGGCAGGGCTGGATTTAGCCATTTGCACTGAAGCTGCCTGCTTTTGTTGTCCATCAAAATTCACTCCGGCTGGCGTGAACTCCTGCTCTCCTGGAGTCAGCGCGGCGGAGGGCACGGAGGTGAAGTCGGGAATTTACTGAGTTTTCTTTTACTCTTCCCTGGCTCGAGTAGAAATGAATGCGATTTTCAGCTGAATCTGACACCAAAGCATTCGCTGCAGGCTTCAGGCACATCTAACACGTCTGGTTTTATGGTAAGTAATGGGAACTAATAACGCCGAGTTTCACCTCTGCCTAGAAAGCAGCTATTTCAAAATAACCCGAGCAGCCGCTCTCCTCCGTGCATGTGTAGCTGTGCACGTCCTGTTATTAGGAGCAGCTCGGTTGAGTGGGAGAGGCCCTCTGTGACCCCAAAGTGCCCCCATTGTGCCGGGCCCTGTGCGAGGAGGGGGGAAATCACAGCCTGATTGAATCCACCAGGGATGGGCTTTTCCAGCCGGAGCTGTCGCAGCGCAGCAGAGCCCACCCCGTCTGGGCTGGAGTTCAACACAGGCTTTGCAAGAACACGTCTGCGTGGGCTTTGGGAGGCCTGTGCGCTAGTGTGTGCTCCCTGCGTTTGTTCCCGGTTAAAAGCAGAAGGTGTTTTCTTGTGTGTGGTTGTATGAACAGACGTATACTTCATAAAACAGCAAGTGCTGTGTGGGTGAGAGGCAGTGCTGCCTCGTGGACAGGTTAACGGGGCTTGCTTGCAGCCCTGCGTGTCTCTTTCTCAGGTGGGCAGCTCCCTCCATCCCAGGAGGTTTGCCCACATTTATTGCGAGAGCAGGCGAGGGAGATCATGATTCAGGGCTGCACATCCCTTCGGTTCTCGTGCCTCGCTGTGCAAACAAAACCCGTGCTGAAATCCACGGGCAGGCAGCATCCATGACTTTGAATAGTAAATACAAATCTCTCCCTCTCCCTCTGTGTCTTTTCCCTCTGTTATTAAGCTGACAGGCACTTAGCCAATTATCCAGTCGTAGTCTCAGCTGTATTTATGGAGGAGGAAGAGACAACGCACGCGGCTCCTGTCTTCAGGGCTTCAGCTGAGTCTCCCTCGTGTGCTGTGGTGTTTTCCCTTGCGTGAGCTGCTCAGGATGCTCGGGGAAAGAAAACAGCAGAGGGGATGAGTTACGGAGAGGGAGGAGAGGGCAGAGAGGAGGAAAGGGGGCTGCTCCCCAAAGCCAGAGGTACAGGCACAACTTTCCTTGTTTGCCACGGGTTTTGTGTTCGTGTTTGGCAGAACCATGAAAGCACGAGGTGGTGATGGGTGTGGAGTGCAATGGCTGTGGGTGCCTTTCGGTGTCCTTTTGGTGTTGACAGGGCTGAGAGTCAGAAACTGCAGCGACAGGCTGTCAGGCTGTGCCTTAAAGTACGCGGCCACGTGTAGGTGGGGGACGTAGTGTGAATCCGTGACTCGGAGCCAAAGCCACCCCTCAATCCCTGGTGAATGGCGCCCGGAACATACAGCCTGCGCCGGCTCAAGTGTTTACTCCAAACAGCAAAATTTGGGCAAATAGCACTGAAGTGTTCTGCGAATATTTTCATGAATGTTGAAAATGAATTCACTTTGGCTGCAGCTGTGCTTCCTTTGTGTATGCATGTGCATCTTTTTCTTTTTTTTTTTTTCTCTCCCCTCCGTCCCTTGTGAATCATCTGAGTGGATGAGTTTTCGTTGTCCTGGTGTTCATGGACAGAGCATTTTAAACGCCTTCACAGCTGAGCAGACAAGGCTCTAGCTGCAACTTCTGCAGCTGGAAGCCCGTGGCTGTGCAGATCTGCAGGCATGTGCCCCTCTCTCCCCCTGACACTAACTTGGTGTGCGTGCCTGTGATGCTCCTGATATATTTTTATATAGGGTGTTGCTTGGGGAGCACTGGACGTGGTTCTTACAAGTGCTCATCAGAGCCCGGGCATAAAAGCAGTCGAATGAGTGAGACGTGGAGCTGATCGCAGCTTGAGCCACAATAATTCATGTGCATGTGACAAGAGAAAATTACCTTTAAACTCTGCACCCAACCAATCAATCTTGCAGCAGCCTGTTTTTGCTAGAAAAGGTGCCTCGGGCCAAGCCTATCAAGCTCAGAAAAAGAAAGGTTAAAATGTTCTAACATCATTATCTCTCTCTGTTCCTTGGGAGGAGAGGAGCCATGGGGACAAAGCCGGGCTGACTTCAGGATGAGTCCCCTTCCCACCCCAGCACGGATTCCCCGCAGGAGGCAGTAGGAATTTGTGTTCTGGCCTTGTCCTCGGCATCTCAGGGAGCAGAGAGCATGTGACGGAGGGGACCAAAGACAAACAAGCTGGCATCAGAAAGTGCTGGAGAGGGGGGAAAACATCGCCACTGCAAGCTAGCAGCCCTGCTGGGCGGCTGCAGGTAGCACGGGGACTTGAGGAAACCCCCCTCTGATCTAGGCTGTTCTCTGAGCCTGCAGCCAAGAGGGACTCAGGGAGTGATTACTCCCTGGAAATGACTGTCCCCTCCCTGCCAAACACAATATATGATCCACAGCCTCCCTCCCTGCAGCTACAGAGCAGGGAGCCTGCGCCAGCTGCCGCAGTCGTTCGCGGAGTGCCTGGTGGTGTGTGAGCCCCCTCTCCTCATATGAGCAGGGGCTGCTTCTCAGCTGGGCTCCGTCCTCCAGCTCCGTGGGCTGATCCTGGCTATGGGGCAAGGACCTTGCTTCCTCGCATCCCCCCTGCCCTGGGGACATCTCCCACCACCACCTGTATGCTGCCTGCAGGGGCCCCACAAGCCAAACTCAACCCCAGCCGCAGCAGGTAGCTCTTCTAATTTTTTAAGCATCCCATTCTGGATGCTCTGGTTGACGTCCCCCCATCAGTCAGCGCTGTCACCACGCAGTTCCCCGGTGCCCCTGACTGCTGGGGCAGCTGGCAGCACCACAGAGAGGCAATCTGTGTCGGAGCACCCCTCGGGCGGCTTCCCAGAGCCCTCCGACACGCCGGAGAAAAATGACACCGCATCCTCACTTTTGTTGGCACGCATCTGTTCCTGTTTGCTGAAATGGATCGAGTCGTACTGGGTAGGGGCAGGCTCCTGTTAGTATCGGGCTTGTGTTTATTGAAAAAAAATAAATGCAGATAGTGAAGAGTTCAGGGCAGCATGCCTCAGAGCATGGCTAGCAGGAATAGGAGGGCCTCTCATAAGGAGGGACAGAGAAAGTTCCCTCCTTCACCAGCTGGACCCACGTTTTAGGGCCTGCTGCTGTTACACCTACTGCTTGCTGACACGTGGAGCGTGCCCAAGGCACGTGCTGTGCCTCCTCTGCCATCCCTCCGCTGCCATCCCCGATTGCCTTTTGCCTGCAGGGCAAGGGAAAGAGGAGAGCGTGTACGCAGGGGTTTGTCGAGTGAGTGAATGGATAAGTTCAGTGCAGAGGTGGAATCTCTCTCTCCCCATCTCCCCTCTTGCAGTTGCACCCAGCTCCCTCTGCTTGGCACGCTCCCCACTGCAGCCTGCCACCTTGCTTGATGAAGCTGTCTGTCACATTGCTCCCTTGCCTTCCCTCTCTCCTTTGCTTTCTCTGTCTGAATCCATCTCCTCACCCTCTGGCTCTCCTGAAGAAGCGCCCTTATTCCTGACTCCATCCCATTCCGTCTCTTCGTCGTCTTTCTTTCTTTCTGCTCAGCTGCGATCCCCTCTGAAGTTCCCTTCTTGTGGACCAGAGTGCAAGAATGGGGACCTGGGGGGGAAAACGGAGAAGGATGGGGGAGCACCGTGAGGCTGCTGTGCCTGTGCTCCTGGCAGGAGTGTGGTTGGCTGCCTGGTGCGTGGCAGTGCCCTGCTTCCCCTGCTTTCAGTGGCAGCCCAAGCTGGAAATGGAGTTAGGATCACCTCGGCCAGGTTTGTCCATTGCAGGAGAGGCTTTCCAGGAACTCTGGAGACAGCCCCACATGTTTGGCAGAGAACCAGGAGAAGCTAAGGAAAACTAAAGCCAGCTGCTGGTGCTGTAGCAGGCGTGTTCCTCAGTGCCTGTAACCCTTTTTTATCCTCCTGTGATACCGCCTCTTTGTGAGACTGGGTCTCCAAAGCCTTCCGGCAGTGCGTGTCTCCTGGCTGCTTTTACACCTAAGGGAAACCTGAGATTGGCATCCAAAATCAGGAGCAGAAGGTGCTGCAGGCAATCTGCCTTCCTCGCGCTGCATTAAACCCATTTTAGCTCTTTCAGCTAAATACCAGGTTATCTGTCCACCCACACGCCCTCCCCACCGCATCGACTGTGCCTGGTGACGGGCCATCTGTGGGCCTTCCAGCAGGACAAGGGGGTCCACGAGGGTTCTTGCATAACGCACTTGATGCGTGTTCGTTGGCCTTTAGGGTGGCATTTCTTCCCTTCCCCTTCTCCTGGCTGGGCTCCAGTACTGGCGGTGAGTCAGAGGCTCGCAGGTCTATCCATTCGAGAAGGATTTCTGGAGGAGGAGGAACATGGGCAGCTTCCTCCTCACCTGTGCTCGGATGTGGTGCTTAAACGCAGGCCAGGTGGGTCAAGGACTTTGAACACCATCAGGACCTTTGAAATGACCTCTTTTTTTTTCCACGTCAAGCTCCAGAGAAGAAGAAGAAGGGAAGGGCATGCAGCAAATTTCACAGACTCTCACTGTGTGTAGAGCCCTGGGCCTTTCTAGGGGAGTTTGTTTCTAGAGGAACGTGGAGCGTTTGGATGTGGTCCAGAAGGGAGCAGTGGGAGCAATCCGAGGTCTAGACAGCATTGTCAGTGAGGAGAGATGGATGGAAACGGGGCTGGTAGGCCTGAAGAAGAGAGTCCTAAGTGTGATAGATGATTAATGACACGTAGGTGCGTAAGATGCAAAAGAAAGGAATAATCTGCTCCGCAGGAGAAGACGAGGAGGAATGGATTTAGACTGCAGCAGGAGAGACAGGCGCTCCGCCTGTCAGTAAGAGCTCAGCAAGAGTAAAGATAGCAAAACATTGAATCCAATCACTCCGGGAGGCTGTGTAGCTCCATCACTGGAGGGCTGTAAGGACGGAGGAGACATGTACAAGGAGTGACAGATGCCACAAGTGACGAAGTCGAGCTGATCTATCCTTCACACGGAGGAACAGGCTGTATAGGTCCTTTGGGTCTCTTCCACCTCTGCTTCTCCGATTGTGCACAGCCTTTGGGCTCAGAGGATGGCAGGAGCCCGGGCAGGGAAACAGCTGAAGGCTGAGAGAAGGGCCTCAGCAAGGAGCCAAAGGAGCTTTACCCGTTTCTTCTGCTGTGGCTGCCCTTCTCCCTTCCATCCCAGGGGCACGGCGTGCTCCAAGGAGCCTGCGTTTGGTGCCACTCTAGTCCAAGCACATCACACTAAAACTATCTGGCAGACAGAGGTAGGAATCGGTGTCAAGACTGCCCCTAAAAAGGGCTTTCTTTCGGAGGGATGCAGATCTGCTGCCCTTGGAGGGCCAAAGGACCTAGAGGATATTGTCCCACAGGTGTGATGGAAAAAAAAAATTAATTGAAGGCTTATTGTTCCCTGCTGGGAACGTTTGATGATGCTGCTGAATATTCACCTCAGGAGGCTTTGTCAGCACGTTCTGCTAATGAGATGGCACCTTTGCCTCGTGCGTAGTCACCTTGTGCTTTGGGATACGAGCCCGTGAGACTCAGGGGCTGCCCGAGGGGTGGTTGTAGTGCGATGTACGAGTGCTGTCGGGGCCCTGCACCCCTGGGGATGCAGCGTGTGACATAAGACACAAAGAGGGGCAGGAAGCAAGCCTTGAAAGCACTGCCTTGCCTCAGAGCCATGATTTGGGTGCCTTCCAGGGACATAGGAAGCAACCAGAAAACTCCAGCGCAATGAGGATGCAGGGGAGGGTAGAGAAAGGATGTTTTGGGAGGGCAAGGAGCAAGTTAAGAGAGGAAGAACTATTTGGGGGCTGCAGGGAGCACAGAGCAAATCTTTAGGGCCTGCTGTAAAGGTTGGATGACCGCATTTGGTCTTCGTCTTTCTCCAGCTGTGGTGACCCAGGCTGCTGCTAACCTGGCCAGGCAAGCTGCCAGGGGCTGTCTCCACTGCTCACCCATCGTCCACTCTCGTCCTGACTCTGACTCATGTTTTCTTGTCAGCATTTCTCTCCTGCAGATCGATTCCTCCTTGGCTCATCCCCGTGATTTTTAAGCGTAGAGAGAAACTTCCTCTTGGCGGGTGAGAGATAATCAAGCTGAATATTACCCATCTCTGAAGTGCAGGCAGTCCGTGAGCAGAGCCAAAGTCGATATCTTGGCAGATGCTGCTTTGCATTGATTTATCTCCTCTTGGAGTAGGGTAGATGGTCTCGAAGAAGGCAGCGTGGTCACCTGGCCGGGCCTCAAAACATTTGCAGGCAACGTTAGCTCCCTTGATTCGGTCTCAAGGAGCTGCTCGCCTCGGTGTCTGGGGGTAGGAGAGTGTGGTGCCAACCTCACAAATCCCTCCTTTGCTCCTGCCTTCACACTGCTGCTGCTCCTCGTGCCGAGATGGATCCTGGGCTCAGAGCACCGGCTCACGGTGCTGAGCTAAGCCGGCCTCATTTGCTGGCTGAACGGAGCAAGAAAACAATTGTCTGAGCTGCTGCTGGGGCAGGGGAGAGGAGCAGGAGACCTGCCCAGAGGTGGATCACGGCGTGGGGGAGTTTCCCTTGCAGGAAACCTGGCCGGGTTGGGGGGAGAGGGAAGGGAGCATCCCTGGGGCAGGAGCGAGGGACGCCCAGGAGCTCCAGGTTGGGCTGTGGAAGGAAAGGGCCTCCAGCAGGGCAGGCAGGGGGGCTTTTCAAAACCACAGCTAAAGAGGAACCATCTGTATGATCTCAAGTAACAGTCATCAACAAAACCCGTCCCCTGCGGTACCAGCCCCTTCCCCCAGCCCCTCATCTCCCCAGCTCCTCTCTCCCCACCCTGCCTCTTTCACGCTCGAGCAGCGGGCACTGCGCGGACACATCTCCAGCTCTGCAGTCCCCCCGAGGGCCTGCACAGATGCTGATTGTCTTCATGCCCAGTTGGGGACAGCGGGAATCGTTATAAATAGCATCAATTCCTCGCGCAGCACAGAGAAAAGTTTCCCCTACAAGTCCATCCCTCTGCTCCCAGGGCTCGCCGGGAGGTCTCTGAAATGTCACAGTCCGTTTGCAGCAGATAGTACCTCGGGAGGCATCCCGTGGGGTCAGGTCTTGATCCAGGCAGAAAAGGGAACGAGTTTTCTGAATCTTTCCTTGCAACCTCTTTTTTTTTTTTTTTTTCCATCCTCGTCGTTTTTATGCGAAGAGTACTTTCTGTTCAGGAGAGGCTTGGGACTGAAATAGGAGAAGCTGCAGAAGGCAGCGCTCACGATGCACGAACCTGATGGGCTGGGGAAATAAATGGGTCTGGAGCTGCGGATACACTGGGGGGGCACAGGGCTGGAGCGGGGCAAGGGCAGAGCTGTGTCAGGGCTGGGGGAGCCAGGGGGAGCTCACATTTAATTGTGAGCTGCTCATATATGATCCGAGAAGTGATAGGAGCAGTCCCGAGACCTGGATTTCCCCCGGCTGGTTGCACCATACATTATGCCGTCCGCCTCTGTTTGTGATTTCTGCCCTGTCCTTGCTTGTTTCCCGGCTCCCTTTGTGTTTATTATTCTAATTTATCGAGTTACCTGGAGTGTTCCTGCAGACACCAAGGCTGCTTTGCAGAAATTAATGATTGTGCATTCCGCGTGGTGGTGCCTTGTGTAGGCATTGCCTTTATGGGATGGAGCTTAAAATATGCTCCGGGAAAATGAAAACGTTAGCCTCTGTTATAAGCACGCGTAGATAAGTTGTTGTCAGACCTCTGGCAGAGCACGTGGAATTACTTCGGGATTATTTAGTTCAGTAGTCCCTGCCCTTTCTGAATCTCAAGGTGTTCCTTCAAGGTGTTTGCCTTCTCTGTACTCAAGGAGCACAGCATGAAGCGTTTTGTTGTTTTCAGACCTCTTTGCTTGCTTTTCTGGAAAGCGAGATACCCAAAAGCAGTGGTTGCACGACGGGTAGCAGCTCACTGGGCTCTGTGGGGAAGACCCAGACGGGGCCAGAGGAGATGGCAGAGCTGTAAATCTTGGAGGTGTGTCTGCGGCGGGTCCTTTCGGGGCCTGACACTGTAAATCTGTCGCAACGAGCTGTCTGTTCCCTACCAGCTCTCCGAGAACAAGTGCATTCCCTGATGGGTCGGTGCCAGATCCAGCGTTTCTTGGAGATCACTCAAAGTCACCAGGGGTGACAAATGAGACGGGGTGGAATTTTTAGCTGCTGGCACTTCAGCCACATGAACGGGAAATTTCTTTCCAGGTCCTCCATGAGCTTGTTAAATGGGCAGGACGGGTGCTTCCCTCTCTTGTCTGAGCGTGCACAAACCCTTCAGACAGAGTACTTTCCAAACAGACTCTTATTTAACATATGTGAATCTCCTTCCAAACAGAAGAATTTATGAGACGCCAGGTGTTAGGAGACTTTTACATCAGTACCTTGCATTTCTTAATTGGCATGGTATAAGAAAATAGAAAATTTACCTAACTGGGAAAATATAGAAGAATTTTTTTCTGTGCCCCCAATGGATTGTTTCCTGCTTGTGGTCAGAAACAGGAGGATTTATGTCACCAATGTTGGGGAGAAGTTGTGCAGGGGTTTTCCCATCATGTATAAAGTGGCCTGTGATATTCCTGCGGTTCACATAACTGTCTTGCACTCCTTTTATGAATAGTGTTTGGCCTTGGCAATATCTTGTAGCAGTGATTTCCACACAGAGTATGAAAACAGCAAATCCTAGCCAGCCTCAGGTGGGCAGCGTTTCAGTTGTATGGGATGCTCCCTTGCTTTACGGGGCATTTGCCTTCTCTGTACTATCTGTTATTTTATATATCCAGTCTAATTTGTTTCCTCTTGAAAGCTAAATGCCCTGGTCTTTTCAATCTTCCTTCTCACAGAAGTTTTTCTAGGCCTCTAACTCATTGCTGTCACCTGTCCCTGAACCCCTTTTATTTCTATAGCATCTTTTGCAGGTCGGGTGACTTGATGTAGAATATTGCATCGCAGTGCAGGACTGTGCTTGGCCTTGGGTTTTCTCTTAGTCTCGGTGCATCCTGTCACTTGTGCTTTTGCCAGTTAAAAGCAGAGGATTTTCATGAATTTTCCATATGCAAATCTTCTTTTTCTGAGTGATTACAGTTAATTTAGAAGCCAACAAGATAACTCAGATTAATTTAGATAACTCATGTGCTCGGTCAGAGCTCTTGTTTAGGGCAACACATGTCTAACAGAGTACCTTTCGCAGTTGTTTGTAAACTGAATTGCTGCCCTGCTTGCTTGCACTCTTGTTTTATGGAGCCACGGTCTACTTTTCCAGTATTCCTCAAAATTTGCTAGGTTTTTTAACACCATCTCCTTGCCTCCCCTGCAATCTTTGACACGAGGCATCGCATCTGATAGTGCTGTAAGAAGGCACCCATGGAAGGGTGGTGGTGCTCCTCTCATCACTCAAGCACAGTCACTCTGAGGCAGAACCTGGCAATTATTGAACAGCACACGGCAGCAGGTTTGAGACGAGAAATGAAGAAGAAGGATGTATCCAATTGAAGCTGCAAGGAGAGCTTGAGAAGGCAGATAGTAATTAAACTTATCAGAATTCAGACAGAACTACTGTCTTTGCGCCTGACACTTTTGATAAGTGTCAAGCGATCTTTGATTATGAACAGGCTTTTCCTTTGTACTTTTAACATACTAAAGGTACTGGCCAAGGAACGTGCTGTCTCCAGCAGTAAGTCCAATGAAGCTAAAAGGCACCAAATATCTTCTGTTACCGGAGCAAAACAAAAGCCACCTGCACGAAACCTTTGTGAGACCCAGCCTCCTGCAGAGCCCAAGGACAGCAGTATTCCCAGAACTCTGCCTTTCTGTACACTGCTCATCTGAAACGTATTTCAGTATCTTTCAAAGGTCATTAGATCTCTTTTTTATTATTTTTTTTTTACAGGTGCAGGTAGGAAGTAGCAGCTTTCAGATGGAAGAAGTAGGCATGGAGGCTGCTGAATGAGGCGTAGCCATAGAAATCAAGAGATAGAAAAGGAGGAATATTAACCTGTTTCCTTAGAGCAAACACTTCTAGGCTTGCCTGTTACTTGATGGCTTACCAGATCGTTGCAATTATTTCAGCCGAGTGTTACTTGAGCTAAGTTATCTCATACCAAACAAGAAATCCTTTTGCCTTGCAACAAACTTCTTATACCGTACGACTGACCTCGGTTTGCAGAAGAGTCCACTGGAGAGTACAAATTGCAAATGAAAAAAACACTTGCACAAAATACAGGAAAACGGCTTGGTGTGGTTTTTGACCTGAAATACGCCCTCATCAGACACTGCTCACGAGACCGAGATCACACGGTATTCCACAGAAATCCAGCAGTAAATAGCTGATTTACTGTTATCCTTCCTGCTATTAAATCTTGGTATGTTTCTAGTAAGTGATTTTGATCTCCGTCTAGCAGCGATTCCAACTCATTGTGTTTTAGTGCAGGAAATGCGTATTGGTTTGTGCTTCCCCAAATCTGCAGGGAACATCAGGGTACGTTTGCTATTAGGACGTGAGAAATAAACTCTGATAGGATGATCACAGAGGCAGACTTCAAGGTCTCTCCTCGACCTTCTGGGAAGAAATCAATCTCCCGTATGTCCAGGACGCTACCTTCTTCCTTCCTTCTGGGAGCGTGCAGCTGTGGAGTCCTTTCAGATAACCAGGGCTCCGGTACTCGACAAAATAAAACAGCCTTTCATAGCAGCAGCATCTCCTTCCCACATCGCCTTTCCTCCCAGGGAGCAGTTTTGCCTCCCACCACGTCTCTGTAAGTTCTCTGTTCATTCCTCCAAAACATTTTACAACTCTTTAATTAGACACGTATCTCCAATTTACTACTATTTAAAAGGGTAAGCAGTTAATGTCGTAAGACTGAGAATGCTCGGTAATTAATTATTAACTCCAAGGACCTGGCTATCTCTCTAACCAGCCTTGTCTCAAATTGCATCTCTCTCTGTTAAAACCTCTGTTCACAGTAATTAAATAGTAAGGAGGAGGAGCACCTTGGAGCCTGCCCAACCAAGTCTGTCTGACACCGAGCGCGGCTCTGCCACGCTGCCCTTTTTCATCTGACTATCTGGCACGGGCGTCGTGGGAAAACAAATTTTCCTGACCCCGGGTGCTCTCTGACTTTGTCCAACGGAGACTTCTGCAAATAACTCGGTGGGATCCCCTCTGTGCCACTACTGCCAAAACACAGAGCCGGTTGGGATCCTCCCCGTCCCTGGAGGAACAGCACGTCCCGAGGAGGTCAGTGTGTACCCCTGGCCCCAAGTACCCCTCCAGCATCCCGTAGAGCAGAGCCTCAGCCATGCTTGGCTCAGGTTCTGCTCTTAAAAACATCCCCTAGCCAAGAGCTTTGCAAGAGGAAATGCTCGTGCATTGGTAACAGATGTTTGCTAAGCGTACACCGTGCCTTGTGCGGAGATACGGGAGGAGGATGATTGATGGGGGAATGGGTTGTTTGCAGCCAGGACGTGCTGGAAATGATAGCAGTGGGTTTACAACCTCGGGTGGATGCCAGCCAGCTGGATGCACGACTCTTATCTCCTCAGTGAGAGGTTTTAAATACAGATGTGTGCAGAGGCAGCGAGCATGAGGACGACGTGGGAGATGGCGTGACACCTGGGAGAGCAAGACTGGGAAGCCCAAGGTGTGTTGTGTGTGCTGCTGGCTCGCTGCGTGCTTTTTGGCACACCACTTCCCCTTCCTAGATTTCCCTTCCCTTATCTCCTGTATGACAGAGATAAAGATGCTTAACACCTTCCAAAAGTGCCCTGAGAATGGAAAGTGCTAAATGGCACTGGGGAGAAGCAGGGTTGCTTTATTGTCTCCTGGCCAAATTTCGCTTTGGTTAGCTATTTAATTGCCTCTGTACTTTCAACTGGAAGAGGTATTCTTCAGAGCTTCCTTAAACTGTCTTGTGGTGCATCTGTGCGCTGCTAACAAGCGAGGCTTTTCAAGTCTAAAGGGAGATGCCCTTCTGTGATGACTGAAGTGATCGTTCATTGTTCCCTTCCCCATCTCCCAAAGGTGCTGCCAGGCTTTAATGAACTATTCATCAAGTGCTTTGAGATCTTTTGATGGAAGCGGTCCAGGCAAGTACATGATGCTCAGCGCACAGCGCGAGGGTGACATCCAGCCATTTACTGATTGCCTTCCTCTGCACTCAATGGCCCCTTTCTCTGGGTGGGGGAGTCCGGCAGCAAAAACCCTGCTGCAGACTGAAGGCGTGAAGAGATGGCAAGGTGCAATTTTGACAAGCTCCTCTTTTGAAGTGCTCGAATTGGCTGGGACTGTGGAAAGGAGAGGCAGGTTAGGGTTTGGGGGGTTGTTTCTGTTTGAAGTCGGGGTTGCCTTTTGTTCTCATTGTCAGTCTGGTGCATAGAAGAGGCTGTTTTGTTTTTTTCCCAAACTAGCCAGAGTCTGCTGCTCTGGGTTGGTCGGAGCTGAGCTTTTGTGTGCAAGGCTGTCTTCTGTGCAGCCCTTGTAATTCTGCCTCTGTAATAAACCTCTGTGCATAGTGGGACTCAAGTACATCTGCTCCGCCAATAAATCCCGTGGCCTCAGCGTGGTTTCCCTTGTCTCTGCGTGTGTGGATGGATGGCGAAGCAGGTAGGAGATGAACATGTCAGTGAGGGGGAAGTCTGAACTTCACGCATAAGTCTCCCCTGCCTGGACACATAGCTACCTGTTTTATAGTGCCACGTTATTTCAGTGTCATATTTTGAAAGGGCTGAGCCTCAAGGAAGACAATGCATTTCACTCCTGCTGTCACAAAAATCCTGCCCTCCTCCTGCTCCAAGCAGCCTGTTTCTGTGTGCTGGGGAAGCCCTTCCTTACCTCCTAACTCCACATAGCTCATCTCTTCCTTTTTTTACTTTTTGCATCTCTTTCTCATTTTCACGCTCACCCCCTATTTCTGTTTGTTTCTTTTTCACCTCTCCCTTCTCATTCTTTCTCTATCTCACTCCTTTCCTGGCAATGCCACTTCCATACCTTTGTGCACAAGCTGCCCCATCCTTCTGGGCTTCATTTTTCCCTCTCACAGAGCGGGGTTGCTGATAGCTGTCTCCCTTGCAAAGCACCCTGCGGACTGCTTATTCCTGCTGCGGCCGGGCCTGTGAGTCAGAGCTGAGTCCTTATCCCTTTTTACTGGGCCCTGAGTCCGGAGAACAAAAAAGAGAATCCTCCTCCGGGGAGCTTATGCTCCGAGCACCGGGGATAAGAGGTGAATTCAGACAGCGAGCGCACGGCAAGCACGAGATACTGCAGGTCAGTGTAATATCGGCAGGCAGGCCCTACACAAGTGCCTAAATAATACTGTTCCCACTTCCATTTCCCTTTCTGCTGTCTTTTCTATCCTTTTAATCACTTTCAGGTCGTCTTTTTCTTCCATCCTAGAGATTATAGGGCTTTGTCATTTTGCCTCCAAGCAAAGGGAAAGAGTGCAGAGTGTTTTCATTAGGCCAGGGGCTGGAGGGAAGGAGCGAGCCATGGTATTTGCTAGCTTTAATCTTTATGGTAATACTTTGGTAAATATCTGCTGTTCTTTCTCTCCTGTCAGTGTGGCAGCCTGTGAATGATATGGAGCGGAGATCAGGGGAAGAAGAGGGAACTGCAGAGAGGATTAGAAGGTTAAGATAGGATTACGGGGTCAGAACGGAGAAAAAAAATATAGAGAAAAGAAACAGCAAAAGAAAGGAAAAGAAAATGAAGTGTAGTGGTTGTGACAGTGGAAGGGAAGGCAAGTATACAGGGTACCAGAGAAGATGAGACTTTTATGAATGGGTCGATGCATTCAGAGGTCCTGGAGTCAATAGTCTCTCTAAAATGATTTATTGAACAAAAAATCATTTGTTCCGTGTTGCCCCACAAAGACTTTTCCTCTTCTTCGGTCTAGGCAAGGGAACCCAGCAGGGCTGAGCAGAGGGATGCACAAACACCACATCACCCCGGCAGCCCTGCTCGGACAGGAGAGTACAGTGGGTGGAAAAAAAAGGGGTAGGTGAGACCATCAGGAGAGGCGTGTGAATCGCCACACAGGTGGAGGAGCTGATGGTGGGAAAGGCATTGCCTGGCTCTGACAACTCACCCACTCCCTCGTGGTCCTGCTGCTCGGTGCCCTACTTTCCGGCTGCCTCCTGCTGAGAGTGACAGAAAAAGAGACAAGGTGCAAGTGCCTTCCTTCTTGAACTCCTCTGCGTGGAGTCCAGGGAACAGCTAGTGAGGCAGGTTCAAATTCGGGACTTTGAAGGTCAGGGGCAGCTGCAGTCCTGCTTTTGGTTTGTGTAATCAAAAGGAAAGAATGGGTGAAGCATGTCTGGACTGAGAAGGAAGTGACCCAGACCATTGCACACATTTAATATGTTTGGATGAATTAAACCAAACAGGTCAAACGTCTGATCTGCTTCTTCTCCTCTAAAAAATAATGACACGAGAAAAGCTAACAAGAATGCGGCATCATCAGGGTTTGGTAATGAAGCTCGGGGAGTCAGGGTGTAATGAAAGCCTCCCTCGCTCCGCGGGAGCTCAGCGATACATCCAAAGTGTTCGCACCTCTGGCAGTGCTAGTGCAACAGAAGCGTTCCTCCTCTCTTTGCTTGTCACGTACCAGAAAGGTGTGGAAGCTGCGAAATGGCTCCTGACCCACGGTCAGAGAGGGGACGGTGGGATGCAGCAAGCAGGGAGCTGAGCACGGCTCACACATGGTTTCCCAAGCAGTCCCTGAGGGAACCGAGTCGCTGGCATACACTCTGTCATGTAGGCTCTGCTGCCGTGTTAGCACGAGTCCTGCAGCAGGCATCAGGGCCTTTCCAGAAGCAGGGATTAGGAGAATGGAGCATACCTTGGACTTGGTGTATTTCATGATTGAATGCAGCCTGTACTCCTTACATTATTCTACACACTGTTGTCTGGCACCACCTGGACATGTGGCACCTCCCTGCACCCAAAGAGCAGAGCTGTGCTGTCCTCCTTGAGCACCCTCCGCAGGTAGAGGTGGATTTGGGATGGCAAGAGTGATAGTTCATTGTAGCTTTTTCTCTCCTTTCTTTCTTTTTTCCTTCTCCATTCACCCTTTGAAAATCTGGAGGCAGCCAGCCCTGCACTCTTCTCTTACATCTCTGATGCAACTTGGTCGTTCTGTGGAGCAGGGCAAGATGCTTGCTGGCAACCAAAGTTGGGATGCTCTTAAAATGCAGGCAGCAATTTTATTCCAGTTCGCAGTCCTTTTGGCTGTCCCTTTCTCTCCGCCTCTGAGCTCTCCCAGTCTTCCATTTGTGCCCTTGCTTTCCGAAGTCACCCTGTAATGTGTCACTTTTTTGAGATAATGCTCGGTGCAGCTCCGCTGAAGCACGGGGTTTTTGCTCTCTTGGACTGTGTTCTCTTGACTAGTTCAGATCTCCAGAGGTGCTCCTGGGCTTTATGTAATTTCTATCTGCATCCAGACAGCCAGACCTCGTCTCATTTTACTGGCGTTTAACAATAAGCTGCTTTTCCTTAGCTGTAAGTTGCAAATTATCAAAAATCATCAAACCCTAGCCATTAGAACTAAATATATAGTCCCTAATCAAATCCAGGTCAGTTAATCTGGCTGGCTGCGGAATGGTCCCAGGGCAGGACTAGGACAACTGCTGTATATACAGGGGTGGGAAATCCTTTGATGTATTTCACTAGGGGCCACACAAGACATTTCTGATATAATGTGATTGTTCAGAAGAGTGCCTAAGCTGCTTTGGCTCTGTGTATTCATCTTTAATTATTAAAATAGGACAGATAATTCATAACCCTTGAGGTCTTTATTTTCTGACAGTGAAATTCAATGTATGCTTTGCCAGGGGGGAGCAAGGTAGATTCCAAGAGCAAAAGAACAAAGCAAGAGGAGAGGAGAGAGGATGGAGAAAGAGATATTAAAATACAAAGCATGTTGGAAATGAGAGGGAGAATGAAGAGCAAGCGGGGAGAAAATGCAGAATAGCCTAATGGGTAATTGTGCCTACTTTATTGTCAGGAACTGGTCTGCATGAAACATTGCCATGTTGTTGCTTGCTATCAAAAACAACATTGATCTCAGTGGTCTCTCCACATCTGTGTTGTGAGGAGGGACATGATCCTTACGAGAATGAGACACGGTCCTTACGCCAAGGCTCTTGAAACGCATGTGTTTGCATCAACTTACCGGCAGAGCCAGCTGTCAAATAATAGCATCTTTGGGGCGGTGTTTTCAGAGCTTGGAGGACACGGTTCAGAAGAGGTAAGGGATGGAAAGGGGAAAATAAAAGCAGACAGCAGAAAATACAGATAAGTAGGAGAGGCTCGCACCACAAACGGGCTGCAATGAAGCTGGAGGGAATTAGGACAGACAGACCACCAGGTAATGGCATGAAGGATGGATGTTTAGACCCCAGCAAGCTGAGAGGCAGTAACGTCGATGTCCTCTTGCTAGGTCACTGTCAGTCAGTATAAAAGCTGCCGTACATTCACAGCCAAAGGGGCTTAGCAAAGCTAATGAGCAGGCAGAGAATGGGGAACTGGGGAAGGAGAATTTCTCTGTTAAAACTCTGGCTGGGAGAGGATGTCTCTGTGCAAAAGGATTTGCAAGGCAAAACAGCCCACACTAGTGCAATAAATAAGCGGGGCTAGGAAGACAGGGGAGGGAGGAAGGGAAAACGAAGTCAGGCTGTAGTAAGGCAACGGGAGAGCCTGGTCTATTTGCCCTGTCTAAATCTGCTTGGTCCTAGTAATTAGAAAGAACATACTGAGAGTGCTCATCGGAGTTGCAAGTTTAATGACTCAAAATTACAGCAGCCTGACATCCATTAAGCTGAAGCATTTGTTTTGGAAGTGTCATTTTTCATGAGGGAACATTGTCAAAGCACTGCCCAGCCGTATGCTGGCAGAGCTTTCTCGTGGCAACCCAAGATTGGCAGGGCAGGAGCCTGCAGGGCAGGAGAGAGGCGTTTTGCCAGAGACGGGTTTGGGAAGCCTAGGGTTGGGTGAGCTGGGGTGCTGCGGGGTGGGCAGGGGGCACTGGAAGGATTAGGTTAAAGGATACCCAGCACCTTCCCCCACTTGTGACATTGCTGTTCCCAAGTATTCATATGCCGCCCGCGTTTTTCCTTTATGGGAAGTGCAGTTTCTGCTTTGTTTTGCCATGCTGAGCTGGTGGCATGAACTCTGCCATGACTAGAGGCTGTGAGGAAACTGCTGTCCTTAGCCATGGGGAGCAAAGAAGGACCTGCTTTTGGTCTTGCCCGGGGTTGTATTCCTTTCGGGGCACGGAGGAGTTAGGGCAGAGATTAACTAGCAGTGCTCCCCTGCGCGTCCCCAGCTAAATGGCCACGTGCTTGCTCCCTGCCTTAGTTTTTCCCTGTGGTAATGTGAAGGCAGCGGGGTTTCGCAGAAAGGCTCGCTCGTGGGCAAGCATGTTAGCAAAGATCACTTCAACAAAAATACTGCAGAAAAGTGAAGTGTTATCTTCAGAACAAGGCTCTGCACTTCGAGCGATATGACCTCTAGTGAAGGTACAACTTGCAGGCAGTGGCAGGGGATGAAGTGTTATGATTGAAAGCCAAGCTTCTTCCAAGTTGCGGTGAGGACCTTGCTGAGCTTCAGCTCGTGCAAGTATACCAGAAAATACATCTGCATTTTTCATTCCGTTTTCATTTTATCTCAAGCACTGAGGCATCGCCAACTCAGAAAACCACAAAATACCTTACCTGAGAGCCCGTGACCTGTCAGCATGAACCTGCAGAGCATGTTGGCCATTTCAGCAGTTCTGGCTCTCTGCAGCGAAGCTGGAAGGACACCAGGTAAACTCATTAGAAACCAGTAGGTCCATTAGTGTTATAAAAGAAGCATGGTTTCTGTGCCTCGCATATCACAGCGCTGTTGGGTACTGATGATACACAAACTGTTTAAGTGTTTCTAGTAGGTGGATTTTATACCGTTCCTGCTGAGGACTTCCTTTGGTACTTGGTAATGGTCCCCAGATGTATAGCAACGTGTTTCAGTACCAGCAACTACAGTAGCTCAAGTTCATCTTTTATCTCCTGATTATCGATTTCCAAAACACATTTCAGAGTGTCAAAACTGTGGATGAAATCTGAGCCAAACCTGGGAATTAGTTTGAGTTAGTGCAGTTATAGCTCAGTCTTTAGACCAGTGGTTGCATGACCCAGGCCAGTAAGCAGGGATACCAGGCGCAGTGACCCCAGACAGCACAAATGATGCCAGTAAGTTAGCGAGAGGGCAGGAACCAAAAGGTCTGTACAAGTTTGCCTCCTGTAGAGAAAGCATTCACTGCAGAATTTAGAGCCCAATCTGAACTTGCCCTGCACATTTCTGAGTATCTGAACACAGGGTTTCTTGGGTCTGCTGCTGCTCAGTGTGCTGCTACCTTGCAAGTTTTGTTCTGCACACTACGGATTCATATCACGTCCCTGCAGATATTTGATATCTGTATGTGCGGAGCTGTTAGAGCAAAAGACTCGTGACAATGCCTTAGGACAGCAAGCAACAGTGAGAGCAGAGTTTCGGGAAGCCAGTACAAGAGCTGAGGATTGGCCAGCACAGGAGCCAAACCCAGCCTGTTTGTCATCCCTCGGAAACAACAAGGGGCTGCGAGACAGCTTCTGCGTTTCAGCTGAGGAGCCCCGAGCCTTTGATTCCTTTCAGACCAGGACCGTGGCACCTGACTTCATTGCAAGCGGAGGGAGTCAGCCTGCTCTTCCATGACTTCTTTAATCACCTTCCTGCTGAAGGTTGGCTGCTTTTGGCCGCGTTTGGATCCCTTGTATTTTCCTCTCTGCACCATCTGTTCGCGGGCTGGATTACAGTTGCCGCCAGTTAAAAAGCAGATTGTCTTGGCCCAAGGTCAGGATCGCAGCCCCGGCGCTCCGCCTGCCTCCCATGGATTGACACGCTGCACGGAGAGCTCACCACCCGGCTGCTGCTGCTTCCTCCCCGAAATTCCCACCTGCTGCCGTGGAGAGATGCTGAGGCCCTCCCTCCTACCCTCTCGTCCTTTGTCCTCCTGCGTGCCCTCCATTTGGCTCGGTGTAAAGGCCAGGGAAAGCGGGGGGGAGGTAAAAGTGCTGGCTGTCAGCCTTGATTTACCTGCAGTGACACGCCGCGCTCAGGCCTGTCAGCACACCGGCCTCTGCATTCATCGGAGCAGTGCTCCTCGCCAAATTGTTTTGGTGGCTTCTGAGTAGAGGCTTGGAGGTCGATGGTGAGGAGGTGCTGGATGTTAGGGCATCCCTCCTGCCATCCTATGTTTTGTCTCACTAGCCGTGCCCTTCATGAAAAAAAAGGGGGCCAGTGCTTTTGTTTGCCAGGGCCTGGTGGTGTTCAGAGGATCCTGGTGAATAGCAGGTGGATTCCCCAATTGATATTAGACTGAGGAGAGCAGCAGAGTAGCTGGGAGGCCTACCCTTGGCCTCAGGACAGCTTGCAGTTACTTGCTCAGTGACTCTGTGCCCAACCCGGGCCCCGGAGCTGGCTAGCTGTCCCACAGAAATAGTGTGAGACTCTCCAGAAAGGGACTGTTCATGCTAAGAGTGCTTCTTCCTTCTCTGGAGCCTGATGTTGCCCTCTCCTGACTCCCCAAGTACAGATTCACACCAACCATGGCCCTGTACTTGAGACTAAACAGGAGCCAGGTGCGTCAGTCTCCACCTTTCCTTTACTTCTGAACTGATTGTGTAGACTCTTTGCAATTGCTGCTTGATTTTCTCTTCTCTTGTTCCACCTTAGACCCTCTTTAATTTGCCCTCTGTGTTTTAAGGGCAGTACTGGGCCTCAATCAGCTTCTTTGTGGCAAATTGCAGGGCTCTCCTGGTGCTCCCTTGTCTGGTTTGACAAAGCACGTTCCCTTATTCCACTTTCTTCTTCCAGCTTTGAGTCACTCAAAGTGTTTCAACTGTCAGTGCCCCGTCCTCATGAACTCTGTGGATCTCAAAGGGCTCTCTCTGTCCTTGGTCTCTGCTTTCTAGATGATCCCATTGCCATACCCAGGTTCAACCACCCAAAGCTTCTTCCAGACCTACTGCACCCTCACCTGGCACCTGCTGTCTCCAAACCTCTCAGTCAACAAATGCTCACAGCTCAGGCTGAATATTGTTTAAAAAAAAAAAAAAAAAAAAAGTGCTTGCCTTTTCCTTTCAATTCTCTTCACTTCAGTCTTTTTATCACTCCTAATGAAGAAAATATCCTCCCAGTCACGTCCTCGTGCAATATGAAGGCTAGGTATTTTCTCCCTTGTATTCTCCCCAGCCTGTTTCTTCTTCTACCATATACAAAAAAATCCATCTCTTCTTCTCCTTCTCAGTGTTTAAACCACTTGTTCACGTCTTAATCCTCCTTAGTCTTGATTATTTTAACAACTTCTCCTTCCCTACTTCCTTGAAAGTCAGTCCCTTTTCTCTGGTTTGTATAAAGTGGGCAAGCTAAAACTAGCCCTTCTCCTCTACCGCTGTGAACTCGTTGCCTTTCTGTTGGCTCAGGCCAATCCCCTTTGGACTTGAGGCTCCTTGTCCTTGCCTGCATGACTCCACACAACCCTGCAGATGTTTCTAATCCAACTTTCATATTGCCTACGTTTTTATAACAAGTGCGCTGTCCCAGTCATCTCCCACCACTATTTTTCAGATACTTCCAGCAACGCAACCCCCCTTCTGAGGCTGTTTCTTCACTTCAACCCTCCAAAGTATTTATTTTTTCCTTCACTTTTTCAGTGTCAAACAACTAACCGTGCCTGTTTTATTTGCTCTGTGCCTTCTCTTGCCCATTTCCTTTGGCAACGGAGGCTGCTTGCTTTGCCCTCAGCTGGACCGTGCTCAGTGACCTACCCACCCACTCAGCTGCCCCATAATCCAGCCATCCCTGCCAAAGGTTTATCTCCTGCCACCTCAGTAATCCATCCTGCATACTGCAGCCCCCGCAAGAAGCTGGGGGTGCTGGGCTGGGCTGGGCTGGGGGGGACGTGCCCCAGATCTGGGGTCTGAGGAGCGCCACAGATCTGAGGAGGGGATGCAGAGCTGGCCCTGGGCTGCTCCCTCTTTTAGCAGCATGGGTTCAAGCCTGAGATGGCCCCTTGTCCCTCCCTGACCTGTGTGGATGAAGGAGGTGGCCATGAGTTTGTAGGGTTTGGCTCAGGCCAGGCCTGCTGCCCGCTCCCAGCCCGAGAGGCCTGGGGCAGCGCTGAGGGGCTGCAGCTGCTGGGATCGGGGCTATTAAAAGCCAATACTCTAATGAACCAGCAATGGCACCTAATCAATGTGTGAAAAATGGGTAATTCTCGCTAATGCCCTGTTAATGTTCTCATAATGATCTGTCAGGGAACTCTGGCTAATTATTGTCATGGCAATTTGGCACAGGTTCGCCTGGGATGATGTGGCCTGGGCGAGCAGGAGCACGTATTGCCACCCCTGTCCCTGCTGCCCTTCCCACTCCCTCTTGCTTCTCCCCGGTATCTCCCTTTCCTGGTCTCTCTTTTAATGAGGCAATTAGTCGATTGATTAGTTAATGTTTGTACAACACTTTCAACGTCTATAGTACTAATTTGCTGTTCTTTGTTATTGCTCCTTTGCTTCTGTCTTACTCCGTGCTTTTCTGATGTGGCTGCCCCTCTCCTTTCTTTCCCTTTCCCCTCTAACTCCTGCCTCTCCTGGAGGTCCAGGACAGCTCTGTTCCTGCTGTTTTTCCCACAGAAAAACTGTTCTGTGATCTCGTAGACATCATATTCATGGTGACATCATATTCAATACTTCATAATCCCTATTTCTCCAGCCTTCACGCTACCCTGAGGCACCTGCTTTCCCCTGCCCCGACTTTACTCTGCTTGATGCACGTAAATCTGAACTCAGTGCTGCGTTACCCTGAAATACTCGGTGTGTATCGTAGGGCTAGCGTGCTTGCCTGGCCTTGCCAGGGATCCTGGAGATCCATCAGGTGTGCTCTCGTTCTCAAAACTCTCTGCAGCTCCCGTGACTGCATGGTGCTGGAACATTACTCCTGGTTTACTGGCCGGTGTGTTGTTGACCTTGGGTTGGGTTTTTTTCTTCGCGTGACTTTGGGGGGAGCTTAGAAGGAGTAGGGTTTGCTCTGTGCGTCCCTTCTGCTTTTGAAAGTCATGTCGTTTCCCCGCTGTGCTAAATCGGGAATATTGGCGACTTACATTTAAGCTCCTGCTACGTAAGCTTCGAGCTAGCTGGAAGGGAAGTGAGTGGGAGGGCAAATGGAGAGCGACCTATTTACACATTAATGTATGATACGCCCTATTGTATTATATAAAGGCCGGGTTTTGCATGTGTTTACACAGCTCTTCAAAAGGGAAAACCCAGGCACTGGAAACCCTCAAGACGAGCATATGGCTATAGAATGGCTGTGTAGTTACAGAGGAGCTTTTTACTCATAGCTGACATTTACGTAGCACTTTTTAGTGTTATCCAGAAGGATCCCAAACCACTTAGCTTACTGCTGAAACGCTGCCAGCCCCGAGGTGGAACAAAGTCACCATTCTTGCGGCGGCATTCCCATGCTGTGAAAGTTTAGGACAGGATCTGGAGCTCCTTTCTGCGGTGGGGCGTGCAGGGCTTTGGCTCAGCCAGCTAAGGGGCTCGGCGCGTGCCAGCCTGGCCTGTGCTTCAGGGCTTCTTTGGGATTCCTCAGTGCTAGGCCCTTGTCTAATGAGGGAGTGGAGCAAGGCTCTGTGTCAGGTTGGGTCTCCATCCTAGCAGCATCCTTCTCCTTCCTTCTGACCAGCAGCATCGTTGGTTATCTCCGTTTGCTTCCACAACAGCAACTCTGCCATCCCCTAAAGACTCAGGGAAGATGTCGCTACTGCTCAACATTAGCAACTGTAATTTTTCCTCCCTTCTCTCTGACACAGCTTGGCTTTTGAGAACGCCTTGCTTCGTTCCTCAGCCTTCTTGTTTACTTGCTACATCACTTCTGCAAAGTGGGGATGCTTTTGTATTTGGGAAGCAAATGCAGAATGCAAATCTACCGAGAGCTGGATAAATCCTGCCCAAATGTACTGTGGTGGTGGTAGTCAGCATGCCTGTTTCTAAAAGTCACTCCTCCTGTAAGCGACCCAGAGCCGACCCACATTTACTTTGGTATCACTCAAAGTCAAGTCTGTGAATCGGGCCCAAGGACACATTTTGTCCCTTTTTTTTTTTTTTTTCCAGGAAAAAGCCACTGCAGAAGATGGAGATATTGCTTCTCTTTCACTGCTCTGAACCCCTCTGTGTTTTGTTCTAACCCTTTTAGAGGCTGTTAGCTTGCCGAGCTGTGTTCGCTCAGTGCTTCCAGAGCGAAGGAAAACAAGTACCAGTGTTCCTACCGTGTGAGTGGCTCGAATAACAATATAAGAAAGGAGAGCACAACAAACAGAAAAATACTGTGGTACAAGATCAGGCAGTTGAGATTTAGTACTGAAACGTATAAAGTAGAGGGCATATCTGTATGTCTCATCTGTTTACTGATCAGTCTCCATGCCGATCCTGCCTTCCCCATTTAGACACAGTGGCCGGCACTGGGAAGAGCGTAACTTTCTCCTCAGAAATGTGTTTCCAATTACAGGCCCTGCAGGCACTCATTCTGATGAGAGATTAGGAGATGACTTTCCCTCTGCTGCTCATCCCCTCCCGTGATTTACCTGCTCCTATCTGTTTGTATGGAAGTTGGATGCGTTGCTTGCCTGAAAAGGAGAGCTGGAGTAGGCTAAACCCTGCCTTTGAGAAAAGAGAGTAAGAGCAGGGATTATGGCAGAAATTTATAAACTCATGAATGTAATGGAGGAGGTTTCACTGAGTTTGCATAATGCAAGAACTGGTAACAGCTTCAGCTTGAACTGAAGAGGAGCTGTTTTTTCAAGCACAGGATGGTTAGGAAGTACAGCTTAGAGTGAGCACCCAGAACCAGGTCCAAAAGGCTTCAAAAATTGTTGGAAAACCAGCCCATGGACGGCCACCCTTTCTTACCCATTTGCTGCTGGTGCCCAACAGGGACAAATGCTTGGCTCTGTGCTGGGGTCCAGGGAGCAGGTCTCATCCTCTGCTGCCATTGTCACTCCTGGATTTCCCTAAGACAGTCAAATGGATGCCTTCTGTTGAGAAGGCAAGGTTCTGGGCTAAAACCTTGGTATTTAGGATGCTCCTTAGCCTTGTCCCATTCATTCCCCTTTTTTTTCGGTGTTAATTTCTGGCCTATAAAATGAGAAATACGGAATCAATTAATATCACAAATTTTTCTACAAATTGTACAGCTGATTCATGCCCTTTAATGCAATGATTTGTCACCCTTATTAGACATCAGAGAATGTGCACCGGGGACCTTTTGCAGCACGCACGTACACCGAGCGCCAAGTTTCGCTGGTTCTGTCGCTCAGTGTTTTTCAAGTGCTATGTCACTTGCTCCTTCTTTAAAAAGTTTCCATTTTTTAAGATCCTTCCCAGCCCAAATTCTTTTCTCAACTCTAATCATTTACGTTGCCCCTGCCTGCTTCTCTCGCTCTCATTTTTTAGAAAAGCACCAGAGCAGTCCAGCCGCAGTATTCCGGCTGAAGGCCCGCCTTGGCATACGCAGTGGCGTTAATACTTTTCTCAGTGGGTGAGATTCACCCACCCCTGAGAGAAATGACTCACACAAGGTCTAGGCACCACTTAAATCCAACGTAAGCTGTATTTTGTTGGCTTAGATGAGATTTTGCTGGAGCTCTGGCCTCGCACTGAGCCTCTGCACAGGAGTGATTTTTCGCCACGTATTATTTTTGCGCCTTAACGTTCCATTTACTTTTTTGGCCTACTATTGAGGTGCGTCAGAGAAAAGTCTTCATTGATCTGCCTGCAGTAACCACAGATTTTTTCTCGTCAGGTCATACTTAATTTTACAACCTGGGGAAATATCTGAGGCGTATAGATCATTTTTCCCAATACGCATTGCCTGTGTCAGGACTGAAGCTCTTCCTGGGGTCTGTTGGGCTTCTGTGTATCAGTTTGGCTGCGTGAGGATCCTCTGGTCCTCAGAGTCCAGGTTTGATCGTGTCGTATTAGCGGTAGATGTTGGTCTCTCGCAATTTCATTCTCCCTCGTTATGCATTAGCTGATGTATTGCATACGCAGCTCATAGCAAAATTCTCAGCAGCACCCTGCTGCTAAGTTTTCACCATATTAAGCGAAGATCCATTATTCTTTCTTTGCTGCCTTTTGTCTTGTAGAGACTTGCTCTCCATGAGAGAACTTTATGGCTCCAACCCAGTACTCCTTTAGTTTTTTGTAACTTTTTTTTTTTTTAAATGAAATACTCTGTCAAAGACTTTTTGAAAGGCAATTCATAAGAATATCCATGTGTGCCCATCTTTTGCTGGGGGATATAAATCAGCAGTGAAAAACACGAGGAAAGCAATGAAAAGAAAGTGCCTGTATACAGAGATGTTAAAGGTGGGGCTCCGTTGGAGCGTAAATACCTCCATCAATCCCTATGGCAAAGACTGCAAAACCAAAGCAGAGCAACCTGGGCAGCTCCTCTGTGACGACCCTAGCTGAACCTCACATACCTCAGCAACCCAGCTGGCCCACTGACTTTTTCTCTTCCTGAAAGAGGACCAAAGTAATGAGCACTCAGCACAGCTCGGCAGCAGTAAAGGGCAAAGAGAATATTATCAGTTATTATTTTGCAGTGATGCTGGGCCTCAAGGCTTGCTGTCACAGTGATGTGCTAGCACATGGCAGATTTCAAGCAGCATGCTATTTGCAGTCACACTTAGCAAAACTATGAGGATAGGGGCAAGTTGGCCTTCCCGTGCTCCTTCAAGACACATTTTCTTCTTCTTTAGTGTTGCATGATTAAACAGGCCTCCCTTCAGGTGAAGGTGAAATCTCAGGGCAGCTGACACTGGAACGCCCGCTGAAGAGCTGGCGGGGTGGTTTTGTTTTCATTCTATTTATTATTGTCCTTCAGGGCTTCAGAAGAACAAAATGTATTTTCCAAAGTCATGCATGAGCCTGAGTAGCAACCCTGAGAAGGACGTGGCCAGATACTGTACATCAGTTAAGGCAGATGGAGACAAGCACATCCTGGGGACGTGGAATAAGGTGGCCCTCTGGTTTGCATTTCTCTCGTGCCTTATTCCACCCTCATCGTGTCTGTGCAGGTCATGCACTGTAGATGTGCTGAGAGACAGGATGAACATCTTGCTGGAAAAGAGACTTCCAGAATGGACTGAAAAGTGGTCTCCCTTTTCATTTTCCCTGCTTCCTTCCTCTTTCTTCCTCCTCCTCCGCCTCGTCTTCCTCAATCCCACACTCAGATGGCTCCATGCACGCAGACACACGTGCGTGCACGCACTCCTCCCCTTGCAGCAGCTGTCCCTTCAAATCAAGTGTTGATCTCTGCGGGGACAGCTCTTGGCACAGCAGAGGAAAACAGATCCTGTCTGTAAGAATACCTTAAGAAAAAACGCCACGCATGAAGACAAGCCTCTGAGTAACAGAGTGAGTGAAACTGAGAGAAAGCTGTCTTGTTACATATAATTGAATCCCTCAGCACCCTTAAGTGACACCTTTCTTGCTTACACATACAGGAAATACGCTGCACAAATGCTATTAAGCTGGAGCTAAACTAATTTAGCTAGTGGAGTGGGTGGACAAGATCCTTCATCCTTTAAGAAATTGTGTACCACTGATTGCCTGATAAATGGACACTGATACCCCTCTTCTTAAAGAGCATGCACGGTGTGACAGAATGCCCGGGCTCACAGCTGGAGCAGGCAGGGGCAGCTGTTTCTTGCAGACAATTATTTTACACCGGAGAAGAGAATACGCATCTCAGCACAGAAGGAGAGAGCTCCTTGGCAGCAGCGTGCAGTTATGCAGCTGGAATCCATCAGGTACCAGCAGTCCCGAGGCATTGACTCCTGCAAAATTCTTGCAGGACCCGTAGTGATAAGAAGTAGCCAGGCCCTCGTGCTTACGCTGTGGCCATAAAACTGACTGCTTTGTTTCTGTACCTGCCCAACAGCACATTGATCTTGTTAGATCTAGTCCTTGTATAAATCCATCAGGTCTCCATATGCAGCAACAGACGAAACCTGGAATTCATCATAAACTCTTGTAAAGGGAGGCAGATGGTCAGGGGCTGGTGAGCAGTGCCATTACGGCCGCCCAGAGTTGTAAGGATGAGTTAATGGGCTATTGCCACAAAGGCTGGCGGCCGAATCCTGTTGTAACATCTCACGAAGAGCAGGTGAATAAATTCAATTCTCGCCGTGTCTCTGGCGAGCAGGCTGCTGAGTACTGCTCATTCGCATGAAGAAAATTAATGATATTCCTGTGCTTTGTGGTAACCTGCCTTAGGGGCCCAGCTCAAATGAGTTGATGGGGAAATGGCCCCGGTGTTGAGAGCTGGAAGCGAGGTGATGCTTCTCTCCATCATTACAAATTCATTATGGCATTGTTTGATTCTTTTGGAGGCTTTTAAGATCTTTACCTTTAGTTACTCATGAGAAACTGGCAAGTCTGCAGATAGAGAGTGGCCTCTTCTGATGCCAATAAGCCTCTGGTTACCCCTGACCATGGATGCTGGGCGTCTTCCTTGTGGAATATCAGCCATGCATCAGTGAAGCTTTGTGGCACTGTGGCCACAAAGACCTTGCATCTCCAAGGTAAGAAGCTTGGGATGGAATTACCCAGCTCCCTTCCCACAGCTGTGCTCTGCTGAGGAGAGGAATCAGCACAGCAGCTTCTTAAAATCCGCTCTTAGGCAGCAGGGTGGTTCTCATCTTGAAGGAAACTTGGGACAGATGAGCCTGTACTGCCAGGAGGTGGGCATGTTACGTGGTGGGGAATCTCCCGAGGGCCCTGCCTGATCTGTGCTTTCCAAGGAAGCTGATGTGAAGCCAGTGGTCTCGTGCGCTGCTCGTAGTGGATCTCTTTCCTGGTAGTTGTTAGTCAGTGAGCTATCTTAAGCAGATGTGTGGCCTTCATTGCCCTACTATATGAGTACCTCTCAATCTTTTTAATGCATTGTCAGAGCACCTCAGGCGTGCAAGGAAGTAAAATTACTCTATTTCACAGATGGGGAACAGGGAAATTGATGGTTAAACCCTTAGAAGGATACAGATACCAAAGTCCTGCCCAGCTGCCACTCTTGGCTCTTAAACCCAAATGCATTTCTTCACTGATGCTTATTTCTATATATAGAAATATTCATACTTTCCTGTTGTTTACTGGCATTTCTAAGCAGGTGCTTCTAGTTGTGCTTCTGTCCAAGCCAAGAAGAGCCTCAGTCCTATTAGGACTGAGCAGCTAAGCAGCTTGACGTTAGAGCAGAGGCCTCTTGGCAGAGGTGGGAAATACCCTTCTCCACAGGCATGGCCTTTCCTTCTCTGGCCCAGTGCATTTTTATTAGTGCACAGCAGCTTCAACAGGAAGAAACTAGTATCTTCCCAACACCAGTGGAGATTATGGCCATTCCTTTGGGAAGTGGAAGAGCATGAAATGAACCTCCTCAGACAGAAGACAAAATTAGACCTATGTGATTTTTTTTTTCCTAAGGTTTCAGCCACAGCAACAGGTAGGATTTAGCAGGCTGGCAGGGGCTGCACCCTGCTTCCACCCCGTTTCCTTCATTAACATCTCTGCAGGATCCATCCCCAGTCATATAATGCAGGAGCTGCTGCAGAGCTCTAGTGGAGAAGGGTGTCCAGAGACTCTGCTCAAGCAGGTAAGACAGCAAGTTGCAAGAAAGTACTCACAGTCTCTGAGGTTTTGGCAAAAGTGGTGAAGCATTTAGTAATTTTGGTAGTTTTTAATTGAAGCAGATCATTGTGATGTCACGGGGACACCATAGCATAGCTCCTACACTAGCTGATTTTTGTTCGCTCTTCTGTCTCTTTTGTCTCTTTGGCTCCGTCAGCATCAGAGAACTCAAAAAGGCATAGAGAAGAAGGGCAGAAAATACGATGTGAGAGGCTGTGAGTCCTGAGCTAACAGGGCTGGCTAAAAATGGAAGCAAGGTCTTTATAGCCTGTGACGAAGATGATGAAGAAGAAGGAGAAGTTGTTAAGAGGGGATTTAATTGAGTGTAAAATCCTAAACGGTATAGATAATGCCAAGGCACGTTACTGTTCACAGACCGGCTCAGGGAGAGGACAGGGAGCTGCAAAGGAAATGAGTTCAGCTCAGTTTATCTAACAGGGCTTATTCACACAAAACCTACGGGTGCCTGGGACAGAGAGCAGCAGGAGGAAGGAGCTGTGGTGCAGCACAGGTTAAAGAGCATCCTAAGGGGGACAGGGGACGGGCGATGGATGGTCTAGCATCAAGCAGAGGACTGTATGAGCTAGGAGCTTCTTGGCCTAGACCATGGAGGTAAAGGTGTAGCACAAGCAGGATGATCCGTGTTGTCTCAAGCTGTGTAAAGCTGCAGAGGTAATGTTAAGACCTTGCCAAGACTAGTTAAAGTGCAGCATGACCCAGACTGTGAATTTTACTTCTCTAAGTGGTGTTTTCAGAGTACAAAATCTGATTTTCTCAGGCGCCCTTAAGAGCAGTGGCAAATACCCTCAGAGGCACAGAGAAAGGACTTGCCCAGCCCATTGCCCCATAATGAATTTGCAGGAGAATGACATTTGCTGCGTGAAATAGAACAAACGGTTCCTCCTTACCTCTTAAAATGTGTGCCGCATCCCGTGCCAGAAACCCATCCTGGGATTGCTCTGCCCGTCCTTCCAAATGCTTTGCCAGGAACAGGGGAAGAAGCAATCAAGAAATGTAAAGCATCTGTGGCCAGTAACCCTTTCTGGTGCTGTGTTTACCACAGCTCTGAAAGATACCCGAAAGCAGTGTGGAAAGAAGCAGAATTGCTAACCCTCCCTTGCAGGGGAGTCTGATAGAAGGCCACTGACCTGATTTCAGCTCTGCTCTTCAAACCCCCTTGCAGTAAGGGCTTGGCTGCCAGGAGCAGGGGGTCCACAAGACATAAGGGACCATTTCGCTCCAAATTCGCACTTGAAAATTGGGCATCTCTGACTTTGGAAGTACTCTCTTCTCTGAACACGTCTTCCTTGGTATTTTGACCCCAAAGTAGAGAGACTACAAACTGTGGCCTTAGAAAAAAATGAAACTTAAGACAAATTGAGGTTTGCTTCATGGTGCCATCCTGGCTATGGTTTGGCAGATGTGGAGATTTGGGGCAGGGCCTTGGAGTGCTGTAGTTGACATAGGAAAGGAAAAAGAAGGAAAAGAATGAGGATGAGAGTAGTGTGCACTGTCAGTATTGCAGTGGGTCTTGTTTGATGTTTTAATTAAAGCCTGAGAAATATGAGAAATGTCTTCTCAATCTCCTTTAAATTTCTGTTGTTTGTAGAAAAAAAACTTTGAAAAATCACCAAAAATAACCTCAAGGCTCAGAAACCTCTCCCTCTACATTTCTTTCTCCTCCTTTTTCCCACCTTTCCCCCCTGTGTTTTTGGTAGTCCAAGCTGGCGGTATTGCTGATAACGTTTCTTTATCATGGTCTCTGCTCTGAAGGTTACACTGAAATATCCTTACAGCCAGGATAATGCTTCAGAGGGAAGATTTGCAATATTAGCAGTGAGAATGAGGAGGGGAGAGGGCTATAGGGGGGATCTGAGGAAAGAGGGAACATAATGAGCGAGATCTGAGAAATTAGTACAGTGCCACCTCTTTGCCGTGATGGGAACAGTTTTTTTTTCACAGAGGGAGAACGCGGTTGGTTTGCAATGTCACTGAAAAATGATTTCCAAAGATGTGAGGCTTTGTGCAAGGATTTGCCAGGTTTTCCATTTAGAAGAGAATAATAATAAGAATAAAGTATTTAGCTAATGAAAAATGTAGATATACAAACAAAACAATCCTCAACTGCTGTTCAGCTGTTGCGTATCTCCTGGGAATTAGCTGCTGCTTTCAGTCTGATTTTACCTGCTATTGCTCTAAGCTAAACTTTCCATTTATATGAGAAAAACTGGAGTCGGGGGGATTACAAGCACCTCTGCTTTTGATTTTTAATAAAAAGCGAACATTTACTTCTCAACAGTAGCAGCAAGAAAGGGAATTAAATCTGAGGAGAGCAGGCTGACCTCTGGGAGCACAGGCGCGTTCACGCACGCACAATCTCCCCGTCCCTCTTTTTGTTGCCTGCTCCTTTTGCTGGCACCCAAATTGGGCTGTGTGCATGCCAAGGTGCATATACGTGCCTTGCACACGTGGTTCCTCACGGGTGACCCCGTAGGAAGATGCACGTGTGACCGCTTCGTTGTTTTTCTCCTCCAGCTGTCTACGTGTGCACGCCTCCATCCCCTTCTCTTACAGCAAGCATCCTCTTGCATACGGTCTGCGGAGTCGTACTCGGCTATTCAGAAGCAGGAGCAGGGTCTGCGAGAGTGGTTTTTAAAACAGTAAAGGCAGGAGTATATTTGAGGTCTGTCTTTTTGCTCCCTGCTTTGATAGCGTGCGTTTACAAGCTTTCATTCGAAACCGGAACAGCTAGAAACTGGGTATTTGTATTTGAAAGAAAAGCCAAAAAGCTGATGGTTGGCCATCCAGCTTTAGAAGCTGGGACTTTGGGGAAAACAGCGTACCCGTGTAGTCACAGAACACTGATGAAATCACAAATGTAGGCACTGTCAGTAGAAACTGAGTTTACAGGAGGATGGCCAGGGAATCCCCACACCGGTGCTCTTCCCGTTGTGTTTTTTAACCCCGCTCAGGGCAGTGCTTCCTGACCCAGCAGCAGGAAGGGAAAAAAAGCTTTTCCCTGCACAGTGGATATTTATGCTCCTGTGGCAGCTATCGCCGTGCCAGTACAGTCCTGGTAAGTAAGGCAGTAGAGGAGGATTTTCCAACAAAGAATAACACAGGCGGGGCCGAAGAAGCAGATGTACGTTATTTGTATTGGCAGAAGCTGAAAAACAACCCAGCCCCCTCCCCACCGAAAAGCACACTTATAATTAAAACCCAACAGATTTATTGCCTTGACTCATTCTGGTATTTATCAAAGTATAGCCGTGTGGCACCCAAGTGTATGGCGTGATTTACAGGGGCGGTGCGGGAAGGCACGGCAGCGATTCCCTCCCAGGAGAACAGAGGGGGCTTTGTTGCTGCTGCGATAGGACCAGACGTGGTGGGAGAACCTGGGAAGTGGGGTGCTTTGTCAGAGCCAACCTCTTGCCTCCTCCGTGTGTGCGTGCACGGATCTAATCACATCACATCAGAGGCTCTAATCGGCCTGACAGGATGTGTGGGGAAGCGTCCAAAGAGCAGGAGCTGCTTTCTTCACCACCATCATCACCATCACCATCCTCATCATCGTTTAACTGCTTTTTCTGTATCCTATTGGCGAAGCAAAATGCACCAGAAAATGGAGAGCGGGGATAATGAACACAGGAACGTGTAATAGATGGCGGCAAACTAGGAAACAATTTTCTGAACTTTATAACTCTTGCGTTCGTTTAAACAAATTAATTTATGTTTGCCTGCACCGTTCAGTAGTACATAATTTTTGCATTTGGGAACAACAGGGGACACCCTCTGTAGGCAATATAAGAGCAGTAAATTGTCGACCTGGCAAGCGGACTGTGTGAGCCTCGTCGGGAATGCAGCGCTTGCCTCAAATTGTAAAGACGCACAGCGAGTTCAAATCCCACCGGGGGTCCCGTTTTTATTAGAAATGCTTCATATCTTTTATTCTTGGTGTCAAATGGATCACTACACTTTCAGCACTTAATTATCTCTATCATCCCGAAATACCCTGCCTCTAATGAAAATATTTAAACAGCTCTTCCAGGAGCACAACACGGGCTGCCTTTCCATGCCGAGGGCGCGAGCTCAGCTGCTGCTAGACCCAGGTTGGGCTGATGTAGCTTCACCCAAGTCAGCAAAGTAAGGGCAGCTGGGGTAACCAAACGTGAAGCCAGGCCTTTGTGTTGTCTTTTGTTCGCGTATTTATGATTTTCGGTGGATTTTCTGCTGCGATGGAGCAGCAAGGAAGGCCTCCGATGCCTAATCTGAGGCTTGCAGGTTTTTCTAGACTGGTGAATACGAGCGAAGCTCGTGACTAAATTGCATTCTTGCTTCTGTTACGGAGAGAAGAAATTCTGCTGATGGTGCTAATGTTTCACTGATGTTTCTAGCCACTTGCTTCCACCCATGCAGAGTTTTCACGCTTTCCAGTTTTGCATATCAAAAGCAGACTACGTTGGGTCTATGATAGTGGGTGGGTGGGATTGTCAAAAGCACCCAAGTGGCGGAGGAGTCCTGGTCCACAGATGTGTGACTGAAGCCTGGGTATCTGTACCTGACCTAATTTCAACTTTAGAGATGAGGTGTCAGCACGGAAGACGTTGGCATGGGTGGTGAACCAGGCTGTGAAAGTGTCCCGAATGGCTAATTGTTGGAGAAGTCTGCCACCATGCCTTAGTTTAATACCTTTGTAGCCACGTCAGATAATTTGCAGTCCCGTCTCCCATCACGGTGTGGACGCGCTGCCTCTGGGAATCCTCAAATTCTGCCAGGGAAGCAGGAAAAAGCAGAGAGCAAACGTAGCCAGGTATTTGATAACTATGGTCGTGGGGTATATTTGTATAGGTGAGAGGGGTTATTTATTTCTTGTGGCTGCGAGCTTTGATATTGCTAACGCTCAGTCAGAGTTTATGCTTCACTTTCCACACGGAGGCTTCCCCTCTCTCTTAAGAGCAGCACGCATGGTAAAATAAATAATTTCTGATAGCGTGGAGTACAATAACTGCTGCCTCCATTCATTATTGGGCACGAGGAGACCATAGGTTCTGCCACCTTGCCTTCAGAGTATTATTATTTCCTCTCACAAATTACAAAGAAAAAGGGCATTTCCAGAGCAATTTTTGAATGATTTCAGTCTCGCTGATGTATTACTAATGCTGTTTTGTTCTTGTTTCTAAAAGGTGTAGCTTTCACATCGCTCAACAGCATGTATTTGCAAGGATTGCGTTCTGTGTGTTATATTATTATATCCTGATTCTCAGATTGTACCAACATTTTCATCTAATCACAACACCGGAGCGTTATTGGTACAGCTTTGCTTCAATGTGGGGATCCGATTCATTCAGCATTTTTGAAAACCCTCTAATGAATCCGAGCAGAGTTTCAGCCTAGTGACAGATAGCTGTGCTCAGTCAGCTTCTGCCTAGTTTTGCATTTTTTGTTGCAAACGTCACACACAGCAATAACAAAGTTCTGCTAATCCTTGATACTAGCCAGAACTGGTCAAAATGAAGATAAAACTGATGGCAAAGTGTCCATGTTAACATAGAGCTATCTCTTCTGGAGTTTTGGAAACTTTTGGTGTTTTCCAGAGCGATTTGTGAGAAATTATTTGGCAACTTTGGGATTTTTTTCACACTTGCAGAACAGTTGGATTTTCTTGTCTGTCTGACGTGAATTGGCAGCAAGGGTTGCGTCTACAGCTACCACTGAAAAAATGCCAATTAAGTGATGTACTACTTGTTGAATAATTAAAGCACCAACCAGCATACTCATTAAGTGTTCTCAGCAGCTGGCCCGAGCGGTTGCATTGGGTGGTTGGGCACTTTTTGTGCTTGTTGACGAGGTTTTTTTCAGACAGGCTGGGGCTGCCTAAATGCTGATGCTACCAGCGATAATGAAGTCAGGTGCCAGCAATGAAATCCCTGTGGTCTATGTATGATACATCCTGCTTTCTTTGCGTATGGGGGACTGGCTGCTAAACTCCTGCGGCTCCCCAGATGCCAGTAATTTCCCTCCTGCATTGTCCTTGCTTTGTTCCTCTTCATCAGTTTGCCTCGTCCTGCTTCTCTCTCTTCCCCCTCCCCAGCCTGCCCCACCGCTGCCCGTAGCCCAAAGTTTCTGCTGTGTCTTCATTTCCTCCTTGTAGATCAATTCAGCCTGTCCTGGCCAATTTGCGCTGCTGACTGGCCTCGGCAGCCTACGTCCTTGTCACTGCCTTGCTGAATTAGAAATTAAACCATGTTGGATGAGAGCCGCGGAGAGGGAGAGGCTTTCCACAGGTTATTGACGGGGGCTGTCGACAGTTTCCCATCCCACTACCTCACAGCCCAAACAACAACAGCACAAGAATCTGGGTCGCTTCAGCCAAAACCCTGGCTGCTCTTGTCCAGCTGTGACATCAGGAGTGTTTTATTTTTTATTTTTTTTAACCTCTCTGTAGGGTGGCAGAGTGCAGAGCATGCACTCATATGGATGCACACGTGGACACCAGTGTGCCTGCATGATGTGGGTATGCACTTGTGAGCCTGTTTGAACACAGGACTGCTCTGATCCCCCACGTTTCAGCTATCGTGGTCCAAGTTAGCTGAGAAATAGTCTTCAGATTTGCTCCCGTTGCAAACTATTCCTGATGTCTCTCCCTAAGTGCTTACTGCAAATACAGCTCACCGTGTGCTCGGTGCTCATTGCGGTGCTGATACTCATTTCGTGCATGTGCTCGCTAAAGCAGCAAACTTAAAATGGTGCAGTTCAATGTCCCCCGGTGCCCTTGCTTCCAAAAATGAAAGAAAAAGGGGAAAAGACCAAGTTGAGAAGATAAGGATGTTTTACATGGTTTGCAGTTTGACCTTAAGATGTTGTTGCCCGTGCATCAGAGGAGAGAGCAGGTGCTTCTGGATGGACCAAGGATTTTCTCTTCCCTTATCAGAGGGTTGGAAGAAATGCTCTTTCCCTCCGGTCTTCTGGCTGATAAAGGGAAGATCGGTGTCATCAAACGAGGAGATAGGCTAATCCTCGAGGAGGAGGCTGTAGATTAGAGAGGTCGGGCAGGAGCAAGGAGGGTGCTGCATGCCCCAGTTGTTCCAACTGGGAGCTGTGCTGGCTCCGTCAGGAGTGTCAGGAGAAGGAAGCAGCGAATGCTTATTCCAGTCAAGAAAACGAGCAGCCCAGGGGAGAGATTGAGCGTGCAGAAAACCTGGCGCTCTTGCACAGTCACTTTTCAGACCAGAGTTGCATTTTGAGGATGCAGAGCTCTGCCTGGCGTGGGAGGAACTAAGCTTTCTGCTGCTGCCTCAGCACTCGTGCCATCCGCTGTGCCGAGCAGGGGTTTTTCTTTTATTTTTTATTTATTTTTTATTTTTTTTGGAGTGCTCCATGAGGTGCTAGCGCCTCTTTAATTACACCGGGAGCTCCATGAGCTATTTTGATGTGTTGTCTCTCTGGCGTTGGCACATGCTCTGGCCTGATGACACATGGTCTCCATTCCCGGTCTCTGCATCACTCCTGTCACCGCTGAATTTCAGATGTCGCCCTTGGATTTGACACGTGGGGGACTGGCCAGACTTTAAAAATCCTCTCCTGCCTTCAGATACCGGTGCAGGTAATAAAAGGGATTTATCAGCCTGCACTTCTCTGTGCCTGTGGGGATGAGCAAGGTGTAAATTCATAGCGGCTTCTCAGGAGACCTGCTTGCCTCTCTTCCTCTCCAAATACTCTATAGTATGACTCTATTTTTATTTTTTTAAATGTATCTCGAGTCCTTACAAAGCTAAACACTTCACAACAGTGGGTAAATGAGTAGATGAGAGCCTGCAGTCACCGGGGCCAAGAGCAGAGCAGCAGGGAGAGGGGACAGAGCGGGTCCCAGAGGAGAAGGAGGAGGAGGAGGAGGACGGCGAGATGGGAGCTGCGAGGGAAAGCAGCATCGATGGCTGAGCTGGCAGCAGGGCTGCTGTGCACAGCAGGGGCGGAGGAGGAGCCGGCTGCTGAACCGAGACGTGCACAGAGGGAGGAAGAAGAGCTGGGGGTGGGAGAAGGGCAAGAGGAGACAGCAGGGAAGTCAGCCGGGGGAACCGCAGGCACGATTTCGGAAGAGGGAGCTGGGTGGCTTTGGGAGCACACCTTGTTCGAGTAGGGGTCAAGCATCATTGTATAATTTCTGATATGGGAAGATGTAAGTAGAAACGTACAGGCATACATGAGGGATCCTGGAGGGCCAAGTTTCAGGGGAAGAAGATATTTCCTCTCCGCATCTGTGCAATGCAAAAGCTTTGGGTTAGCTGCCTGCAGAGGCAGCGCTTGGCCTGATGCATTTCCAGTGCTTTTTGGCAGGGCCTGCTCCTGAGCTGTTCCTGCTGGGGCCACTCACAGCGGGGCTTGCCAGCAGCACTGCCCAGCCCTCAGGTGCGTGGCTGACACAGGGGGATTTGGGATTTCTCAGGCCAGGACACACGCAGGTGCGCAGGCCAGCCGCTAGCCGCTTGTTTTCTTTTACCTCTCCTTGCTAAATTGGTGTGATCAAAACATACCCAGGACTTGGGAAGCTAAATAATGGTCTTGCGCTCCCCGTGTGGAGCTCGGTAATATTTACTGAGCCCGACGGCTTCATTCTCCTTGGCGCTGACTGCATTAATGGCTGGCTGCAGGGAGGGAGGGCAGGGATGAAGGATAGCTGAGAGGGGTCTGGGCGACACGACTAACGGATGGCCTTATTAGAGACACTTTCCTGGGGCCTAAGTGGAGCTTTTTTGTCTGAGTCGGCAAGAAGTGGGTCATTTTGCTGGGCTGTCAGGCCCCAGCTCTCGCCGGAGAGAGGATGCTGTGAGTGCAGCAGCCTGCTGGCTTCTGGCTGCAACGCCTGGCTAGGGGGGCAGGCTGGGAGGGGAGCAGGAATCCGAACTGGAAACAGCCCCCAGGGACCCCTTCCTGGAGAAAAAGCAAGCCCCAGACACTGCCAAATTTCACCCAGCCAGCGAGCAAAACGTGGAGGCGAGGAGGGAAGTAATACAGCGGATCCCCCTGCAAAGCACTCCCCTCCGCCCGGCTTTTATTGCTGCCTCTCTGCATTCCTCTGGAGGGGCAGCGATGCCCGAGGAGGACTGGCTCGAGCTGCCATCCATCGCATCTGTCAGCAGTTTTGGAGAGCCTAGTGGCAGCTAGGTCTCATCGTTGCCTCGTGTCGTGCCTGATCCCAGCCTAATGCAGCCGTCCCGTGGGGCTCTCTGTGTTAAGCTCTCCCTGCTCGCAGCTGTAGCTCTGCAGATGCTCAGTTCTCTCCGTTGCGCTGGCCCAAACTGGGGGATATTGCCCATTTACTCCCTGCTCCCATCCTTCCCATCATATCTGCCGTGATGGATTACCTGAAAAAAGCAGTATCAGAAGTAAACGTGCCAGCATACGCCGTGAGAGACTGCTCCGAGGGTATTTGCAGCCCAGCAGGAAACCCAATCTCCTAAGAATTTATAGTTCAAGATTGCTGGAGTTGAAGTTTGAGATAGTCTGCAGCAAGATTTACATTTTTTTTCAGCACTTCCCCAAATGCAGGTGTGATCCCTGTGGTGTTCACCAGTCCCAGGAACACAGATCAGCTCCCGGAGGGCAATGCTGGGTTTCTCCAGCTGGTCAAAACAGAGCAAATACTACATCAGCCCTGTCCTAAAGGGGCCAAGAAATGGGAGGAATGGGTGGGCACTGTTTTATTTTGGTTAATTTTCAGAGAAGGATCACTGCTGCATTGCACTGGCTCCCCATTTTCTGAAGTGACATCTGTGTTACGTGCATCAGGCTCAGCGCCCCGGGGACGGGCTGTCACGAGATGCTTCTGAGGGAAAACACGGGTCCAGGTGAAATGCTATCCTGGCAGACAGCACTACAGAGGAAATGTTACCGACAGAAGGGCTACAGGCTTGTTCTGCTTTCCTAGCGTGGTGGAGGTGAGGTGAGAGGCCCAGTACCTGACCTTCCCCGTGCTCCACCCTCAATTGCGTTGTTTTTTGAGGTCATCTTCTGCGTGGGCACTAATCCTCCGAGTAAACTCTGCAGCTTACGTTCCCATGAGGCAGGAGGGAATGCAGAAGGCAGCCAGTTTGGAGTGGATTTATTTCTCCTGTCCCCTTTTTGTACCCCCAGCACCCCACCGCGTTCAGAGCACAGGGGGTTTGGGCAGGGCGAGAGGCAGAGCCTGAGCAGAGGTTGCAGCAGATCCAGCAGCACTGCTTGGTCCTCGGTCACATCTTCTGAGCTCTTCTGCACATAGCAGCTCCTGATTTGCTGTTTTGGGTTAGACAGGTGTAATACCTGGGTCTCTGGCATCGCCAAATGATTCAGAAAGGCGCAGGAGAGCCCGTAATGTACCGTGGCTGAATTACCTGTTTGCAGCAGGCATTTGCTTTCTGATTGAATGAGGTTAATGAACATCTGCCTGCCAGCACGAGGGGATGTGGCCCTTTAGCAACCATAGGCAATGACTCTCTTGTTGCTGTAAAAGCTTTGCTCAACCTTTTTCCTATTTTTACCTCCTCTTTTTTTAATACGCGGCAGTAAGTTCCGAAAGTTGATTTTACATAATGGGGACAAAAGCGTGGTTTTCGGACAAAAAGCATTTACAAACACGTCTGTCCATAGCTCTGCAGCGTGTCCGTAAGGAGGTCCCCAGGTGCTGATGATGGGATCTGGCCTGCTGTAGCTTTTGACGCTGGCGAGGTCCCTCTCCCTGGCATTAGGGCCTCAATTAGCCTCTTCTATTTCTAATGCTCCGCATTTGCGTGGTGAGAGCTGGGATTAAGGACAGGCAGTCTTAACACAGCCCCTATTAATAAATAAGGAAGATTAGGAGCTTTGTCAGTAAGATAGTGCTTCCTCTTTTTGTTTAATTATTCAAAAACACCTCGCGTTTAACCCTCCACCCTCTAAATGAAGTAAATAAAAAGGAGTGAGATTATCAAAGATAACATTTAAATTAACTTTTCCGTATTGAGGGTCAGCTAAGAAAAATCAGTCTCCTGTAATTGAACGATGCTGCTGCTGGCTTCTGCAGGGTATTGGAAAAAGTCTTCTGCTCCTTTTTTTTTTTTTTTTACATAAATACATTTCTGTGTCAGTTTGGGAATATTTCTGTACGTGTTTGGGGACTGCTGTTACCTACTTACAAAGCGCAAGTAGCAGCAGGGCAAATTTCTTCCCTACCAGCAGGCCACGGTTCATCTCCAGAGGGACCGCATTTGGGATTAAACAAGGAGTGAAATTTTTATGGCCCACTTTTCCTCGCTGGTACTGCTGGAAAAGAAGGATGTCTAATGGACTTTTTGAGGTCATCTTCGGGCTGAGGTTTTCATTGCACCGGGGATTGTACTGAGACCTTCTAACTCGTTTCACAGCCGGGCCTCTCAGAGGCATTAGTACCCAGCAAGTAGCCGGCTACCGAGGAGGCATTCAGGCTGCGGTGACCTGGAGGGAAAAAGTACTTCATCCCATTCCTGTGCAGCTAAATTCCCCCGGGATGTGTATCTCAAAGTGTAACTACAACAGCTTCCAGATGTTTCATATCTGCTCATGCTCTATAAAGAATGATGACTAAATTGCAGTTTAGTGACCTTAGAGATATAAAAAGGGGGGAGGGGGAGAGGTGGCTGGCTGGCAGAGAGCTTTACAGTAATGGGATCTTTGCCAGTATCATTCATGCTTGAGTCAAGGACTTTTCATTTCCCAAAAAGAAGCGGGGATTGCAGCAGCTTCTGCAGCCTGCCCTGCAAACAGGTACATCCCCCCTGCAGGTGGGGGTGTGCGGAGACATGCTGGTGTCCCTCCTAACAGGGACCAACCTAGCAGAGGTGGGGATGCTTGGTCTCAAAAAGCCTGAAGGAAGAGGAGGCAGCTCTTCACCCCCAAATAATCCATTTGTCTTCCACCCTTCTGGCCACAGTGGGCTCTGCAAAGCCGCTCGGTGCGTGCCATGAGCCCTGGTGCAGGCTGGAAATTCCCAGCTCAGGACACTCTTCTTCCACCTCAAGTTGCAGAGAATAGCACCTGAACAGCTCACGTGGATTAATTGTTCTAAAACTGATTTATTTTTTTCTCCCATTGGGTCTTTCAAAGCCAAATCACTGGGATTTGGCTTGGAGCTTTCAGGGCTTTTTTTTCTGGCTGCTCCTGCCCTGTGCCCAGCATTTTGGGACATCGGGGAAGATGCTTCCCAGCTCCCCGAGCTGTTACCAGGAGCCCGTGGTTCAGCCTGGGCTGTTTGTTTTTTCTCATGACCTAAGATCAATAGGTTGTGCTGTTTCTAAGCGAACTGCTGCTAAATGGCTCTCTGACTACATCTCTTGTTTTTGTTCCTAAGCAGGCCTGAAAATTTCTGGGCATGTAAAGGCACATTCACTTTGAGGAAAACCTGCTCTACATCGCCTGCTTCAGAGCAATTTTCAGCTCGGAGATTAGCAGAGCAGCACAGGGACGTCTTAATGTACATTTACAAACTCAAACTTGGTTTTCCAGGGCATCTGTTCTGGTTTCCAGGTTTAGAAGGTGCTTTCAGCAAATAGCCTCTGCCGTTCAGTTCACACTGACTGTTTCTGTAAATGTGCTGGCCAGAGAACTTAGTCGGTAGAATAATCCCAGAAAGGGACATGGCTAGAGTCAGCTAAGTAAATAATTTAAGAGAATATTTACTAGTTTCTTTGCCCAGAGCCTTATACTGCATGGTGAGCCATTCTTGTCCTTGTAATGGATTATCCTGGTCTCCATAAAACACATGACGGGGATGTATTTTCACCACTGAAAAAGCCTCCAGTGGCAGAAAGGAAGAACCCGAGATGAGCAATGTACTTCCATCTCCATATTTCCTCAGCCGGCTCCAGCTCTTCCTGCTGCTTTCCTCCCCGGAGCCGTGGAAGGTCAGGATGCTGACACCAGCCCTGTTCTGCAGTGTTAGGAGGCACCTCCCCTCCCCTCGAGGGCAGCGGGGCAGTATTTTTCCAGCAGCGCTCCCCCTTGCCACTGTGAATTAAATGTCCTTCGTCCACAGAGCAGGTCCCTGCTGGAGCTGAAATGCAGCTGAACACATCTCCTGCAGGGAGCAGCAGCAAGGCTTCGTGAAGCTCAGGGCTAGAGGCTACGAGGCCTGGGTGAGTTTAGGATGATTTCTGTAAGCCCAGATTTCAATTATATGGCTGCTGAGGAGCTCCTCCTCTGCCATAACTCCACCTTGCCCCCAGGGAGTGACTCAAGCTGAAGCACAGAGGGAATTCCCTTTGGGTAGGAAAATGGTGTTTTTAGACTTCTTCCCTGCACTTGGAGAACGCAGTCCGTAGGTGGGTAACAGCCGTAAGAGCTGCGTAGAAACTTGCTTCTGGAATAACTGGAGAGTGCAACAAAGAAAGGGGCTGGGGATGCTTTTTTCATTTTCACAGAGTGTGATGGTGATAGGACTGCTCGCTGTGAGATTTCATTCTGCCCGGGATGAAACTATTAAGAGAAGCGACACGTGCACATACAGGGTCCTGTGCTCCCTGTGTGTGCTGCTGCAGTTGGAGGCTATCATTTCTGTTTTGCTCTACTTCAAACGCACCTCCCCTTCACTCCTGTGCTCCCTCTTTGTCTTTGGAAAATGTTAGGGCACTGAGCTGAGCAGGCTGGTGGTGCCACGTATCCTTTGTAGGCACTGAGGAATAAACATCCCCGCTGCGACCTGGCAGCTCCCTCTTTGTAACAGCACGTGGGCACATGCACAGCGAGTGGGAAGAGGAGTCCTCAGCGTGCTCTCCGTACCTTTTGTTGGACACAGGGGGTGGTGTGCAGTAAATTAAGACTCCTGCTTGGGGAGCACATCTTTTTATATAAGAGGGTCATCTCCTAAGTGGGGCAGGTCAAAGCATCTCATGTCCCGCACTAAGCAGCTTTGACCCATGTAATGCACATCAGACTATCGCTCTTAATTTGATAAACTAAACGCTAGATTGATAATCCTGCCTTGTTTTTTTCTCCTCTCCTCCTCTTTCTAAATATATCCTTGCATCTCTGTCCCTTCGCTGTGAACTTGTGTCTACCTCTCTCCATAGATTAATCATAAATATGGATATAGATGACAGGAGGTTGAGGGCATGGTGGTGAGGCAAAGCAACTCCGCTTCATTTATCATTGCCGCAGGGGATGTTTGGGTGTCACCTCACCTGTCCCAGGTCCGTGCTTATCAAGCAGGGTCAAGAGCAAGGTACTGGAACAAACAGGTCACAAATGGACTAATTTTAATCTGCTGCTGTGCGCGGTTAGCTCTGTCTGAGGAAATGAATCTCAGACCCTCGGCGCTCTCTTGAGTGACTGGAAAAATTATGCCTGGTAATTTTCAGTCAGTTTGAGCAGATTTACATCGAGGCACGGCGAGTCAGACCCCTCGATTGCAGTATATCACCAGGATGAGCAAGGGCTTCTGAAAGGGTCGGGGAATGAAAGGGACCAGCTGCTGGCAAGTATTTGTAGACAAGCATTCTAATCAGCGCAAGAGTTCTGTAAAATTTTAAAGATTCGAGGTCAGGATTGCAGGAATTAAGGACCAGGGACTTTCGTTTTGGCACTGTGCAAGCCAGTTGAAGTAGTAATTAAAAATAGTTTAAAACCCATCGATAGATCTGAAAGCATCAAGTTGAAGGTGACCAGAAAATGTGTCTCTGAGCGACGCTGATGAGCGTGTTGTGTGCGGGGGCAGCAGGGAAACACTCAGCTGTACCCAGCTTTGCTGACACGCCACAAGCAGCTTTGGGAAATTTGCTTTGCAGAAGTTACAAACGAGGAGGAGAGAACAGAGAGGGGAGCAGCAGGCTTTCCAAAAGGCTTTGGAAACACGACCTGGACAGGAAGGTTAAAACAAGTAGAGTCATAAAAGTTGTGTTTCGCTAAACGGGAAGGCAAAGAGAAAGCTAAGAGTCTTTGTTCGTAGGGATTGTTCTGTTGAAGGTGGTATCGATCTGTTGTGCTCTGAATCCCAGGATGAGAAGTAAGAGGTTAAATACGAGGAATACTTTCTAACTTTGGGAATAGCAAAGCACTGGAAAGGGTTAGCGTAGGCGGGAGGGTGTGGAGCCTCTTCCATTGGTGCTTCTTCAAGTCATGTAGGCAGATATTCTCTAGGAACGGACTTGAAGATGCATTTGGCCCTGTCTCGGTGTGGTGGGCCAGACCTAATGCTGTTCTTGAGGTCCCGGCTGCTTCCACCTTGCTGCGATTTCCGTGATTTGATACAGTCAAACCAATCTGACTCCCATATAAGCTGGCTGTCTTTTCTGCACCGTCCTAAAATTACTCCGGTCTGAAGCAGATGAGATAGCAGGAAATGAGTAAATTTCATGTAGGCAAACTTTTCTAAATGCTTGTTAGATTTGTTTTTTCACTCAGCCTCTTTTAGGAGATTATTAAGGAACAAACTTGTCACTGGGTAAGAGATAAAGCTGTATCATAAATAAAGTAATAAGAAAGAGAAAATTTACCGAATAAACAGAGAGGGAATATATAGCTGGTTCTCAGCATGAAAAGATGCCTCAGCTCAGTGGATGTGTCACTGAGCAGTATTATGACTGGTGTTTAATATGGATTAATAACCCCAAAAAGGGAAGAATGCTTGGAAGGAGAGATGTGTAGATAATACAGCAGTGTTTCGGTTGCCCAAACCTAGAAAATACACTGAGGAGCTGTGGCAATGAGCTCGCTGAGGTGGTTTACAAGCGTCATGAGAGTAAATGAAATTCAGGATAGCAGAGGCAAGGTGATGCACTCAGGAAACAACACATTAGAATTAGTCATGCTCATTTCTGGGCTCGAGAATAATTGTAACCACTCAAAAGAAAAGAACAAAAAAAAAAAAGAGAGAGAGAGAGAGACACGGCTGTGAGCAACTCGGTGAAAACATTTGTTCAGTCTGTAGTGATGGTGAAATAAAAGCATGCAAGATGAGAGAGTGCATTAAGAAAGGGGTAGAGAATAATAGATAAAATAATACAGTACCATTATATAAATTGATGGTACGTGCTCTTCTTGTACACTGTATTCAGTTTGCTCACCCTGTTGCACAAAAGGAAATAACAGAAATAGAAGAATGACCGGAGAAAGGGAACAAAAATGACTGGAGTCTTTTAATAGCTTCTTCATAAGGAATGATTAAAAAGAGCAACACTGTTTTCTTGAGAAAAGACAAATAAGAAGCATTGTGACAAAGGTATGGAAATAGTCACCACAAAAAGAAGTTCACTCAGCCATCCCTATTTACTTTCCCTTTCATTAGAAGAACAATAGGGGAAGCAATTACATGAAAAAAAGAAAACACTTTAAACCCATGAAGAGGAAACGCTCCTTTACAAAACGCCTAATTAACATATGGGACTTACTGCCACGAGATACCGCTGAAATCAGGAACCAAGTGAGAGCTCAATGAGATTCAACACAGACTCCTGTGTGGGTACCAGTGAGATTCACGGGCACAACAGGGGAGCTGTGAAGATACGAAATGCTGGACGAGGAATTGAGGAGGATGGGAGGCTGCGAGGGGGCTTGAGCGTGGGAGGGAGTCTTCCTTTGCAGCGCATTGTTGCACACACGGCCAGTACGGTGGTATTTTGGTAATTTCTTAGTACAAACCTGTTGTAGAGGCGGGATGCGGGAGAGGTGAATTGTTAGTTTCCTGCTATCTGTCTTTTGAACGATGGCATTTGAAAAGTTCAGCAAAAGAGCAGCAGGCACCTAGTTCTGATTCTGCCACCGAATCGTTTTCGGGTATTTCACCTCCTGTCTTCTGCCTCAGTTTCCCTATCTGTACATAGGGTAGCCGCATTGTTGCAGGCATGCCAGCTGGGAGACGTCTGAGTCTTAATCCTCCAGCCAGGGGCGCAGTCCCCTTCCTCGTGCCACCCTGTGGTCCTGTGGGGCTCAGGAACCCGCTCATGGAGCGGGATCCTTTTTGCGAGATGTTATCAAACCACAGATTTCAAATGTGGTGGCTTTCCCTGCCCACTCTGTTAGCATTAGCTTTCCATTTCTTGTGTGCCAGTACCCTTCCTCCTGCAAATCAATTCTGATAAAGGCTGGTAGCAGCCATCCTCGCGCATCCTCCTGCGCCTGCGGTGCTGCCTTGCTTTTTCTGACTGTGTTCATCTGAACCCAGGGCGATTTCTTTGCGTGCGTGTTGCAAGATGAGCCCCATCTCCTCCTGCCTTTTCTCACGTACTGGGTCAGATACAGCTCCTGTGTTGTAATTCATGGTTTGGGAATAGACTTGGAAAGGTTGCTCTTATTGTTCAGGAAAGGCAAACATATATGTTTTGGATATTTTTTTTTTCCTGATCTGAAACTCGCACGGAGTTGACTATTTTAGTAGAGTAAGGAGAGGAAAGCATCAACTGCATACGTGAAATGTAGGCACCTCCACCCCACCCAGATGCCAGCCGTGCAATATGCTGTGCCAGCACACACAAGCATATCCCTAATTTTTTTCCCTGCAGCTATGATTTCCCCACATGATGACACACGTGTTGCTGTGAGCGCCTGTTCCCGTCGTTCCCTGCTGTCCCATCTGGCCAGGTTTGTGGCTGCTATGGAGCACACATTTACAATTCCCCTAAGGCAAGCTTGGTCCAAAAAAAAAAAATTTAAGTATTTGAATAAACGGTTGTGGTTGAAATCTGCCCAGAGTAATAGAGGAATGTTTAGTCATCTCCTTACTAGGAAATAATCCCAGCTAGCACTTGGTTGGTACTTTATATTTCCTAAGTGCTTTACAAATATCAATAAATCCTCAGGTACCAGCACACCTCTTGCTTGGTTGTTTGCACCAGGAGCTGAACATCAACTCTCTGATCCTAGAAAAAAAGAGCCTTTACTCTCAGGGCTGAAAAGCCAGCTCCGCTAGCCTGTTTTCTAGGGTGTCTTCGTGACCAGAGAGGGCAGATTGCTGCATTATTCATTTCTGTTGCCCTCTTCACAGCCTCCGTAAATGGAATGAGCAGTAACCCCTCCAATTTCCAGGTAGAGAAACTGAGGGAGAGAGTATCCAGTGAGGACTTTGCATCAGGTCTGCGCCTACTGGTGCTTTCATTCCCAGTTCAGCAGCACCAGCTGCCTTTTACTGGTGAGTAACAACCTCCATGTCCAAGCAGGATATAAAAAAAAAAGCAAATCAAGAGAGGGAAAGAAGAGAAATGCCCTCTCCAGCTGTGAAGGCAGAAAACTGATGGGGTCCAGGGAGATACTTCTCCTGCCCATCAGAAACAATGCACTCCTCTAGATAGGCTCTGACCGGCAGAGAGCGATTCATGATTTAGATTTTTTCCCCAAATCAATTAGAGTCTTTCAGTGGTAGAAGCAATTTGTGTGACTTTTAATCTTTTGCCGGCTCAGACTGATCAGCACTTTTTGAAGAATGTGGAGCCAATGTCTCTGCTAATCCAGGTAAATCAGCCCTATCTGGAGACAGACAGACAGAGAGGGAAGGAAGGGAAGCTATTAAAACCAAGGAAGGCCCATCTCAGGACTAAAAGGCATCGGTGAGGTACCTGATTTATAGGAGGAGAGTTGCCTTTCAGTCATTTTTAATGGAATATTATTAAAGGAAAATCAGGAGCTGTGAAACCTTTTGTGTCTCATCTCCTAATGTATTTATTTCTGCAGCAGGGAACCCTGTTAACCCCACCAGGTAATGTATTCCTTGGCTGGCACGGGTGGCAAGGTTGTCCCCTAGAAATTTTATTACGGAGCAAACTCCGTGAGATATTTGCACATGAAAAGACTATCTCAAGGTTTCAGGGTTCTGAAATTTGCTTCCAAGGAAAAGTGCCTCGTGGAGATGCCGAGTCTGGCTGCATGTGGGTATCAGATACCATCATTTCCATGTCTCGCTGCCTTTTTCTTCTTTTACCAACACAAATTAATTTAGATAGATAGACTGCCAGATAGATGCTTGCCTAAAGCGGTGTCAGCCTCCGGGCAAAGGTTAGGTCACGCCTCGAAATTGCTTTCCCATAATTTCTCAAGCAGGCTAATGGTTGAGATTGCCGTCATTGTAAAAGGGAGGCGAGCTCCACGCAGCAAATGACACACGAGCCTCAATCCCACCAACACTCAAGCACCTATTTAGTTTTCTGTACCGTGAGTAGTCTCACCGCAGTCGCTGACAATTCTCGCAGATGACTGTATTGAAATGACAACCCTAAATCTGACTGACGTGAAAGACTTGGCTTTCTCGTGACACCAGTGAAGGATCTGTAAGAATGAAGGCTGCTGGACTGGATCTGTCCTTTGCTTTCGTCACTCCTGCTGTCACCCCTCCTTATTTCCTCCTCAGCAACACTTTGTAGTGTGTGCTGAAATCCTTACAAAACTACTTTTTCATTGGATTTTTAATCGAGATGGTGCTGTTTGTGTGAGAAGAGGTTCTTAGAGACAACCACCCTTTGGCTAACATGATGGTCAAGGGGGCGTGCTCAAAGCTCGAAGCGTTTAGCTGCTGTTGCATTAAGTAAAAAAAGTTGCACGTATGTACCTTTACACTTTCCTGCAAGGTGTTCCCATCAAAAGGAATTACCCCCGAGAGGCAGTGGTTCCAGCCAGAATGGAGGCACAGTGGGAAGCGTGTTTACATTCAGATGTTACCACCTCAAAAGCAGAATCAGTAAAAACCCCAGTTTTGATTTCGCAGGATCAAAAAAAAGAGAACATCCCCGTGCTTTCCTTTTTATTCTTGCCTGGTCTTTTAAGCAGCCTTTGTTTAAGCAGCGTGAAAGTAGCTCTAACCAAATTAGGCAAAATCACATAGTAGCCTGATGAGGAAGGTGTAAGTCGCCTTCTTCCAGGGCCTCCCACGGTTTGCCTGCCGTGTGAGATTCGGTATGGCTTAGCAGTGCGTGTCACCATTCGTGTGTGGGCACGCTTAAAGAAACCCTGGCATTGTGCTTGCTCGGGTGTTTGTATGCAGCAAAGCAATAAGTGACAACACAAGGTAAAAGCTGGTGGAGAGCTAGGACCCCAAGCAAGCCAGAAAGCCAGGTTACGATCTCACTGCGTAAAGCTGTAATAACATGAAAACAGTTATCGTAGCTTCTGCGTTCACCTCTGGCATAACTCAGCTGGACTCTGGTCTTCTGCTGAAGGGCACCATGCATGCTGATACAGCAGGGGTTTTGCAGCAGTGTGTGGATTGGCAGAGTTTCTTGTGATGTCTCGGGGAGAGCTCGTTCTGGTCCAGGGTAAACGCTTTGGTGCAACTGCAGTGGACACAGGGCCATTTAAATTCACCTCAGGCTTTTCACATGCACCTGTGTGAGCTCAAATTGTGATGTATTAGGAGCATATGGTGAGCTCCGGAAAGAGCAGCCCTGCCAAGGGAGTATTTCATCAAATAAAGCCTTAGCTGGTGGTTGGTGTTTGGTGCAGCCAGTTAAGGATCCTGGTTACGTGGCCACAGGAGCTTCACGTGTTTCCGTTTCTGGACAGGGTTTTGTAATTGTGCTGGACTACAAGGCTCTGACCTCGGAGGTTCAATGAGAAATCTCCCAGTGGGCTTTGAAGAGGTGGGCTCACAGAAAAGGCTACATTAAAACCCGTTGGAAAGAAAAAAAAAAAAGGGGGGGATATTTTTCCCCAAATGGCAAAGTGATGATCTTGCAAAAGGTTTCCATTAGCAAATCTCAAGTAGTCAAAAGGTTCTCCATTTTTTAGCCGGAAGATATTTCTCCATGTGAAAAGTCTCTTCCTTTTCTTTTGAGAAACCCAGTTTTGTTATTTATTCAGGAACTAAAATTTCCATCTAAAAAGTATTTCAAAAGGCGGTTTTCGAGCAGATGCAGATCCATTCTTTCTGAAATCCAAAGGCTGTGGCACACACTCATCCACAGTTGCAGTTGGCTTCCCACTCCCTCTGCCCTACATCTCCCCCTGGGAGGGAGCACCTGAGAGTCCAGCCCTGTTCCTAAATCTCAGCAGAAGTTGTTGGTGCTGCAGCTGCTCCCTGAAGATTGCTTGCAAAATTTACTGACACGCTTTGTACTTCTTTAATATAATATTTTCTTTAATACCCCCTCCTCCTCCTCCCATGCTTTCCTCTAAGGGAACATGAGCCTTTTTAATTTTAGGTTTTCATTTTGGTTTGGTAGATTACGGTTTTGTTTATTGCTTTCTGTCCCTCTGAGGTTCCCATACAAGCCTTAGCTGCATCTGGCTTTTATTTGAAGAAAGTCCAAGCTTGCTTCTCCCTTGACCTCACTGCTGGTTTCTCTCTCTGCTTTTCTTTGTGCTTTTGGTAGCTGGGAAGCTCTTGGGCTTCTCTGATGTCTTTCAACACGGGGCAGTGGTCTGTCGTTTCTGACTGTGATTTTAGAGGAGGGAAGAATGAGGATGGAGCACGGTGTTTGTTTAATTAAAACGTGCACCGTATGTATTCAGGGGTGCGTGTGCCCTTTATGCATGTGTGTGTGCGTCCACACGTCTCGCTGATAATTGCTCTGAGCATCTCTCGTGCTTGCCTATACTGCGGCATTCGCCGTTTGCTACAGGGGAAAGGAAAAGCAGGGAGCACACAGAAATGTCACAGCTGAGAGGGTTTCTGTAATCCTCCAACATATGTTAAACATTAAAGCTCCTTCAGCAAGTCTGATGTGCTCACAGTCATCATGGGACCAGCAGTTAAAGCGCCCCAGCGCTGCCAGGAAAACGTTATCCTGGCCCTAATTGAGAGCGACTTAACTAATGTTTCATTTCCTAATTAGTCCTTGTCAGCCGCTGGAAGGCCGCGGATGCTGCTGGTGGCACGGGGCCCATCGCTGCTGTAATTGAAGTTGTTCTGACAGTCTGGGGCTTTGGGGTGATCCATAAAGCAAGGCTGATGGTTTGGGACCAAACTGGGTGGTGGAGGAGAGAGGGGTCAAGCATCAGCTGAGGCACAACCCTGAGCGTGCTGTGCCAAACCCGAGTGGTCACGAACCAGCTGGGCAGCGGCGGAGATGGCAGAGTAACCATGAGGGGATGAGGAGATGGCTCTGCCATGCAGGTGGCTGGAGAAAGCTCGCCAAAGGGAGCTGCTGCTGGGACTACATGGAGGCGAGGCGGAGCAGATCCGTTCCTGGAGAGGAGGTGATTGAGTGCTGGGTGAACTGGTTCAGTCCCTAATGACCATAGTTCAGCGGTCCAGGCTGTGAATGGAACAAGTGTGGATTTGTAACACAGCACCAGATGAAGGGAGAGGGGTGGCTAAGTGCTAGGCGGGGTGTTGGTTTAGTGGGAGATGGATATTGCCATGTGCTTGTCTGTAAGGGTGATGTTCAACATACGCATCCTCTTCCAGAGACTCTCCTGCTTCCTACCTCGTAAAGGAAAAAAAAAGGGGGCTTTTGGGTGCATGTGGAGCCCACTGGGTTTGCAATTTTGTAATTCCCATAGCGCTGTAATTCCACCCGCGCTGTGCAGCCCACTCCTGGCTCCTGCCCAGGTGATTTCTCCCGTTGAACCGATGGCGTTGCTCAACCTTGGCGCCCTCTGTGAAGCTGTGAACTCGAACGCAGCATCATAAATTCCCACCTCATCCCAGGTGCCTGTCAGCCTGAAGCTCCTGCAGTAAGGTGAAGGGGGAAAGAGGGGGCTCCTGTCTCTTTACCGAAGCAGGCTGGCTCTCTAACGCCCCATTAGCATACCACACACAAGCATTCAGCTTTTAATTAGTTACGTGGTGTGATAATTAACTAGCGTTTCTCCACAATTTCCCTCTCGTGTGGAGCGGAGGGGAGGGGGACGGCGCCTGTTGGGGCTGGGGGTTGAGGTTGCTTGAACGTTGTGAGTAATTGCGACCCCGAGGAGAAGGCGAAGCAAGATGCCAAGTCTTTTGGGGTGGAAGCAGCGCGTTGGGCTGGCCCCCCAACAAGAGCAGTAGCCAAAATGTTGTGTGGTGATGGGGGGAACGGGACACCAGCAAAGCGGGGTGAGGAGCACCATGCCATGGAGTCGGTGTTGTGTTTGGCTCTGCAACACGTGTGGGAGGGGAAAGCAGCTCTCCAGCTGTCAGGAACAGCAAGGGCCCATGCCCAGCTGCAGCAGGGCAAGCCCGGCCTCCTCAGCAGGGAATCTCTTATCGGAGCGCAGAGCAGGTATAATTGATCCATGCGAAGCGGCGGCAGAAATAAAATAAAGCCTATTACCAGAGCGGCCTGTTGTTTCAGCGGCAGGCACGCCATTGGGCTGCTGATGACAGGGAAGCAGATGGTAATTCTGCGAGCCCCGCGCATCCTGGCACACGGGCAGATTCAGAGAGCTACTGCATCGTGGAAGAGGCAGATGCAAGTTTGTTAGGGTATAAAGCAAAACACCATTTCGTAATGAACTCGGCAGCCATACCAGCCCTTAACCAGCTCAGAATTGCCTGCGTTAAACATCTCCCCGCTGCCCAGTCAGAAATCTGAAAGATAATGAGCCCTAAAATGTGGTGGGCTTATCTGCTTTTGGGGTACGGCTATTACGCATCTTTGAGCTTAGGGTGTCAGGGGAAAGGGTTGTGGAGTTGTGCCAGTGCAAAATGGGAGGCCTTTTTCCTCCAGAGCAGCTCACTTCCCTGTTGTTGGGCAGCTCTGAGGATGAGCCTGGTGCTTTGCCCCCTTTCCCCTCTCCCACCTCTGCCGGTACCTCTCGCTGCTACCCTGCTCTCCCAGCCCCGGACCTATTTTACCCCAAGCTCCTGCCCAAATGTGTTATGATACATGAAAGTGTCCAGTAGGATAATGTCTGCAATTACCCAAACACTTTTTTCCATTGACGAAGCTAGGCTTGGAGTTTGGAACGGGACATAAAAGACCAGTAGAATAGAGCTTGATTGATAGCTAGCATGATTGCAAAACTACAGTACCTGCATCCAGACAGCTATAAATTGTACCACAGTGCCTATCAGCCAGTTTCTCTTGAAACATTTGATTAGAGCTTCTTTCAGCCACCCTTGGCCCTCCCCAGCTGCTAGGGAAAGGGCTTTTGTATGAAAAAATCTTACGTGATTCGAGCTGAAACCATGTCCTAAATATTTGAAGCGACATGAATTGAACACCCACATCTTTTTCTGTGGCGCTGACACTGGCTACTGGAACTGCCTTGCAAAATGATTGAGCGTTCAATAGCCAAGGCATAAAATTGCTTGCCCAAAATAAAATGACAGCAACGCCGGAAGATTATCTGCCTGAGAAGAAGAGGGTTTTTGGTGCATTTTGCTTTGTTTTTCATCTGGTCGCCAGTGGTGGCGTTTGGGCAAAGCACAGGCTTTTGCTGTGTCCCTCATCCCGGTGTCCTTGGGGAAGAAGGCAGCTGGCTGCCCTCAATCCCATCTGGGAAGCAGTGTAGCAGTGTCACTCAGCACTAAACCCCAACTCAGGGTCATTAACAGAGCAGGGACTTGAACCCCACCATTCTCCACGTCCTGTCTGGTCGTCTCCAAAAACCACTGTGGGGTGAGGAGCACCCAACCAGCACGAGTATGTGAGTCACGTTTTGCAAAGCCGTGCACCTATGTGAGCATCCTACCCGGCTGAAATGACAACGGGCAGAGACCTCCCACGCAGAGCTGTCAGAGCGGCGTGTTTTTATTTATTTATTCTCTTTTGGATAATTTAGTTTAAATCAATGTGACACACAGTAGTTTGTTTTCTGGTATAAATCAACAGGAAAATATCGTTCTGTCCTTGTTATGTGTACAGGCTGGCATATCCGTCTGTGTGGCTGAGAGGGCTCAGGGGGCCCGACAATGAAACTTCCCCGAGGAAACTTACTTTTACAGTCACTTCCCAAAATGTCTATTGCCTCTGCAAGCACTTCTTTTGCTAATGAGAATAATAAGCTTTCACTCAGAGCTACTTGCAACATGCGTTGACTGCTGTGATCGAATTTAGAGGCTTCAAGGAAAGCAAAATAAGGTGCTGCCTATGGTAGCTCCTTGAGAAAAATGGCAGTTTAAGCAGGAGGACTCGGAATTGCTGAGGATCCTTGAACTTGGTTGTGGGGTTCTTCTGATGGAAACAGAAGAGAAATAAAACCACTTGGCAGCCTTGAATCAAAACGCCCGGCTACATTTGGCAGAAATCTGTGAATCAAATTATTCCTTATGTGTAGCTGCTAAACAAAAGCTGAATACATTTTTCAATACTTGATTTCTTCAAGTATTTGCACGGAAAGGAAGCACCACTTCCATGGAGCAGAAGTGCAGAGGAAGGGGAAGGGTTTTTGCAAGCTTGCTCCACGGGCCATTATCCAGCCTGAGGCTCCTATTTCTTCTTCTATTCCCTTCGTGTCACAACATTCATGTGTTTCCATATCCAGACCCCAAAGAGGTGAAATTTCCACATGGCACTCATGCAACATGAAAGAAGAGCGTGCCTGGGCATAGCAGAAGTCGTTAATGGGGGAAACGATGGGTTTGCTTTCTTCGTCACACAACCCTTTTGGAGCCATCATGGAGCTCTTCTGAGTGGAAAGATGCAGGACCAGGAAGGGGTTGCAAGGCTGGTTTTCTCCTGGAAAATAGTAGTGCCTCCTCAAAGGGTGCAGGTGAAAGGAAAATAGCAGGCTGTAGCAAGCAGCATGTGATATCCAGGAGCTGCAAGATGCAGCAGTGGGGAAAATGGGGAACGGCAGTGGGGGAAAATAGCAAATGCTAAAGAAACTGGGCTGTGGCCTCTTGTCATCACATGGAAATGGATGGCTCGGTGCAGCTCACAGCGTCGCTCTGCCTTCTAGGCACTTCAGCACGAGGAAGATGCAGACAAATCGGAGAGAATCCGGAGAACAGCAGCTAGGATGATTAAAGGGCTGAAGGATTGACTTATTAGGGAAGAAGATTAAAGGAACTAAATATGTCTAGGTTGGCTAAGTGGCAACTTAAGACGGGACATGAATGATAACAATCCACCAGCTCCTGAAGGATGCGAGCAACTAGGGAAGAGAGAAACAGAGAGGAGTTGACAACTCCGGTTCAAGGGGTGAAGAGTAACTCACTGAGCATATGATAATTTAGGTCAAATAACCAACAAACAAAAAATCCCAACCAAAATCCTGGGTAGCTGATGAGTCTCTTAAAGGAAATAAAAGTATATAATAGAGGGAATGGGGACGGAGATGCAGAGTGGTGTGGCTGTGTGAGAGCGCCTCGCGTTTCCTATCTGCTTTCAGGGATGCGAAGCACCTAAAGGTGCGGTTATCTTCGTAACTTTATCTTGTCGATGGGATCAGACATTGGGTTCGAGATTTCATCTCCTCCTCATTTCCTTCCTGCACATCGCGTAGCCGTGGCACAGCACATGTGCTGAGCTGCCAGAAATGCTGCGCATTGTGAAACTTGCTATAGCGACAGCGTGAAATGGAGGTGTCAGAAGGATTCGTGCCACTAATTAAGCTGCTGTGTGTGGAAACATAACTGCTGTCAGTATTTAACTCTGTACCATGCCTTAAAGCTCTGGTGAGGGAGCTCTTCCCTGCCACCCCCCAGCAAAGCCATCTCGCTTTGCTGCTGGTAAGCCCCCAGTGGGTCCGTGGAAAAACTGAGTGTGTTTTGGAAGAGAGACAGAGAGGTGGTGAGGCACTGGCACAGGCTGCCCAGAGAGGCTGTGGATGCCCCATCCCTGGAGGTGATCAAGGCCAGGTTAAATGTGGCCCAGGGCAACCTGATCTAGTGGGTGGCATCCACACAGCTTTCGGGAGCGTCTGTGGAGGTCAGAAGTAAACAGCCAGCAGGAAGGGTATCAGCATTTTCAGGACGTATTCCTGCCACCAGTACTAGGTGGCACGAGGCCTGGAGGTGGTGGCATTGCTGGCGCAGCCTTTGGGCTAGCAGTCCTGCCCCGGCCCTGCTCGCGTTCAAGTGGGCCCCTTGGAGGGGACGATGCCAAACCCTCCTTTCCGTGCTGTGGAGATGGGGTCTCCACTCTCCTGGCCATGTTTTGAGGTTCAGGGGCTCAGGCCCGGCCACGCCACAGAGGACAGCTCTGGCTTCATCTCCTGGTGGCACTCGTGGGCCCCCAAATCCCAGACCCCAAAGGGAGGCCGCAGCGGTGGAGGCAGGCAGGGTGCAGTGCCAGCAGAGCACAATGCGGGGGTGTTCCCATACAATAAGTCCTGCACGACTGGAGACCAACCCCACCGCCACGCGTGTGATCAAGTACACTGCCTGCACCCTCCCCGCCCCTCGCCCCCCCTCTGCACAGAGGCTGTTTTGCAGAAAACACCACGGGGAAAGCGGCTTTTGCTAAATGTTTTATAATGTGCCAGGGAACCTTTATCAAACATTTAATCCCAAACCTGGCTTTGAAGCAGGGAGGCATACAATTCTGTAATTAATTTTTTTTTTTTACCTTCTTTTGCTAATCGCTGATAAAAAGCTTAATTCTATTAACAACTCGACTTGACAAATTGCACCGTTCAACGGAAGCGTTTAGAAATTAATTACGCATTTTATTGCATAAGATCGGATAAACAGGGGAGCGCCGGCTGAGCGGGAGAGGAGCATCCGCGCAGGGCCGAACGCAGCCGCTTTTAGGATCGGTGGCCCCTCTTTTACACCACCTCTGAGCGTGCAATTTACATGGCGAGAGAATTGCTGACGGGACTCTTTTTTTTTTTTTTTTCTTTTTCCATTTGTTTGTTCTGGTCTCTTTGCTGATTGCAAAAGTTCCACGTAGGAGAGTTTATTTTTGTAAAGGTGAATTGCAAAGCTAGGGTGAAAATTTAGCTAAGCACAAATTTCTGTGCTGAGCGGCCTCCGGGGGGGATAGCCGGGCTCCGTGAGGCTGAGGATAATGAGAGCAGGGGATGTCTGAGCAAGCCGTGAAGAGCAGGGAAGCATCGTGGGGCAGCAAAAGGGCAGAGTGAGATATGGGGAAGCCCACCAAGTAGTATGTATACCCAACGAGAGAACTGCTTGTTTTTATATTTGTGTACGTATATAAATGTGCATGTATTTAATGAGCATGTATACAGACGTGCACACATGTGCACAAAGATTAAACATGTTCCGTGTTGTGAAATTCAGAAGCAATTCATGGTTTGTTGAGTATAGCCCAGGAAAAAGAACGAGGGAGATAAACCAAAATGGCAGATTCCCTGTATTTACCATCCTAACGCACTGCACCTGCCCACAGGCCAGCTTTCAGGATGTTCAGATGCAGAACTGCGTTAACAGAGCTCTGGGTTTGTGCTGGGCTTCTCGTTCTGGGTGCTGGTTTGAACCTTGCTGACATTTGGAGGGAGATTTGGGCCTGTTCCTGTTAACCTGGAGTACGTGGATAACATTTCTCCATCCTTCCCACGTTGCTGCCTGCATGCTGGCTTGTTTTTCTCTTGCCTTTGCTTCTGTTTCTTAGAGGCACACCAATAACCTTTCTCCTTGGCTGCCAGCCATACCGTTGTGACCCTGATGAGCTCCAGTCTGAATCTAGAAAAGGCAACGGGAAGAAATTGAGCTTCATTTCTCGCTGCTGCCTCATTTCCCGTAGGTGGGCCAGGCAAGCGCAGGCCCCCACTGCCAGCCCTGTCAGCTGGAGAGCCCTCGCTCAGGAATTGGGTTTGAGAGGAGTGGGCTGCTGGGGGTGCACAGGGCACACGCACGTCCCTATTTCTGGTGCGTGGGCAACGCAGCCAGTGCACCAGAAATATGGATGATTCGGGCCAGCTGGAGCACTCTCTTATTTCCCCAGAGAGTGCAGGAGTAGCCTCTGGAGCGAGGAAAAGCCACAGCCTGGGTCTCAGCCCACATGGGACAGAGAAGCCATTGATGTCTCTTGGAGCACCTCTCCTTAGATGGAGAGTTTCCTTTGGAGGCATCAGCATGCTGCAGCTAAGGTTAAGCTTATACGTCTGGTTTTAGGCTCATTTTTAGCTTTCTACCTGTATTAGGAGAAGCTAATTTGTTTGCAAAGAGAGCTGTCCAAAACCAAGCAGAAGATGTCAAGGGGAGGAGGGACTTTTTTTCCCGTTCTTTTTTCTCTCTCAGCAAATGCAGACTTAAAAATGTTCACGATTTGCAACATCATGCACCGACTGTATCATCTCTTACCGCACCTCGACGCTTTTTGACTCAGGCGCTCTCAGCCGCTTCGGTTCACCAGGGCTCACAGTGTCACACTCCCACGCAGGTATTTGTCACAGGCAGCAGCTGGGAACTGGAGAGAGGACCCCAGGTGGGGGTACGACCAGTCCTCGATGGCTTTTACTGGGTGGGGGAGTCGTGAGGCCATGGTGATGAGAGGCAATCGGGGAGTAATCTAGTTGTGGGAGCGTAAGAGAGGCAGAAACAGATATACAGATGGTGCACGGCAACTCTGGAAAGAAACATGGTGAAGGAGTGAAAGAAAAATAAATAAAAGTTAATAGAGCTAAGCAAAAATACTGAGAGGAAAAATATAGTGCTGCTGAAAGAGGGAACAGAATGAACTCAGAGACAGGCAACGGGGACGCTGCAGAGAAAAAAAATATTAACAATAAAAGATAGATCACAGCGTGCTAGATGGCAAGAAATAAACAGCAAGTTTAGACAATTTCAAGGAAAACTATTGAGTCAAAATGTGTAGAGGGAAAAGGGAGGGAGAAGAAAATAGGCAAGGTAGGTGAGAAGAAATTCAGAGGCGCCTTAGAAAATAATAATTAAGTGACTAAGGCATCAGTGCCAAATTACTGTGCTACTCTAGGGGCTGAGGCATTTAGCAGTGCAATCTGTAGGGAGAGCCAGGGAAGGGGACGGAGGGAGAGGTGGGAAGAGGTGCAGGGAGAAAAAGGGGAGAGGAGGGACGCAGCTGCCCCAGTGAGCCTCCTCGGTGCAGGCTCCGTGAGGCTTTCAAGGCTAGATGTGCCCTTCCAGGATGCTTGCTCTTGGCTTCCCAAGCCTGATGCTTGGGGTTTAAGCTTTGCCCTCCTCTGTCCACCTCTCCTGTGCTCATGGCGAAGCTGTTGCCTGTGTGGGATGAAGGCCATGGGTCCATACAGCCCATGGGTTACGCAGGATTACGGGGGAACGTGCCATCGGTGTCTGGTGAGGCAGGAGGAATTCATTAGTATTTAAAGCCAAATCGATGCGCTGCCTGCAAAAACTGATCCTTTGCCCTGAATACTAATGTCAATTTGGTGTATGATAATTTAAATTTAATTTAGTTGTACAGGATTCCTTCTCAGACCTATGCATGAATGGACAAATAATTTTGGCGACATGACTTCATCCGGCCCTTATGCTTGTAAAGCCATCGCAACACATTCAGCCAGGGGCTGGGATTTCCCCATCTCTGCTCCCCTCTGGTCCCCCGCTTTCCTTCCCTGCCTCTAAAATGCAGAGCCTGATGGAGCATGACAGCGTCTGATGGTGAATATGAAAACAGTAAGCAAAAAAAAAATTCACCCTTGCCGCATCGTGAGCCCTGGCAAAATCCCAGCTGAGGTCCTTGCTCAGGTTCCAGGAGCTATTAATAGAGGTCTGCTAAGGTTTATTAATTATACCATTATACTGGGCCTTCTTCAGCATGAATAGCGTGTACATTTTGTTCCCGTTTCCCCATGTCTTCTTTCTGTCATCTGAAAAGGCATATGTAGGTGCAGAAGTGTTTTGAAAGGGAAGGAAGAATAGCCAGTCGGGAACCTAACAAAATGCATATTCCAGGCCTGGCGTACCCAAAATACCTCGCTCCTGAGTGCTCAGCCTTTGTTGGTTGGCAACAAACCAACAATCTGGGCAAAACACGAAAACACATCAGGGGCACATCAGGCCTTACTTTGAGCCCTGAGCCGTGCCAATTGTTGGCTCCCTGAAAAACCCACCAGGTGAAGCACATCGGTAAGAGTGATTTATTTACAGGCCTGACGTCCAGAAGTGCAGCTGAGCATCTCCGCTTCCATTAATAGAAGTCAACGTGACCCGACAGGGCTTTGATCTGCTGAAAATAACACCAGGTTTCCGCGGGCCAGCGGTTGGATGTAGGGCGCTGCGGCCAATTTGCCAGGCACTCCTCAGGTCCCTTCGCCGGAGAGCTTAGCGTTTAAGAGCATGAGCCTGCAAATCTGTGCTTAGGCAACTAGCCCATTGAGTGTAATGGGATTACTTGTGCGAGCAAGGCTTTGTGAGATGCAGCCTTAAGGGCTGGTGGAAACGTATGGAGCTGGCGCGTTATGGTATAGCGTGACGGAGACGCGTACAGCGCGGGGAATGTGTTCATGGTGCTCACGGGGCTGTGCTTTCTGCCCCTTGGAAAGGGGTGCAGTCATCTGGTTTGCACCACACTGGCCTGGTCCTTCATTATTTGGGTCACAGTGGGTAAATCACACACTGCTTTCCTTTCCGAGGTCCTATAGTGGCCCACTCGCCGTGGGTGCCACCACTTCACTCACGGTCCAGCCTCCTGGAGTGCCCCTCAGCTGAGCCACACTGGCTCGTGCTGCTGGAGCCCTCTTGTAAGCTCAAATTTGGTCTGTACACACGCACTTGTACATTTTCCAACATTTCTGTAGTGTACCTGGCTTGGGTCGTGTTGGTTTTGTTAGAGATGCAGGTGTTGCAGTCCTGTAGCGTGTAGGAGGGAACGGCGGGTTTTACAGCTGACGGTAATGTTCACAATACGTGTAATGTGTCAGGAAAAGATTATTTGCTGCCAGAAAATATATCAATAATCCCAAATAATAAATGAACCTGGGAGCTGGAGATTTTCTTTGCTATCACAAAAATGCTATAGCCTTTATCAGACAGTTTTATTTTCTCCCTCGCTTTGTAACTCGTGTGTTTGGTCAGCAGTACACCTTCCTCCTGATTTTAATGAGAAAAAAAAATAATAAAAATAAATCCAGGCTTGCCCTGCAAGCTAGTGCCTCATAAGGAACCATTTGAGAAGAATTTCAAGTGCTGTTCAGCTCCAGGTTTTGCAGAGTCCTGTGATGTCTGTCCAGGAAGCCCCGTAATGTTCTCCAGATGGCATTTTCCAGAGGATGGCATCCACTTGCCGTAGACACAATTGCTGCATCTACGGGGACAGGGAGGGAGAACGGACATGTTGGAAGCACTCCCAGGCCCCGCTGCCACTGCTGGGGACGGTGAAGAAACCACACGAGCCCCACCAAAAGCTGGATGTGGGCTCAGCCAGCCCCAAACCTTCCTCCCACTCCGTCACACCAGCTGGGGTGGATGGCAGCCCTATGGGCTGAGGTGGCCACCGTGTCCTTGAAGCCAGTGGCTTGGTGTTGGTGCTCCCCAGATGAGGAGGTGCCCCGAAGGCATCCTGCAGTCAGGTCCCCTTGTGTGGGGCCGCGTTTGGGGTGTGCCGCCGTGTCCTCTGCCTGCGTCCGCGGCGCGCGCACGTTCCCCGTGTCTAACTCCGGGGGTTGTTAATCCTGTTTATAGCCGGCAGCAAGATGGGCAGGGAGCCGCTTAACAAGAGCTGACACATGAAGAAATAAGGCTTTTGTCTCCGTTGTACATTAAACAATTCATGAGGTTTGGGGTTGAATAAGACATTTAATGAACATTGGCCTGCTTGGGCTGCCTGCAGCTGGTCATTTCTCACCACGGGCTGGGTGCTTTTAAAAGCAGAATAAGGCGATGTGAGCTACGAGTTATAAAATTTTAACAAATAAATGGCATTTCCTACTTTTCTTGAAAAAGGGAAACAGATGAGAGTGCTAATAGCAGCGTCTCCAAATATGTGGAATAGCATCGGGTTTGTAGATAAGGCGAAAGCACGGCTAAACTGTAGCGAGTATTCTGCGTGAATAGCTTTATTTATTTATCACTGACACGATTTGTTTGGTGGCACAGCAGCCGGGCCAGAATCCCTGCTTGCTGTGCAGCAGGCACCTTGTTGATTCTCTGCTTAGATCCCACACGAACGTGCAGGGCCAGGGACGATGGGGAACGGAGCAGAGATTGCGAGGATGGTTAATTGGGAGTCGGAGAGGAGGATGCTGAGGAGACTGGCAGCCCCTTGTCTGTGTGGTTGCAGGAGTGTGTGGTTACCCTTACCTCTTTCATCTTTGTTTTATATTATGCAGGATCATCTCCCTTTGCTCTGAAAGAAGGGGAGAAAAAAAATAGACAGACATGTTTACGCACTGCAAACGTTCAGAAATAAAAGTTTACAGGGCTGCTGGTACCTTGCTGCTCTCCTCTTGATTCACTCCGCAAGGCTCTCTGGTGCCAACACACAGCATCAGGCTGAGCCTCTGCAGCTTTTTCTCTCCGTGGACTGCAGGACCTGGGGTCGGCAGCCTGGAGAGGTGGGAGGCTGCAGTCACTCCTGGCTCTCTCGGATGTAGACAGTATGTCCTGATGTTCCTCTCCTTGGTTTTTGGTTCAGCTCTGGGGGAGAGTGGTGTCCTTCCCCAGCCACTTCCACGCCTGGGGCGCAGGGTAGGACACGTAGGACACGTGGCAGCGGCTCAGCGGAGAGGCTGGGGGCTGTGTGGACCTGCAGGTGCTGGCTGCCTCCCATCTGTGGTGCTGGCAGAGCGGAGGCAGAGGCAGGGAGGGAGGCGCGCTGCCATTGCCAGGGAAGCGCTGCGGTTTAGTTTCCTTCCGAGGGGCGTTTCCTTGCCGCTGGCTTTTCAGCACAGCTGCCGCTTCCCCATCCCGCAGGAAGCCACGAGGTCACTCCTCTCCCTCCCCGGCGCACACGAAGCCCCGCTGCGGTGCCGGGGCCCGAGCTGGCAGCCCGAAGCAGATGGTGCAGCTTCACGCTCAGCCAGCACCGTGGCCCGAGGCAGGCAGCCGGCTCCTGCCCACCCGGCAGATAATACAGAGGCAGCAGCTCCACACCATGCTTTTTGTCCACCCGCTCGAAGAGAAGAGCAGCTCAGCCTTGGGACACCCGTCCAACTGGTCTCCACAGCGTGGTTTTGTTGGAAAGGCACATCTTCCTCGGCTTTGAAAATCCTGTTTATAATCCCAGTCCCGCTTTCGCTACGGCAACGGGGACTTTTGTTTTGGCCTGCCCATAATACCCAGGCATTTTGCTCCAGAACAAAGACTCCTGTTTTAGCAACGGTCTCTATTAGTGCACAGTAATGTGCTCGGTTGGGGTAGTTTATTTCAACACGGAATTCATTTTAACGCTTTCTATCTCGACACTGGACTAATAGAAATCTCATCCATGGGAGGCAGCCATTTAGGCTGTTTAACCTTATCTGCTCTGGCATGCAGTGCACTCTTTAGATTGTAGCTTTTCACCACAAGGGTCTTCCTTTTCTTTTCGCACAGCAGCCTGCTCCAAACCCGCAGCTATACAAATAGCTATTACTACTAACGCACCTAATACAGTACGGAAAATTGGTAGGAGTTTAGAGACATCATGAAGAAGAAAAATGCAACGCAATGTGGGGTCTTTAACAGTCACAGAGATCGTCGTAGTGGTTTTCCATTGCCTTTATCTTCCTCAGTTCTCCAGCTCCTCATGCCCTTAAATCACGCGCTCCTCACATCAGCGTGGGGATCAGCGGTGTTGTGGTCGCAGTGGGGAAGGATGCGGTGTGGTGGTTCAAAGCGCTGTTTTCTTTGGATGTCTCCTGTCTCAGGTTGTTACTGTAGGTCTGTGTGAACTTGCTTTTCAGATCTGTGGCACCCCAAATTGTCGCTTTTTGTGAGTTAGCCCCGGACACCAAAACTTACAGACGCAGCTCTAAAATAATCAGCTTTATAGTTGCTTGCTTTCACCAAAGAAACGCCTGCCCTCAAACACAGGGGCGAGAAAGTAGAGCAGGGGATTACACGGGGAGATGATATGCCGTGCACAAATACACATCAGCGGCCTCAGGCTTTGACACCGAATTATTATGCTAATGCCATGCACACTGGTGCAGTGGCTGTTTGGAAAGGCAGTGCCTTTTAGGATTGGGTCAAACATTAGCCTGATTGTTTTCTCCTAGGGCTCATCCTGTGAAACTAGAGTTATAATCAGCCTGGTACCTGGCTGCCTCGAGACCTGTAGCCCACACCTTGCTTGCCATAGAGGGGGGAGCACTGTTGTACCTGATGGCTTGAAGCCCTCTCCATATGGGACAGGGACAGCTGTAGGGTCTCCACACTGAATTCTGGGGTCAAGACTGGACAACAGCAGAAACCTTGGAAAACCATTTAGCCTTAAAACAACCACCACATGGGAGAATCACAGCCTTTCACCTCACCTGAAAGATCGAGGCGATGTATCGCTCCATCCACCCATCGCTACGTGTTTTCTGTCTCTCTCCCTTCACCCCGCCATACGCGGCACGTTGGATGTGCTGTCTCCCCCTCCTGCTTCCTGCCCCAAGGTGGTTGTAAGCTGGAGAGCGACGTCTGGTAGCACTTTTGACTGCACACACTGCAGAGCAATATGAGGATGGCAGCCCTACAGGAGCAGATGGCACCGCACGCCTGGCTCTGTTTCCTCAGACAACGTCGGGTACTGCAAACTGGTGTTCACTTCACGTGGCAATGCCTGCTTGACGTGTCCGTGGGTCCCCGGGCACTCTGCAGAAGCATGTAGGGGATGGGAGTCCTGCACGTTTCTGCTTTTCAGAGGAAAGGGCAGGATGCCAAAAGAAAGAGGTCATAAGGAGGGAGGGGTTTCTCCACACCCCACTGCATGCAAAGAGTAAAGGGAGAGGTCGTGGATGGACTCAACTCGAACATCTGAAGCACAGGCTGCCAAGGCTCGGTCTCAGCTGAGGATGTCAGAGGTGGAAGCACACAGTGAATGCTCTCTCCAGCTGATCAGTGCATGCATTCAGCAGGGAACACACCACAGCAGCATTTGTAGCACCAGCAGGACAAGTCCCCTGCACCTCCTGCCCACGGGGCAGCTCGAGGAGGAGCAGGAGGGAAGGAGAGACCAGCCAGGGGCAGGGACATCATGGCATGTAAAGAGGATGCGCCAGGAGGAGGGAAGAGGGAGAGATGGATGAACTGTGTGGGCGAGAGGAAGGATTAATTAGACCAGGGAGGAGAGGGAAGGTTTGCAGCTTTGGGATTTCAGGGGCACGAGCTGTCTCCTCTCCCAGCACCTTCCAGGGCTGCAGCCAGGGAGCCCTCCCGCACCAGCCCTGCAGTGCCCTGCAGGACCACGCTGTCCCCTGTGGTCAGACAGGAGCCTCCCAAATTTCGGCTTGCTGGCCCCACCTGCTCCATGTTAATGCGTTTCTGATAATTACCGTTTTTCAGAACTATTTTGACTGTTAAAAAACTGTGTGTGTTTTTTATTTTTTTTTAAATAAGCTGATTAAAAGAGACTACTCATTAGCATAAGCTCCTTGCCGTTCAGCCCTCTTCCTAATTAAAAGCACTCATCTGTGGAGACCTCGATTCTCCCCTGTCCTCTGGGCTAGCTTTTTGGACATTTTTCCCTGGCAGTTTGCTTTATTTTGCCTCGTCTTCCTTCTTCTGGTTTCCCTTCCAGCAGCTTCCTGGCAAGGGTGACAGAGGATTCAGGCAGGTGGAGGCTTAGGTATTTAGCGTGAGATGAAAAACAGGATGAGTTTGTTGTTCCTTAGAGCACTGTCTTCTGCTCGTGGCTGCTGGCGTGGGAGCAGAGCAGCGGTGTGTTGGAGGAGCTGCAGGAGGTGCACCTCCTGGGGCAGCCGTCTCCTCGGGTCTAAACAGCGTTGGGCCGGCAGTGTGTGTGTGTGGATGGCAGATCTGTCATGCTACGTCAGGGGCCGTGCCTCTCCTGCAGCAGAAAGCTCAGGTCCCAGCAAGAGATCAGCAGTGCTGCCTGGGGGGAGAGCTGCTTTTATGGCAAGATGCAGAGGGCCTGACCACATGGAGATGTTACGGCTCTCAACATCGCTACCTTTGGAAAATTCCAGAGCAATGAGCCATTTTCCATCTCCCTTAAAGTCCCCCCAGTGGTCTTAATTAAGTAAAGTGCCTGCCTGATTTCCTTCCTTCCTTCCTAACTTCCCTCCCTCCAACCCTCCTTCCTTTCCAAGGAAAGCCAGTTGATGCAATCTTTCGGGTTTTCAGCAAAGCTTACAATATCATTTGTCACAGTATCCTTCTTCTGGACAAAATGTCCAGCGTACAGCCAGATGGATATGTAACACAATAGGTGAACAATTGGTTTACAGGGTTAAAAAGGTTTATAGTAAATGGGGTCACACCAAGTTGGTGTCCAGCCACTAGTGGGGCTCACCAGGGCTCCATTTTAGGGCTGAGGGGAGGCCTCATGGCGGCCTGCAGCTCCCTCACGAGGGGAGCGGAGGGGCAGGCGCTGAGCTCTGCTCTCTGGGGACAGCGACAGGACCTGAGGGAACGGCATGGAGCTGGGACAGGGGAGGGTCAGGCTGGGGGTTAGGGAAAGGCTCTGCACCCAGAGGGTGGTCAGGCACTGGGACAGGCTGCCCAGAGAAGTCAGGCCTTTCAGAGTGCACTCTGAGGGCTCTGGAAACCCGTGGCAGAAATGGAGCAGGGTCCTGCACACCCTTCTCAGCACCATCTCAGCCTTTGCAATGAAAACCTTGAACTGTTTGCTTTCCCAAGGAAAATTTCCATGGGTTACCCATGAGGTACGGCAGATGGGTGCAGTCAGCAGAAATCAGGCTGCTTCGTTTAAGGAGCTCCATCTGTGGCTACACTCACGCATTGCTTGACGCCGCAAATGGGAAGCCAGGTTGGTGCGGGTATCATCTTTTCCCTAAGCAAACTTGGGGCTTGCTGGCACAGACTTGTACCCATCACAGGTACACTAGCAGACTTTTCCTTGTCCCCATTTCCCCTTCATTCCCTCTACCAAGGCTGCAAAAGGCCTGCAGCCATTCCGCTTTGCATGGGAGGAGCCTCCAGGTAACGGGATCATTTGGCTTCGTAGCACCTTTTTGCTCCTGGGGCAAAGCATAAGAACTGTAGCTGGGACCGGGTTTGGCTCCGTATCTCCTCTCCCCATGCTTTCTCAGTGTCTTATGCTTGGCCCTGCAGGAGCTGACACAGCTATGGAGAAGTGAGATTGGCGTCTAATTTGCGTCATGCCTCAGCAGCTCCAGCCTGACTGCAGGCTCTTTCTTCCCAGGGTTCCTCGAAAAGCTAGAAAAGAACAGCTGATTTTCGGATCCAGGAGGGATTTGAGATGGCTGGCAGGTTAGATACACTGGGGCTAATGGTCATCTCTTTCACAGCAACTTTCCGCTGGTGGAAGTCCTCTGATTGTAATGAAGTGATGCCTGATTTACCATGACAGCCAGAAAGGCATCACTGATACTTTATTTCCGTCAGCTCTGTAAAATGAACCCGATCTGAAGTGGAGGATTTCAGTGTTGCACGAGATTAAATCCAGGGACAAGTACTGCCCTTTCTCATGGACTCTGTGTACTCCAAAACCCACCCCTCACTCCTCCATCCTCCTTCCCTGCCTTGTGCATCCCCTTGTACATCCTCTGCTGTGCTGCATGTGTCCATCTCCTCTGAGCTCATGTGTGCCGTGCTGGGGCCATTTCTGCATCAGGTTGTATATACAGGGGCATGGAGGGGTCCTCTGGCATTTGCTCTTGCTCATGCCATGGCACCTGAGAAGGACCTCGACAGGAGTTTGTAGTGCACAGCAGTCACAGTCAGGCCCCCGGTATGCATCCAGCCAGACCATGGCTGCAAAGTCACATTTAAAAGGTCAAGAACGATGTTCTCAGCTCACGCTTTCACCCCACGCCATGGATCTGCTCTGCTTGCTTGACTGTCTTCTCAAAGCTGTCAGCAAGGCTAAGGTCTCCCCTGAGTTTCTGAAATAACCCAGTATGAACAGCCTGAATAGCCTGCAAAGGTCGAGGCAATGCCTCAGTGCTGGTGAAGGGCCAAAGTCACTCGTCGTTTCACTCGGTTGATTCGGTAACGTTACACCAGGATGAGTTTGGCTTAAGGTCATGGCTTCACCTTCTCAATCCAATAATCTAGGCTTACCTGTGCAGAGAAGGTGCACACTACTGTCCTGCTTTCATAGGCGGGGAAACCGAAGCAGCGACTTGTGAGCAGGAGCAGTGTTTGCACTGAGCTCCCCAGGATGTCTCCAGGATGTCACTTTCACCATCAAAGCTTTAGGTATCCTACAAAAAGGAGAACAAGTACGGTTATAAAAAGTGAGTCACGTTGATGGGAAGGAGCTGCCGGGGCAGCACAGTGTGTCCTGCAGAGCTGCCCTGATGCCCCCAGGGGCCGGACCCAGCAGGCTTTAGGAAGGCTGCAGTACTCAAGCCCGAGCACCTGGCTCTGAAATCTTGCCAGGAGGACAGATAAGCAGTCTGTCTCTTCGCACCAAGGCAGTGGCCATACTGTGCTTCTGGACAGGGGAGAGAAAAGGAAACAGGAGCTGGGGACAGGATTCAGGGAGGGGAGGTGGGCTCATTCCTAGCAGCTCAAGCAGCAGCTCAAGCATCCTTCTCAAGAGGGGGGACAAAATGCAGGCTCATCCATCTCTCCCCAGTGTGTGGTGCTGTTTTTTACCGATCGTGAGTTTTGAATTCAGGCCATAGTAACATTAAAGTTACATCAGGTTATAGTTATTTCAGGCCTTAGGAGAACTTTCCTGGCACCGCTGCTCTTTGTCATAGCAATAGCGTTTCCACCTGACCCAGGGCACTTAAATACTGTAATATTAACTCCAGAGTAGACAAATATTTGTAGAGATAGTTTACCTAGAGAATGAGATTTATTATTTGCTATCTAGTGCCAGCAGGCCCCGTGGGTATCCATGTATTTACTCTTAGGGGGCAGTGATGGATGGAAAAGTAGGTTGCTGTCTAGAACGAGGTGGTCGGTGCAGGGGAAACTCCTCAAATTCCCCAGCTGAAATGGCTGAAAAGGAATGAAGGTGGGTGGGTAGGCAGGTGCTTTAACCCCGTGTTTTTGGACAGCAGTTCAAGATCAGAGACATTCAAATTGCCCATTTCCTTTTCCCTCATTTGCTAAAATCCCACACATTAGGAGTAAGGAACTGAGATGCATCAACTTCGTAAGGAGCCTTCCCTCTCTTTTAGGGATCCGGGTCTTCTCCTTACTTTAGCTAGGGAGAGAGAAGCAGACGCGAAGCAAAACAAAAAGCCTGACATCAGATCTAATTAATAATAATAGAAAAGCCAATTTCACAGCCCATTACCCCTCGTAGCCAGGTGGGGGGTAGGCAGGTGATGAGGAGGAGGGACTTGAACAAACATGGGCGGGCGTGTTTGTGGACCTCGTGAAAGAGATGGGGCGATGGTGGCTCACTGAGCTCCCCTGCCAGACGTATAGCTTTAGGCTCCATTAACGCAGAACCCAACAGAAGGTACTGGAGCCAAGGGGAGAATCTTTAAAAATGCCGACAGCATCATTTTGCTTCATTAGCAGGGCTC